>NW_009648041.1:4420055-4467633 GCF_000708025.1 Charadrius vociferus | reverse complement strand
GGGGGGGCGGGGGGCTGGAGCCAGCGGTATGCGCTCCAGGTGTCCCGGTGGATGGGAGGCAGGATCCAGATGTGGGTAAGCTGCTCCAGCCCTCGCCCAGGCCAGCGATTCAATGGGGTCTATTCACGCAGGAGCGAGCAGGGCTCCCAGGAGCGCAGGGGAAGCAGTCCCCAGCGCTATCCCCATTGTAAGTCTCATAAGTCTCTTTGCATTTTAACCCCCCCCACCGCCCTTTGCAGGCTTTAAATATAGAAATAATCAAAACATACATTAAAAGAAGGACTTCTTTTGAACTTGGCAGCGCTGCTCTAAGAACCATCCCGCTCGGGAGCGGGGCTGGAGGAACCCGGGCAGCCTCGGGGAGGGCTGAGCTTGGCTCGCCGGGAACAAAAGCCGCTTACAAACCAGGTTTGCCACGTGAGAGCCTAATTAGAGACTGAAGCCCACACAGCAAACAGACAGACTACAGAGGAAATTGGAGTCTAATTTACATGGAGAACGATTACTTACTGCAACCAATTAGTGTCAAGCTGACTGACAGACTACCCAAAATACGTTCTCCCCACCCTCCCCTGCACGTCTGAGCCTTCCCGCGCTGCTTTATTTCCCCTGGGTTGTTCGGGAGGTGAGCGGTAGCACCTCACCGCTGGACACTGGACGGCAAACGGAGACCTTTGCGAGGTTCCCCGTAACACACACCGAGTTGGAGCCACCCACGTGCCACCCGGCGCGAGCCTCAGCCGACACCGAGATAGCAACAGCAGAGAGCAGTGCAATGCACTTTCTTTCCTGGTCTTAAATCCTTAAATGACATCCTGAGGGTCCCAATGAGAAACGAATCATTTACAAGAGGCGCTCCCCCTTTCCTGGACATGTATTCTGCACGGGGGCTTTCACCCCCTGGTTTACAGTCCCCTAGGAGATAGGCCAGGAAGGGTTTTGCGTCCATGCAGCAACAGCCTTTGCAACGTGCTCAGGCTGCGGGTTTTGGGTGCCGACCCCCATTGCTGGCCTCTGCCACAGAAGGAAAGCGCCATCCCACAGCATCGCTGCCAGCTGGGGTGCCCAGATCCAGGTACCCGTCTCACAAAACAGCCTTTCCTTTGCAGACCCATCCCCTTCCTCCGGCCGTGCTGTTCCCATCGCTGTGCTCAGCGGGGAAATGGGGAATCCCACCGCGGGTGGAGGGAGGGAGGCGATGTGGACAGAAAAGCTTCTCCTTGGCTGGCACTGCACAGCGGTGCCCACAGTCCCACCGGTGCCTGTGCCGGGGAGGACATCTCCTTCACTCAGGGCTTTCCTCTCCGGCCGCCATGGAAGAGGATGACTTCATCATGTTTTCCAAAGTACAAACCAGTTGCTAATTCTGCAGGAAACCTGCCCCATCCTCCATATCGGATTAGTCCAAAAACTGGTGAACAGACTTTAAAAACTCCTGTAGTGCACACATGGAACCAACCAAATGCCATTTATCTTCCTCTTACTGTTAAAGATGAAATGACTCACTCTATCATTGTTCATCCCTTCCCAGGAACATGCTCCTTATTAACAGGACTGTCTAATTGTTGTCCTTTGCTCCAAACCCCGGACTGCACGTGCATTTTGAATGCATAAATGACAACAGCACGTCAATGCGACTTGCTGTGTTATTGTTGATAAACTTCCAAGGACAGCCTCTCTGAGCAGCCTCTCTGACTGCTCTTCAGACAGCTCTTGTGTACGTGTATTCAGGCACGCAGGGACCACATTTTGGATATTTAAGACCAGGCAATCAACCCTTCCTTTGAAAAGCACCAATATAAAGCACATTTAAAGGGCTTTGTGGGTCTTCTGTACAGACGAGATAAGCTATTCTTTTAATCTCTGCAGGCTACATGGCTATATGGCATTTTGAAGGAAACATCCTAAAAAGAAAACTCGGAGGAAATGCTTTGTGAAGTATCTAGGAGCTGTTTGGTAATACCTGGAGACAGTCGGGACCTCAGGTGGTGTAAAGCATCAGCAGGGATCCTCTGATTTCAGTTCACTTCAAATCAATGGTGCTAAACTGATTTACACCACAGGAGCAGCATCAGGAGAGGGAACACCGGACCGTCTCACCTGGGTCTCTCCTTCGAGTACAGCCACCACGCAGGCTGCACATCCTGGTGGCCCCGCTGCCCCCCTGCTCCCTCCTGGCTAAATTAAAAGTCTCCATTAATTACCAAGTGGATGCAATGAAAACGCACGTGTGTTCCCGCTCCTCAGAATTAGGCTGTTAATCTGGTGTCGATACTCCTGGAGTTTGTCTCCTCCACATCCCCCTTCTCCCCTGGGAACCCACTCGCTGCCGCTTTATCTGCAGCTCTGAGGACAACACACACCGCTTCATTTTTAAATTCCCCTCCAGCGCTACACCCTGAACCAGCTCTTCAGAGAGGGGCCTCCGCCGGCTGTAATTCCCATTAATTCCTCTTATGATTAACAGGTCAGCTCGCGCCACCCGGATGACAATGGGCTTTGGAAGTGCAACTCTATCAAATTTATCTATGCATAAAAGAGGATCATTACAGGAGCAAACGCCTCACCGAGACTTTTATCAGCGGCGCGCTTGCTGCTCGCTTTTGTGCCGCTAACGACTTTATAGAGACCAGGGAAAGCTTCAGCCTCGTGGCTCTGCCCTGCGGTGTCCCCAGGCAGAGGGACCTCTCCTCGGCGGTGGGCGAGATGCTGATTGTGAAGCGGTGGAGGCAATCACTCCTGGAGAGGGGCAGGCGGGAGCGCGGGGAAATGAGAGAAACCACCTTCTGAGTGCATCCCATTAGCGCTGGCGGCAATTACGCCTACTGATCAAGTAGGTGGGCTTCCCAGACCCCCCTCTGAAATCACTGAGCGGGGAGGGAAGGTGTGAAAAAGGAGGAAAAAGGAAAAAAAAACAACAAAACAAACCAGAGAAAAAGCAAAATAACCCCCAACAACTGTGGCAGGCATCACCCCGGCTGCCTGGGAGCAGGGCATGGAGGAGCAACCCCCTCCCCACGGGCATCCCCGTGGGCACTCAGGGGAGACCCACGGAGATAAAAGGCAGTAAGACCAGTTGTAAAATACTTGTAAAAATACTAATGGTCTCATGTCCATTTAAGCCATTTAAGCCACTAAATCACTTCTTTTATTTGCTTTCTGGCTGGGATTTGCTTAGGTTTGAGCTCACCATGTTTATGCCGATACGCTGCGCAGGTCAAAGCCGGCGTGGACCCACCAGCTGACCCACACCGCAGCCATCACTGCCAGGCTCTGCAGACCATCCTTCCACTCACCTCTCCAGTTTTTTCACAAGTTGCACAGGAAGAAAAGAAGAAACCAACTCAACACCCTCTGCCTTTCAATATGCACTAATGGGAGCTATTGTAATAATAAAAACCAGAAGGAAAGGCAAGAACTTCACTTGTGAGCACCGTGCAGCCTTGCAGTCCTGACCCTGAAACTCCTGACAAGGTGACACGTTATTAAGAAATATCCATATTAATCCCAACTGTAAAGCGCTATGTTCAGCCAATTAAACCGCCTGAGCGGCTGAGTGCTCCTGGAGACCTTTGTACTCTCCCTTTTTTTTTTTTTTTTTTTTTTTTTTTTAAATGCCCTTTAAGGGAAAAGGAATGGCTTCTGCAGAGATGAACCACCCAGCTCCTTCCAGCTTCGCCGTGTGTGTATAAAATGTTCTTGGCTGCTTTCAAACACTGCACATTAATCTGCGCAATGGAGCCTGTCTCCTTCAGCATTCGGATGATTTCTCTTCGAGGCGGGTAAGACAGAGCTGTTCCACTTGGCATCACATCCCCTCCCTGTCCCCTTCCAAGCCTTTTATTTCGGGATTTTTTTCTGGCATTCCAGAATAGCTCACAAGCCGTCACCCCAGGCATGTGTGAACCTGGAGAAGAATATACTGCTGTAGGAGTCCGCAGATATATGAGACAGCCAGGATGCTCAGAAACAGAACTGGAAGATTATGGTTTTAATGCACCAAATTATGAAAAATACCACCACTCCCTTCCTGCAGCTTAGGACACATCACTCACTTCTCTCTCAGCCATTTCTTTGCCTGTGGCTGAACCCAGAGTGACAGAAACTGTTTCTTGAACTAAGGGCTGCTGGAAATGAAGCCCCAGAGAGGTCTATGGGCGGCGATTACTGGAATTCATTCCCGAGCAACGTGAGCCCCACCGTCCCACCTCGATGAGCCCCGTGCGCCAATAAATCAGAACATCCCCACCACACAAAGGGCCGTCCTGTACAGAGCCAAGCGCTTTTATTAACATCACACTCAGGGATGGGATTTACGTACCTGCCTGCCCCAAATTTAGGCAAGCGAGGATCCCCGTTGCTCAGGCTGCTGCCAGCCGGGCACCTCGCTGGCTGCTTCGCATGTGCGACCCCTGTAGTAGTTGAAGCAAGCTCCGAACTACCCATGTGCCACCAAGGCCCAGATCGGTGAATTGTGGTGTTTCTTCAGGTCTTCATTAAATTTTAAGATGTCCTGTAATTGCAGTCAACAGGCTTCCCCACAGTGGAAACTTCAGCTTTGTCTGCTGGGAAGCGTAACCTCGGCTGCACCCCGTGCAGAGGAGAGATGCTCATGGCTGGACCAAGTGGTCGCTTGCCACAAGTTACGGTGGGCATTTCCCTTCTTCCCCTCACTCTCATCACCTCGGGCATTACGATCCACAGAAATGCTCAGAGCCTGAGGAACAGAGCGGAGAGGGACCACAGACCTCCTCCACGCCTGGGACCAGCAACTCTCTCATCACAACCAGGTTCACCGAGAAAGGGATGAGCACCTCTCGCCTCCACCCATGGACGGGGCTTCTCAGGAGGGCGGACAGTTGGGAAGGATAAAAGCTGTCCAAGGATGTATGAGCACCCAAAACCCTGCCACTCGCTGGAAACCCAGCGGTCCCAGGCTTCTGCAGCACATCTTGTGTTTCAGAGGCTGCCACAGGAACGCCGTGCATTTTCCCTTATTTCTAAGCATCCCCAAATTCCCAACTCCTGGCACTTCTGATTTCTGATAAAACACACAGTTCTCAACATTGAAACCCCATAAAACAAACACGATATGGGGACTGTCCCCACAAACCAGACGATACCTGCCAGCAGCTGTAATCTTGGTGCTATCAGATCTGCACACTAAATGAGTCCATTTTACCAGGGTAGGGTTCTTCTACAACTAAAATGGAAACAAAAATTGGCTTGCGAAGATGAACGATGCCTGTGATAGTTTTTTGCTGCACTTGATTAAATACAGCACACAACAAACCCATTTTTTCCTCCTTGAACGATAAACTCGATAGTCTAAAATTAAGCCCAGCAGGCTAAGTAAGATCTTGTATAGATTTCAAAAGATACCACGATTTTTTTGGAAAGCCTGACTGCAATGTATACACACTTGGTAAAATCGCTCGAGTACCTCTGGCACCAAATATAAACACAGGGAAAGCTCAAAATCATGTAGTGTTTTTATCTTGCTACAGCCTACACCGCAGAGTACAGCCGTGGTTTGCCATTTCATGATAAACCAACTCTTCGCTTTTGATCATTTTCGTGTGTAAGCGTGGATGCGAACGTAGGATCGTATCACAAAAAGAAAACGGGAAGAAAAAGCCCAATCAAAGAAGTACACCAACCTGAACCACGCGCTCCCCAACCAAAGGGTATTTGTAGATACCAGAATTACCATTTCTCTTCAAGACAACTGATCCTTTTCATGAAAATATAAGAAGCCCTAGAGAAATTCTGGTTGATCGTTATTAAATGAACAGGCCTCATGCATTTTTTTTTTCCAGGAAAATGACTGAAGCTTGGCTTTAGCATAATCCTGAAGATTATTTACATCTTCTGCATTTTTTTCTACTGCTGCTGAATAATCAGCACTCCTTAGAAAACCACATCCAAAGAAACATAAGTCCCTTATTTTTTTTCCCTCCTTTCTTCTCTCTTTTACCTGGTTTTAGACACTCTATCTTGCACAGAGGCTAAAAATACTCAAGGTGAGGAGGCAGGAGAGAAAGCCGGGCGATCAGCTGGGAATGGTCAGTGTTCCTCCACCATGGCACTGCTCGCTCCGCACCAGGGAAGTTCTCTTACCTTTCCTCGGTCCCCAGCTTCCAGCGCCAGCGGATGAAATGGGAGCTTGGGTTGCCTTTCAAACACCTTTTTTTTTTTATTATTTTTTTCAAGAGGAAAAAATTGTGTCTCCTCAGAAGGCAATGGGAGGAAAGGTCTCCAAAACACTGCAGGTTCCTTGAGTATTGGGATGCTTTGGGGAGGGAATCTCACAGGGATGCTTCAAGACAAGCACTTAGCTTTCTGCTTCAGCATCCTTATTGTTTCCAGTCACACAAACTCCCTTCCTCTCCTGCTTTTGCTCTATCCACTACGAATGGCTGCACACAGGGAATGAAAACAATTAAATACTCTTAAACAGGCAGGGCTGCAATTGGCATGGTAATGAAGTCGTTATGCTCCCTAATGTGCTTTCTAAAAATAAAATTACATCCAGGTATACAGA
The DNA here is from genome assembly GCF_000708025.1 of Charadrius vociferus. Taxonomy (NCBI): domain Eukaryota; kingdom Metazoa; phylum Chordata; class Aves; order Charadriiformes; family Charadriidae; genus Charadrius; species Charadrius vociferus. Next base: position 4,461,089 of record NW_009648041.1, on the reverse strand, counting down.
TCTCCTGGCTGCACCGTGTGCAGGGAATCATCTTAACGCAAATTCTCAAACAGCCTGGTTTGGGTTTGTTGTTTCAAAGCAAACCTGTCCCATCGGGACAACAAGGAGGGCTTGGCTGATGTTACCCCTCAGGTTGCCCAGAGAGGTGGTAGATGCCCCATCCCTGGAAATATTCCAGGTCAGGTTGGACGGGACTCTGAACTAACTGATCTAGTGGAAGATGTCCCTGCTCGTTGCAGCAGGGTTGGACTAGATGACCTTTAAAGGTCCCTTCCAACCCAAACCATTCTATGATTCCATGTGCAGGGTCCCAACAGAGCCAAGGGTCACCTCTCAACACACAGGACACAGCCAGGCTAAGGGACCTCTGCCCCACAACCAGGTGCTGTCAGAAGTCACGACCGACATCTCATCCCATTTGTGTGACACGCTCCCTGTCACCGTCATGGGGACAGACACCGCCAAGGTCTAGCCTGGGAGGGATCCCATCTGGTGAGCAGCGTTGGTTTGAATTACACAGCAGCCTGTGCTGCAGAAGGCTCGTTTGCAGTAATTAGAAGCATCGTGTGGGCACACGGGAAGACTTCAAAAGACACCGGTAGCCTCGACAGCACAAGTCTCTTTTTTAGTGGTCAAGAGGCAAAAACTCCCCCGTGCCCTTAAGCATCTCTTAATAAACCAAAATTATACAGAATTCTCTTTTTTTGCGGGGGGAAACCAGACAGGTCACTGCAAAACTGCTCCAGGCAAATTTAAAGGTCATATTTTTTATATATCTTTTAACATGTGCAATTCGCATATGCGCACACGTCTCCCCCCAGACGCACAGCCATACGTGCCGCGTGCCTTCCGCCTGTCTCCCAAACTGAATGCAAACAAGGGTTCATGTACACCGAGATCTGTAGGAAGCTTAACATTTACTTGGCTTTTGTGTAAACACTTACGTGAATTACACAAGTTTCAGCCAAGAGGCTCGGCACCCCGCCGTGCCGAGCCATATAATTCATTACAATTAAAAGCAGAAAGCGAGGCAATCAGGCTCGCCCGACACCGCGCCGGTATGGATTTGCTCTTCCAAATGGTTTCCAATCTGTCTTCGCAGCAGCTCAGCCTCTCTGGGAGAAACCCCGCTGGTCTCTGCCCCGTGTTGCATGGGGATGCTGCTCTCGCACCCCGCGGCAGCCCGTGCCGATGGGCTTTGCCGGCTGAGAAACCGGCTTTGCCAAAGCCACGGCACCGCGGTGGTACCCAACCACGCAAAGGTGTCCCAGCCCCAGCTACACTGTGCCACCGAGCCAGGACATTTGCTTGTACCACCAGGGTGAGGGCAGCGCTGGGACAAGTTTTATACATACCAAGCATCACATCCTGACAAAAGCACTTTAGTAATAATAATTAATAATAATAATAATCAACAAAAGAACCACCCAAATAAGCACGTGCATCACTCCAAACTGCAAGGCAGCATCTATTCCCCAAGTCTCTGCCTTTCTTATTCAGTATTCATAATATGCTAAGCTATTAAACTATCCTACGGAAAGCGCTGCGGCTTACAGTGCTGCAGACAAGTGGTGTTATCATTTGGTATTTCTTCTTTTGTTATTACAGTGAATCTTCCTACATCTCTGAAAATAATCCAATTATTGCTCACCACTGGTAAGGTCACTGTTGCTTTGAACAGAGATTTGGGTAATACTCTGATTACTCTTAAGCAAATATTGCTGGGACTTGGGCAGAAATTTCAAAGAGATTGAAAATCCATTTTACTGGAAACCAGAGATGGAAAAATATTCACACTCTAGAGGATACAAACAACAAAAAAAGGTATAATTTCTCCGCCTTATTAGAAAAATATTGGTTTATCTGAAATCAACTGCATATATATATTCAGCTATTAAAACAGTATATAATTTCTCATATCATATAACCTTCAAAATACGGCAATCATCGAGTCTTTATTAAATGTTCCCATACGGGCTCCAAAAGGTATTGAACTACTTAAGTGCAATATATGGAAAACAGCAGAAGGTTTGTATCACTTGTGGGAATAAAAGAGCTCCCACAGAAAAGCAGATATCAAAGATCAATCTGTAACAAGGAAAAGGAAGTTAACATCCCTTACAGCGGCCTCAGAGATCATTTTTCTGCATTGAGCCAACGAGATAACAGCAAAATCACACAAAATACAGATGAAGCCAAGAAAAGATGTCTGTTATATTTCTTTTCATGCAATTAATCACGAGTTCTTTACTGTCAAACCATCTTTAGGTAATGGCAAAAAAACGGAAAAAAATACCCAACCTTTTTTTTTCCCCACTCTTAAGAAGAAATTAATCATATTGTCACTGAAAGATGGGTTTTCTGACATCACTTTTCTTGTACTGGCCAACTGATATTAAAAACAAAACACTGCTAGGGCTTGCTGTCCTTCTGCTGAGGGAGTGGAAGGATGCTCAGAATTAACCCCCGAGCATCCTGCCAGGTGGGAACAGGCCGTCTCAGCCATACCACCAAAAAACCCAAACTGGTGCCTCTGGACCCGGGGGAAGGATGACAAATGCCAACAGCTTTGGGGGTGGCCAGGGCTACCTGACCCACAGGCTTCTCCTCGCCCCCCTGCAAGAGCATCACTTGCTGGAGAGTTTCCTCCCAACACCCCCATACATCACCCCACAGCCGGGATCAGCACCAGGGTCCCGGCCGGATGCCTGCTTGGTCTCCGTGGGTTTGGCACAGTGACATCCCTATGCCCTTTCCATAGCTGCATATTTCCCCCCCCTCCCACACACACACTACTCTTGTAGGCTCACGAGGTTTCCAGTGCTGCGGGTGGGATGTCAGAGCCGCCGGTGTCACGGTGCCGCACGAGTCAGCCCCGGCAGGGAGCCGTGACAGCCGGTGACATGCCACCGGGGACGGGTGAGCGGGCACAGCGCTGCGCCGTCTCTCTCCTAGGAAACCTGCTGCGCCTGCCTCAGACACGCCGAAAACCCGAGGGGATAGGGAAGAGTGGAAATCACATCAAGAAAACCTATTTAAAGTGATACCCCACTATCACGCAGCCAACGCAAAATGTGAGCGTGCCTCAGCCCTCCCGATGACTTTATCCACCCCGGTGAGCTGCCTGCCAGCGCAGGGCACGGCACGGCGCTGCGGGAGATGCCCAGCACCAGTGACAGGGCAGCACCATCGCAAAGCCTAACCCTGCCTTTGCCCTGCCTATTTTTGCCTCCTGCCTTCCCATCTTGGACCAAGAAGGGGACTGAGAAGTCTTGGAGAGGAGGGGACCACTGCCGGGCAGCCTCTGCCTAGAAAGGATGCTCGGGGGATGAGGATGCCCAGGGGACGAGGACGCCCATGGGATGAGCAAGACCCCGTTCGAGGCTCGTTACCCACTGACAGCTAACGAGGCACCACGGGGTGTCCACATTCAACCCAGCATTGGCCTTGCACCTCTCTCCCCTCGGCCAGGAGGCAGCGAGCAGCCGCACGGGGCTTCAGGCAGGTTTGGCAGCAGGAGGCGATGCTCTCATACATACACTTAAGATGTTTTCTATTTTGAGCCCCAGTCCCGGTGCCTTTCTCCTGTTTGCTTCTTAATGCTTTACTCATTAATGCCCGCAGCCCACTCTGCGGCACAGACACCTGCACGCTTTTAATTGCTCCTGGATTGCCTTGATCAGGTGGCTTTCAGGGACCTTTGACTCTTCTCTCACGAGGTATCCAAGAGACGGGCTGTAAGCTAACAGTACCAATCCAAATTGCCGGGCTTTATTTCTTCCTGTACATACACAACAGCCAGGGCTTGGGCTCTGCCTACACCTTCCCCGGACACCTACCGTCTTACGAAATCAGAGCGCAAAGGGTACAAAATAGCATCTAACAGCAACTGCACCTCCACTGGGCTGACAGCTCATGCCTTGTGTGCTTATTCCTACAAAAACATAAGCAAGCTGCCAACTAATCCTCTCCTTTTTTGTGTAATATCTATATTTGCAGTATTTGTAGTATGAGACCTATTTTTTTTTTGGAAAAAAAGTAGCAGCCTGAAAAACTGAAAACTGAATATTTAACAAATAAACTGTATTTGTGCCTTAGGAAGAACACTGGCTATTTTAAGCACGCTGTGTCTGTTAGGTTCAATATCAGGAAACGCAGAAAGAAAAAAATACACACAGTTTTGTGCTCCCTGTTAACGGTACTAAAACCCAGCACACGGGAGAGCCCAAGGGACAGGATTTTGAAAACCATCCTGCGAGTTGCAAAATAACCTCTGGGTTAAAAGTGCATTAAGATAATTATATTCAAAACACCCCCGTCACCTGGCAAAGTCCTGTACAGTGAGTGAACGCCCAAAGCCATCCTGGCACGAAAGGTGTCTGCCTTCCCAAATCCACATCCAGGGATGGGTTTTGCTCCCAGTGAGCGCACAAAACCAAGCTGTGCCATCATTTTGCTGCCAGCTGCAGGAACAAGTCATCCTGGCCACCTCACCGGGGCCAGCACCGGCACGGGGACCCAGCACTGGCTGCTGCGGGATGCAGGATGCGGGCGTTGCCGCGCAGCCCCGCACACCCAAACACCCACGTGGCTCCTCACAGCATCCCCCCTCCTGGAAACCAATCCGGGTGGGAGAGGCTGAGACATAAAAAGTGGTGGACGGGTCTGAGGCAAATGAACAGACACACCAACCACAGAATGGTCAGGGTTGGAAGGGACCTCTGGAGATCATCTAGTCCACACCCCCTCTGCCAGAGCAGGGGCACCTCCAGCAGTTGCACAGGACGGCGTCCAGGCAGGTTTGGAATGGCTCCAGAGTGGGAGGCATGGAGGAACCGAGAGAGCCAGGGCAAAACACAGAGCCAGGTAGTGCCTGCGGTTATCCTGGCACAGCACGGCCTTGAAGCTGGCAGGGTTTTCAAGGAAAAAAATGAAAAAATAAAAGAAAAAACCCAAACTCAACTGGCAGGCCCCTTTCGAACGAGATTTTCACAGATTCTGGAGGAGTATCAAAATTAAAGTTGTCTTTAATATTACCAGTTTACAAACAGCACCTGATAGTGCTGACTGGGTACAACACCTCCCAAATAAACTTTAGCATCAGGAGGAGCGAGGGAGGTTCGTTACACTCGCATCTGCACTGCTGCTTTTAACTGGGGCTGCTTAAACGAGAGGAGCCTGGAGAGGCCGGCGGCACGAAGAGAAAACAGTACGGGTGGATTTAATGCAGAAACCCAAGACGGCTCATTAGCGCGGAAGCGAGCGTTGTCAAAGAGCTCACGTCTGCACCAAAACCCTGACCTGGTGTAATTGAGCTCACCTATTTAACCTAGAGCGAATTAGACTTCACCGCATGGCAGTGAGATGAGAGCCTGATGCAGACCCCGTTCTGCAGGTACCATGGTGGGGGGACAGTGGCCGCTGGCCACAGCTGCAGCCCGGGGTGGCACAGCATCACCATGCAGACCTAACGCAGCCAGAAACAGCCAGCAAACACCACGGATGGTGGCTTTTCATAAATCTCGTCAAATAACCAGTTGCATAGAGCACATGCACATTGAGGTAACGCCACTCGCACTATCGAGGTTCTCATCAGGGACGAGTATGTCATGAATCACTGCTGAAGCCAACATTAAAATGATATTGATGTTAAGAATCCCAGGCGTCCCATTTGGTGCTCACATAACATATGGCACATATGAATTTTATAGCTTTTGTATTAATCTGCCCAGAATGCCATCACTTTGCAAGATTTCATGAAATATTAAAATTACCGAGGATAATTTATTTTACAACTCTAGGCAAAGGCCCTGGGAACGATGAGAACCTCCCCATTAAACTCACACAGGTCTGTGACTCGCAGCCCTAATATCTCGCATCTGTTTGCCGAGTGAGAGAAAGATGCGACGTCTTTCAACTCGGTTATTTGATGGATCAGCCTGAATTTGCTTATTAAGGTTTCTACGATCCATTATCACTGCAGGAAACTGAGGGAGGGATGATAGACTAAGCATGTTTATCAAACCATGTGAAGTCCAGAGAGACACTCAAAACAAATCTCTACAGCCGCTGCAGGAAAGTGCCGGGCATCTTTATCGACAGCCCAACTGTGAATTGCACAGTTGGCTTTTAAAAACCCAACAGAAGGCTATGACGTATAGGGACGGTATAGAAAAAGACTGAATTTTCATCTCTTATGATAAATATAGCACCGCTAGAAGCATTTCTAAAGGACTCCGGTCACCTGCGTGCAAAACAGTATTTAAGATATCAGCAGGTGGCCAAAACGCTCGTGCGCCAACGCACAAACCCAAGCAGTAACGGATGGGGTTGGAAAGCAGCCGGGGCCAAGATATTCCCTGCTATAATGATTATTGTAGAAGAGAGTGATTTCTGCAATATGTATCAGGAAGCTTCGAAGCCAACAGCTGCTGGCAACTTTGAGCAACCACAGAATTCAATAGTAAATCTCCGATGAATGGTTAACACCTTGCAAATCTCTTCTCAAGAGCAGGGAAAGGTATAAAACCAGTAGCCTGTTGCAAAACTATGTGCGCACGAGATATAAAGTCAATATTTCAACCAACTAAGTGCAAAAAAAGAAGGGCTCATGCAAGGTCTTTTAGTCCAGCCCCACTTTCCAGGGGTCGGTGCATCGACCGCGTGGGTCACGTCTCGGACCTTGGCAATGACTGTGCACGTGGGAAGAGGCAGTGGAAGAAATTGACTGCAGCATCGTATTGTCATGCACCGGTGCATAACAGTCCGGGTTGTGCTGATGTCTGAACAAACAGTTACTACTAATTCCTGTACCTCAAACGCAGCACACACAAACTTCTGCAAAATTTATTATTCCCTTATTTCTTATTGCGATTTGGGCTTATTGAAATCCTCCAAGCCTCGCGACCAAACAAATCATCCAATTAAATGAACTGAAGGGAATGGGTGGAGATACATCTGCTTAAATGAGTGTACAATTGGTCGTTACTGAGCATGCAATCATGAAAACTTGCATCTGTATCTATAGAGATGTTTCCCATTAAAAAACATCTTGGTAATACCAAATACTCTTGGACCGCTTCTCTACAATGTAAAAAATCATGTGCAAAAGTACGTTCTACTTCCAAGACACCATAAACATAGCAGCAGAAAACCAATATTATGAAAAAAGGAATTTCAAAGTTCATGTTATTGCCCCAAACGGCTGCACTGCAACCAAATGTACAAACAGCATCATCCATAAAACGGCCATCACCTGCCCAACAGCAGTCCGCAGTCAAAATCACAAATGATAAGGACTATGATGATGACAAATGAAGTTGGACCGACAACGGCTGCGCTCTGTATTACACTTTGATTCTATTATTTCCAGCTCCCGCAGCACATATGCTAAATATATTGAGAACGTATCATGGTGACATGTGGATTTGCTCATCGATTTCAAAGGTATGTGGATTCACATAAACAGAGTGCGAGCGTGTGCTCGCTCCAGCCAAGACACTCGCTTATTCTTCATATGCATTTACGGGTGGGAACGGGCTCGTCAGCATCACTGCTCGGTTCCTCCGTAATTAACATCTGGATGCCAAAAGAGAACAAAAGCTGACACAAGGCCTGAGTCTTCCAAAACTTTGCGAGCTCTCTGGATCCTTGAAAACTAAACATGGAATTAAATAAGATCTCTCTCAATCTGTAAAGGAGAATTTTCATTTCCAGATTAAAAATGTGCTTATTATACAGACGCATTGGTCCAGGGTGTTGACCCAACGTCTCAGCTGATGAGGGATGACCTAGCAGATGGAGAAATCACACTGCACTGCAGAAATAAGGAGAGATTTTGCTTTAAGAACTCTTTTCTGGGAAATGATCAAGTGGAAGCAGTCCCATTAAATTAAGGGGGACTGGAAAACAACAAAACAGGGGGGAAAGAAAAAAGAAAAAAAGAAAGCTTTCATGCACCACCAAAACCTGACAAGGATGCAGATGGCCATTGCAGCTCAGCTGCCTTTCTCCCACTGGCGCTCCTGTGTTGGAGCTCGTTGGAGAAACATCCCCCAAGGGATCAATCAAGCCCCTGTTCATCACACCCCAACTTGGGGCCCCACTCTCTCCCCAGGGCAATCACAGCGCTCAACTGGCTGGGATGCAAAATTTGAACTGGAACCAAAGAATCGCAAACTGGCTTCACAATTTTGTTTCTGGAAACCTCAGAGCAGCTCTGTCCTTCCCCATTAGACAGCCCCGTGTGGCTCATGTATGGTTTCATTGAGTCTCCTTGCTTTTACAGGTCCATCAGACATAATTAAAAGCAGGAAATGGACAAACACACCTGGGAAAAGTCATTAAAATACTTGGAAGATTCCCTTAAACATTCATTGTTGTACCTTACTGGAGGACACCACATGCTCTCTGCATGCTAAGCTCTCTGGCAAAGGAAATAATCCTGGTCCTTCCATGCTTTAACCCACAGCAAATCGCCCTGGATCACCACGGTATACCTGTCCTGAGAAATAAGGAGGCATTTCTCCAGGGCACTACCTCCTCCTCAGCTCAATTCTTCTGGGAAGCCTCTCAGCAGGGCTGGCTGTCCCCAAGCACAAACAAAACCCCATTGCTCATCCTTTCTGGAAGCTTCCTTCAAGCACCAGAGGTCCGGCTGCTGTGATTTACTCCAGACAGGGCTCCCTCTTCATAGCACTGCTTCTTCACAGCACCTCCACCAGAAATATATCGTGCCACCATGACTATGCTTGCAATGCTTCAAAATGATAGGTTTTTTTCAGAGTTCCTGGCTAGGGTTTAAAGGGTTATTGACCCAATGTCAAAGCCTCAGCCATCACCTTTGTGGTGCAAAGGCTCTCAAACCCATGCAATGCACCATGAGGTACAATTATGCATTGGTATAACCGAGATGCAAGCAGACATGATCCCTGCTAATTCCTTGGGGAGATACGAGGTTGAAGCTGGTGAACAGTTGGCTTTCGAGGAGCTGTTGGAGACAGAGGTGAATGGTCAATGGTCATGGAGGTGAAACGGTCAATGGTAACTGCAAGGCAGGCATAGACCTCCCCTGCCAGCTCACAGCCAGGCTTTAATGCCAAGCAATTAGGGATAGAGTCCATCCACCATAAACATGCTTTTTGTATGCAACCTAAACTAATGCTGCAGCATACTCTGTTTTCACCAATGCTTCTTAAAAACCCAGGGCTGAAAGAGCATTTCAGTTCATCCTGAGCAGATTTGCCTTTTGTGCTCTAGACAGAATGTCAACACAGGTTTTTGAGATGCATTTCCTCCCCCTCAAAAAAAAAAGAAAAAAGATCAACCATAGTACTTTTGGCAACTTAAATTTCCATTGAGAAGAGTACCACTCTATGAATAAACCCAATTACCACCTACCAAAAGCCAAAGTTTCCTACAAGGGAGGTTTCAGCAATGGAAACCTGTTAGCAGAAGGATGCTCCATCTTTACCCTCCCAGACGCTCTGGACATTTGACATCACAACCACAATGCAGTAAGTCAATATACATATTATCTATATTACATTTTTTTTTGTATATATACACACACACATATTTTTTATATATATCTCTCAATGCTCTGGGTCTCCAAAGGGACAGGACTATAGATCATTCATCGACAGCAAAGCTTTTTGCGTGCTATTTTCCACGCAGCTCATGCTTTCAATCTGCCTAACACAACTGACTCAGGTGATTTAAATAAGAACTGAAAACCTTCCCACAAGACTGAAGCAGCACCATCGAATTTGTAAATACCTCGGGCTCCACGGAAGGCTGTTAATGTTAATACAGGTAATCTGTTTGATGCAAATGAAAAAAGAAAAAAAATACTCATTACGGAGTTTCTTGTAATGACAGTGCTCAAATATAACCACAACAGTCTGCTTTTGATTAGAGCAAGCTATTTAGTGCCGCTGTTATTATTTGTTGTTTCTATGGTTCCTTGGGTGTACATCACTCTCCCCAGACAAACACGGAGAAAGGCTCAAACGCTTCTTCATGGAAGTAACAAATCCTGCTGATTTTCAGCAAGGTCGAGCCCCTTTGCCCTCCTTCCAGCTCCAATACAGCTTTCCCTATGGGTTTCTCTTCCCTTCCCTTTCCCCTTCCCCTTCCCCTTCCGGAACAGGAGTGGGGTTCCCTTACACACTCATCCGCACTGGGAACTTTCCATGTTCTCCTATGCACTTTCAGTGGAAAATGTTCCCATTTTTATTATGTCTGGAAAAAAAGTCATTCCCACCTTAAGGAGAACTGTTTGGGGTTCATTTAAATCGGCGCGGTGCCCTGGATGCCAAAAGAGGGCCCAGACGAGCACCTTAAATTTAACATCCCCATCCAGCTGCCTCCAAAGTGCGTCTTCTCCACGGGTGGCACACAGCAAAGCCATCTTCAGCCATCACATAAGGACACTTCAGCCATCAGAGAAGGACACTTTTCTTCAGAGTTCTCAACCTGAGACTTATTTTGATATTTTTTTTTAGAGAAAAAAAAACAAAACAACAAAACAAAACCCTCCAGCAATCTGTCAAGTCAGAGGGCTACAAAACGGAGACCAACTTTAATGAGCCGACGGTGGTTAACAGCCCCATAAGCATGTTGCATGCCCAGATTTGCGACCTCGGTTCCTTGGCACGCACCTTCCTTTGGCTGCGAGAGATGACACCAACCGCACAAAAGCGGCTGTACAGCTCCAGGGTTAGTTTGTGCAGTATTAACGAAGCAATATAGATGATAAGAAATACAGCCAGTGCCTGGATACACTGTATGCTCGGGGGAACTGGACTCTCATTAAACAGCAAAATAGTGATCTATTGTGTAGGATGCACGGCTGAAAGAATGGTTTCCAGATGGGACCACACCACTCGTAAACAGAGATTGTGAAAAGCTCTCTTTTAAAATAGAATAAAAAGAATGGTATATATACATATAGTATATATATAGTACACATATATATTGCTTATACTTTCTCCAAAGAGACTGTACAACAGCTCCCCTTTAATTTGTGCCTCTTTTGTTCCTCGATTGCTTTTCTTGTGCATACAGTGTTTTATCGACACAGAATGGCGCTTACTACCTTAGAAAAGGAGAATTTAAATGAGAACCGCCACACCTTGCTTTTGCCCCGCCAAATTCTTCTCCCAGCTCTGGATGGCTGAGACGGATTGCGAGGCTGGAGCTCAGACAGCAAGGAAAACAAATGTAAAGTTGTTTTAATTTTTATAGTACTTCCATGTGCAGTACATAAACCCCTATTCAGAGTAAACAAACCCATTGCGGAGCTGGAGGGGGTGATAATCAGACTACACACATCTCAATAAATACGTCAAACTACCAAACTGTCAGACTTGGCTCTTTCCTTTGCTAGTTGAAAGCAACCAAACAACGCTTGGAATTAATAAAAAATCATTGAGAAAGGCCATATAATAACGAGGCCGGTAATAAATCACGCTAGCGAAGCATCCCAGTACGAACTGGCACTTGTGTGTTGGAGGAATTGTTCTCCACCCCTCTGTAAACATTATTAAAAACTTGTTTAGTTGCCATTGACACGTTGTTCCCAAAGCTGTTGAAAAATTTCCTGCTCGCCAGCGATTTAAACAAACGTTCACCGCGGGTTGAAATTCCCACCAGAAGGCCCCTCGGGTTCCCGTGGGACAGGTCACCGAGTCCCCGCTCCTGCCGTCCCTGCATGCCGGAGCAGAGGCGGAGGGGAACCAAGACAACCAACAGCCAGAAAACTATTTTACTTACCATTACAACTCCAGGATTTGACTTCTACTCCGTTTCTCCCATCTGTTTGCCAAATCCAGCTATTTGCTTACCCGTTTCATTTAAGCATTATTTTCCTCTTTGATATAAACAGTTTATCGCTGGAGAGCTACTCTACACCAAATGAGGGCTGTAAGCAATATTCCACCCTCTTACTTATGTAAATACTGTTTATTAACAGCAAGCACAAAGCGCAATGCCTGAACCGAGGCCTGTGAAGCTTTGCACCCGCATTTTTGGTGGAAAATCTGACAAACGTGGGAAGGTTCGATGGGGTGTAAAACCAGAGGGAACCCCCAGCCTGCTACCAGGGAGCTGCCGGAGCTCTGAGCACCTCGCCGCGAGCCACGAGCCACCCAAAAACGCAAAGCCGTTTTCTGCAAGTTCCAGCCGGTTCTAAAAAGGTACATTTTTCTGAGTGAAAATGTCAGATTACGGTGAAGGCGGGACAGTTTTTTTGCTTCTTGTCCCCATTTTATCCCAGAGTCAGACGGAGCCTTGCAAGAGGAGTCGACTGAAATGACCGCTAAAATATTATGGCAACCAATTTGTACCCTGGATCAGCTGCTGAGGTGATGAAAAAGAATATTCCCCAGTAAAATGGTATTCCCTGAATGACTGACTGGGCCACTGACACAAATTTGGTACCAAAAAATAAAAATAAAAATCCATTGGAAAAATTATTTCAAAACCTGTCTAATCCCCATTTACTTCACTAACAACTCCAAACTCTTTCACTATTCATCTGTGTTACTACTTCTGTTTATCAAATATTTCAATAAAGAGCTTTTTGGGGGGTGTTTCTCCCGTTTATTTCTATTTCCTACTTACAGATTTCAGACTTCAGCTTTGAAGATCGGCTCCAGTTTGCTACTTTTCATCTTCCACGCGAGCTGACCTGCAGCCGATGGAAATCGGGTAACCTCTGCTCTACCTGCCCCTGGGCAGAGCCCAAAGGAGGGTGCATCTCCTGGGATAAACGCCCGGTGAGTCACTTCGTTCCCGAGGCTGGGTGCACGCAAATTAATTGAGTTTACCGGTTCCTTTGCGCCGTATTCCTTCAATGCCGTCTCCCCAGGAAGGCTGCCTGCCTCGCAGTTACAACATTCAGATGTTGTAAGTTCACGAGCCAGAATCAGTAAACATGATGCAATTATAAAAATAAGTTGATGTGGAATATCAACTTAAAGGGTCCTCGAGAGAAAAAGCACTTCTAGATAAAATGCCTCATAAAAATGCACGCAATAGCATCCCGGCTGCAGCACAGCCAACAACCCGGGAGCACATTTTATTTCGTACTGGGCAAATTACACCCTGAGACATCTCATTCTGCCTTTCCCATCACAACCGCGTACCAGAGGTTCACAGACCCGGACCCGCTCCCACTTCCAACCCGCTTTGACCAGAGCAGACCAAGCACTCGCAGGCACGCAGCCGTTAGGAAGATGGACAGGATGGGTCTTCTCCTGTCGTGCTTCTTACTGTTTCCCAGGGTTTCTTTTTGATTTTACAACCATGTTAATTCTCCTGAAATCCTATGATAATCACCCTTAATCCAGCTGCCAGGATTCCAGCATTTGTTACCTTGCCATTTACTCTGAGTAAGGTGTGAAGCTTCTTTATCCCACCAGAGTCACAGACAGATGAGTTTCTAATTGCAGAACCATTCCCAGGTTCCTTGTTTCTACTTGCAAACCAATTTCCACGTGGGAGATGAGAAAGCCTTTGCACAAACCCTGCACTTTCACATGGTCAGCACATTTTACTGGCTCTCCCGGCAGCTCACAAAACCACTGACCACCGGTTTTACTGCCTGCCTGCAGGAACGGGCAAGAGAGGACAGGTCTGTTCATCAGTGGCTTCTTCCTTTTTCAGAGGTCTTAAGAAATTTGGGTGGGCAAATCTCTAATCTCATAGGAGGGCTCCTGTGAATCACAGCCTCTCACTCACAGCCTGAGGTCACCAAGACTCGTTTTTGGTTGCAAGACCATCGCTTCAGGATGCTCTGCCCTACACATCTCCAACAGTTGGTGCACGGGCTGCACATCTACACCTTAGGAGAAAGCCCAGCTGCGAAGCAGGCACCATACAAACATGTGCCCAGGGTGATACCTTTACCCTTAAGACCTCATAATTCTCTTTAGGGGAGAACAGGTTTATCATCTTTGGTTGCAAGGCATAACCCAAAAAACCCAAAAGCGGATAGGAGCGCTCCTCCCTTTCACTTACACCAACATCTTCTAAAAGTCCTGCGAGCACCGAGGGGAGCCTTACCTCGCTGGAGCCAGGATTGCACCCTCCTCGCCCCCAGTTCGCCCGCAGGAAGAGCTGGCAGAGTGGGTACAGGGGGACACGCAGACCCGGTGACTATCTGAGCACAGGCACAGCCATGTAGGTCGGGTTGAAGTGTCACCCCGGCGAGATCCTGGGGCAGGTGCTGCAGCAGAGCAGAAGATCCAGGGCGTCCTGGTGGAGAATCACCCCTGTCCCCCCCTCCTCGGGCTCCTCACCCACCTCAACTGCCAGTGCCCTCCTCCTCCTCCTCACACCAAGGAGCCACCGAGGATGGGGGACATCTCCTTTCTCCTGGCTCCAAGCGATGAAACAAACCGGCGGAGCATTTGGGCAGAGAGCTAACCCAGCGCTCATGCCAACGTGTGCCAGACGCCATGGCAACTGGTGCGCTGAGCTAATTAAGTCCAGCCACAACACTTAATAACGAGGTATTATACTGCCTCATTAGAAAGCCTTTGCCTGGCTCCGTCCCCGCTCCTGCAAGGGGAAGGGACTGCTCCAGCCATCGCTCTACAGGGCTCTTCCCAGCCCATCCTTCCAGTAAAAAGGGCTTTTTTGGTGACAGGTACCTCCTCGGGCGATCGAGTTGAGACTGGAAAACTCTCCACTGCTTTTCTAGGAAAAACTCCATGCCACGAGAATAAGAGACAGACAAGCTGGAGGAGTGATGCTTCCCCTTGCATCCAGCACGGCCCCTTTGCCTCTCCCCACCTCGTGCTTTGGGCAGCTCGGCAAAGCATCCCGGACTCGGTGCCGGCTCCCACCCGCCTGTATCCACGCGGGACCCGGCTCGTCCTGCCCGGCCAGCACTACTGCAGGTCTTTGTGTGTGGTCCCCGTTTAAGCACCATCTGTCTCGAGTTTAGCACAACAACGCTCCAGCCCCACCAATTAAAACAGGCTGCCGGAGTTAAATCCTGAATAAATGCAAAGTTAAGTAAATGATCAGCAGCGAAGATAAATAGTGCGGGGATGGGTCTGACTGGGGTGGGAGCCAGAGGGGCCGGGGCACCACGGGAGGCGAGGGCACGCACCCCAAACCGACACCAGGGAGAGCCAGTCCCCTTTCTGGCCCTGAGACTAGTGACAGTGACATCAGGACATCGCTCGCTGTCTGTCCTTAATGCAGACTCAGCTGTTCATTGAGATGGACGTGCTGTGGTGCACCTCGCTGGCCCACCATCACAACAGGGAGAGCGCAGCAGAACATTACAGGTGAAAACGCAATTTGCTGCAGATCCCCAAGTTAGGGGAAAAGCACTGCCAAAATGCAAATCCCTGCTTACTCAAGGGTAGAACAAGTTGAAAGGCTGAAAGGCCAGAACCAAGGGGTATCCCCTGCACGTTCTCCTCTCTTCACCACTCGCCAACAAGAAAGCCAGCAGCAACGCAAGGCAATTTAAAAGCAGCATAGCCACGCATGGGCACACCATGAAAGTACAGCCCTGGTCTTCACCGCGTTAGCCAAAGTGACCAGAGCGATACAACGTGAAACAATGCCCTCAAAATGTAAATAGTGAGTAGACCATCCGCATCGAGTTGGGAGATGAACTTCCCAGCATTCATCATCACACTCGTGTTACCACTTGATGTGGTTTCCAGAAACCCTTAATAAAATCCAATGATCTCGATTATTTTCTCCTGCTTAAAAAAACATAAATCCAGAAACAACAGTTTCATCCACAGCTCTGTGAACTCTTGAACAGAAAAGTAAGAGGTTATTAAAACGAGGAGAGGGTGGCTTGTGCTAACAGAGCCAGAGTGTGTTACGCAGCTATGGCGAAGCGCTGGGCACCAGGCTGGCCTGCCAGCGCCCCACCGTCCCCCAACCCCTGCAAATTAAGTGCCATCTGAGAAATATCAAGGGCCACGTGCTAAAAAGTCGCTGCAGTCCATATACCTGAGGAGTCCTAAGGCTGCTGGCTCCCCCGCAAACTCTCCGTGCTCTCAACCCTCCATGTGCAAGTGTCAAGAAAACACTGGTATGCGGTGGGTGCTTATACACACAAGGACACACATACACACAATGGTAAATACTGCACAAACATGCTAAAGCACGGCTTTCTCAGATACATCAAGACCCTGAGCCAGTCTGTTTGGTAAGGTTTAAATTGGCTATTAGGAAAAATTTCTTCACTGAAAGGGTTATCAAGCATTGGAACGGGCTGCCCAGGGAAGCGGTTGAGTCGTCATCCCTGGAGGTATTTAAAAGCCGTGTAGATGTGGCGCTGAGGGACGTGTTTTAGCGGGAACTTGGCAGTGCTCGGTTAACGGTTGGACTTGACGATCTTAAAGGTCTCTTCCAACCAAAACGGTTCTATGATTCTATGAAACCCGTTTGCAGTAACAGGAACGATCTCCATGTGGAATAAGCAGTGGTGAAACAGCGTTGGGAATCAACCAGTTTGCCAAAATACCACGGGACCTATTCCCGGCTGGTGTGATTGAAGCAAACAGGAGATGAACCCGCCTGTCTTTACTCGAGCGAGGCACCTCCAGCAGCCAGCAAGACATCCTTGTGCTGCAGACTGGGGACGGTGGGGAACACGGAGCCAGCCCCTCTGGTGGCCACAGGCATTTCAGCACACTGGGGCCGTTGGACTGGTCAGCAGAGGAACTGGATCCGGTTTGGGGTTTGTTGGGAACGCATGGAAAGTGAATTAGCCCTTGTCTTTCTTGTCCTGTCATTATCCCTCCACCACCCACTGCCAGGTCCTGTCTCCTGGGATTTGGAGCACATGAAGCTCGTGTGGTCCCCACCACTCAGGCCACAAGGCTGTGCGCCTGTGGATGGGAGCACTTTCCTTGGCTGTCTCCACCAGCATAAGCTCTGGATGCTGTGCCAGCGCATAGGAAAAAGCCCAAAGCACCCAGCCTGCCTAGGTCCTCTCCATCTCAACCCTGGGCCATGTCATACTGGAGAACAGGGTCAGATGCTCCCAGTGGCCGCATCCAGCCCTAGCTGCGTGTGACAGCCTGTTTCATGCACTGTAGGTCCTGCCTGCTCTCCCAGTACGGCCTCTACCAAGGATTTTAGGAGATACAGGAGCTCTACAGATGCTATCAGAGGAGCAGTCCCCCATCACGCTCCTAGTGCACCAGCTGCCCGTCTTGCCCCACGGTCCATCCATCCCACAGGCAGGACAAGATGCACATCCTTGGAGTGGCATAGCCCACCAACCCCACTGGAGACGTCCTGCTGGGTCTGGTGGGAACGGGACCACAACGTAACCCAGGGGATGCAGGTGGAGGCTGCTCAGTGGGGATGGTTTAGATAAACAGCACGTAAAATAGCAGAATCCCAATTCCTGTGCAGAAATGTATCTGCTTGTATTTACCACCCACATACTATTTTATTAAGACATAATCTCAAACAAGAATTGTTGCCATTGCTGAAGTTTATTTTAACATATGGCTAACTGAGCCTAAGAAAAACATGTAAAATACATTTTAACGTGCTATTCTTGCCTAATGGTTTTTATAATTTTTTTAATGCCCAATATATATTTATACATTCCAAACACTGAGGGGGGGCATATATGTTAAAAAATTATATCAGTCACATGGTGACTGCTAAATGAAAAAAGTACTGTGGTTCCTTTGTATTAGTCCAAAACTGCTAGTGCTGTTTTAATTTTCAATAGGCAAAAGGTAATTTGTGGTTTCATAAATTCTGTTCAAGACATCGTAATTCCTACCTGGTCACAGCTGTCAGACATTGATACGCTATACCATGGTGACGGGTTTTTAAAACCAGAGATGGATGTCTTGTAAAAAAGCCTGAGGCGTTTAAAAGGCAGAAAAATTCTTTCAGTCCAGAAAAAGCCCAGTTGAAGCCCTGGCTGGGGTTAGCTGCTTTTGCTGCAGTTCAACGAGGTACTTAAACACACGTCTAACATTAAGCACAGGAGTAGGCTCTGCTGCCTTTGATAAACCATCCATCTATGCAATTTTAAGCACACAATTTGCCACATAACCACGGATATCAGGACACCATTAACTGGAAACCATTTGCAGAATGAGCGTTTCCAGAGCCTGCAGCTCGCTCATCCCATTTGCACGCACGCAAGGTGCGGGCGCCCACCCCGCTCCCGCAAACGAGAACGCCGTTTGCCTCCCCGCTCCCAAATCATTCCCCCAGGCCTCAGAAGAGTGTCCGATGGCGCTGATCATCCCCGTAAAAGTGAAGAGCAATAATGTCAGGTCACCACTGCAAACCAAGACTAACCACCCCTGTGCTGGTGCGGATGGAAAGGCATTTCCATGTGAGAACAGCCCCTCTGCAGGGTTGTTCAAAGCCGCTCGCCCCGCTGGAAGAGCATCCTCATGAGGGACCAGCACGTCCCACCCAGTCAGAGGGATGCCTATGTCTCAGCAGGGTGCAGCCCATGGAGAGGGCCCACAGAGCAGCCCAAGCTTGTCCTGCCAAAGCAGCTGGGCTGCTGTGGCCCTCCAACCCTTCACAGCTTGGCTTCCCTTCCCTGTAGTGTAGATACTGACCCAACCAAGGGTGACAATCATATAATCATCAAGGTTGGAAAAGACCTTTAAGATCGTTGAGTCCTACCTAACACAATGCGTCCTTCTCCTTCCATGAAGCCATACTACAAGAACACACCAGCTCTTCCCAGGTGGAAGACAAGTTCCCAACTCATGAGCTCTTCCCAGGTGGAAGACAAGTTCCCAACTCATGTGCAACCATACTCAGGGCTGGAAAAAAGCCCTCGTCACAAGCATGGATGAAGTTACACCAAATCACCCCCTCAGCAGTCCCTGCTTTTCATGCTTGGAGGGACACGGCCCTAAGCGTATTTATCCTCATGTGAAAGCCCAGTCTGCAGAATTTAATTGGATATATTCTAAAATATCAGCTTTATTTCTTCACCAATAAACCAGAAAGCCACTCTCTCACATGTTTATTTGAAATAGGGATTTAGCAAGTATTAAATGCTCTCCTCTTAGCTACGGTTCCAGGCCAGGATTTAAGTATCTGTGTTACAAGACGAATTTGAGTTTTAAACCACAGTAAGCACATTCTAAAAATGGAATAAAATAATCAATTCCATGTGCAAATCTCTGCCCCTCTGGTAACCCTCCTGACCCAAATACAACCGATGCTCTGACCCGCGCGGGACGGTCCCCTCGCCGCCTGCTTAAAGAAAAAGAAGCCAGAAAGCCAAGACAGAAAACCCTCCCCAATTTTTGCAGTTTTCAGCTGATTTCCCTCAAAAGACAGACTGATGGAGAGGACGAACTCTGAGACCACTTCCAAAGGCCACTTTGCACACACACAGCATTCTTTATACAGTATTTACATATTGACTCGCATCCTGTTTTGATGTAAACCATAATGCTACTTCACCACTGTCTGCAAAAACGAGCGAATTCCAGCAGATCTGGCAAAATACTTAAGCCACCGCTTAACTTCCAGCCCAGCAGTTGCTCAATGGGGCTATTCATGGGCCCTGCACGGACTTGAGTCCTTCCCGCACCGCGCGGTGCTGAGCTCTTTTCCTGGCTGCAATCCGGAGTTCCCGGCAGGAGATATTTTCACCTCTGCCCTCCAGCTTGATCTCCTCTCTTCGTGCTGCACGTGATGCAACAGCAAAAAATAAAAAGAAAAAAAAAAAAGAAGAAGAAAAAAAAAAAAGGGAAAAATCATACAGAATGCAATGACTTTGATTTGTTTTCGGTGTTGGCCTGGAGGCAGCCGTGGTTCTGCACATGTAATAGGCAGCAAAGGATGGCATTGCTGATCCCAGCCTGGCTCACCATTACAGACGCAGTAGTACTAGTATTTTGTATATTCCTGGGACACTATTCATACAGAAAACACTCAAGATTAACCTTACGTCAGGTATGGGGTTATCATTTCATGATACATCTTTTTCATTTCTATTTTTTTAAGAGCAAAAGAAGAATTATAGCTTTTTACATCCAGTGAATCAAACTCCTTGTAATTAGGGCTGCTGGTTTCCACGGTAACGAGGATCCAACTCCGTTTTATGTGAAATAAAAAAAAAATAAATAATAAAAGAATAGCTCCGCTCCAGCTGTCGGTGTGGTCTGGGCACTGCAAGCCAGCGAAGGGATGGATGGTGCGGCAGACATGGTGGAGCTCGGCAGCGCTCGGGGCAGATCCACTCTGCTCCTGGTGCCGCCGCTCCGGAGGAGGGATACACTTCGAAACACTCTGTCTGGCAAAAATCATGGACGTGGGCAAGAGGCAGACGGGGACTTCTCCAGCCTTGCCGCTGGCGCCTGTGTCCCCTTGCCCCTGGACACCGCCACCACGGCTCTTTCTGCCAGAGCAGCATCGCCCACACCCTTCCCCAAGGGTTACAGCCTTCTCTGTGATGACTTCACCTCTAATAATAACTTCCAGGGCCCCGTGGACTCCAGAGGAAAATAAACTCAAGTTATTTTTTCCTTTTCCAGTACTCTTATTTTAAGAATTTGATGTGGGTGTAAAAGAAAAAAAGACACACCTATCGTAGCTGGAATAAAGCGCTGTGGGTATGATGCGACTCTGGCAAGCATGAAAGTGAATCACACGAGTATCCACGCTGACTTTCTAAAGCATTAATTTGCCTGGGCCAGGCTTCTGTAACAGATGTTGCCGTTTATATATGTAATTTTATGTTGCTTTTTCAAATATATGAGGAAAAAAAAAACACCCCAGCAATATAATCCTCCTCATCGGCACGCCAGCACTGCTCTGCACATATACGTCTGTAATACCGAAGATGAACACATGCGAAAAATAAAATGCACAACGAATGCCTGCTGGTGCGGAGAGGCAGGCGCTCCGCAGCATCGCTGCCTGCGGGCAGCTGCCCATCTGCCGAGGATGCAGGTCCCCACAGCCCCAGCATCGCCACAGACCTCATTTTGGGGAAAAGAAGGAGGATTTTACCGAAAGAGGATGATAACCGGCCGTACAGATATGGTCTCGGTGTCACACCGCTTGCAGTCTGCCATGAACTCCACGAAAGCCACGTGCAACAGGAGATCGATGTCGGCATCGACTTTCTCCATCAGCTTGCGGCAGATAACGACGACGTCGCCCGAGCCCGATTTGATTTCACAAATCAATACTGAGTGCTTAAGTAGGGAGCTGGCTGGAAAAGGCTTTGTGCACGGATTTCCACGGGGGAAAAAAAAGGAATTTTCTGTTATAATTTCAACACCGACATTTCGAACAAACAAGTCCTTTTCTTTTGTCCTCCTTCCTTGGAGATGTCGTGGCACGCACATGGGACGTGGGGCTCAAGGCTGCCCGGGCCGGGCATAGGGGAGGCAGCATCTCCCACAGAGCAGCTGTGTGTCCGCAGGGACCCAGTCCCTATCAGAAGAACAGGGTAGAAGAAAAAAGAATAAAAATAGACGCTTCTTACAAAAAGCCATCACTTTCGAACCAACACCTGAGCACCTGGAAAGCTGAGATGACCAAAAGCCCACAAGTCACTTCTATAAAACATGGACCTGGTTATTTTCTGTGTGTCTTCTCCCTCTCCTCCTGCTTCTGGCAACCCAGTGCCAAAGCCTCTCTAGAGACCAGCTCCAGGGACAGCGGCCGACGGGACGGCCCCTCTCGCCCACAGCTAGACTTCATGCACCCCACGTAATCTGGAGGAAGCTCCTGGCCTCCATCTGTCACCAAAGTTTGGGAGATCATTTCCAATCAAAGCACAGTGGATTCACGCAGCCCTCGTTATGTCATGCTCCAGTGCCAGATGTCAGGCCAGAGTTGTTCATGCAGTCAGAAAGGCCGGTTACATCCACAAACCGTCCCTGCTGACAGGATGTCTCTTGAACAAAAACCAGAAACAATTACTTGCACAACACCGGACAGAGGGTTGTTCGCTTCTGCTGAAGAATGCCTGTGATTTTCAACCACTTTCCAAGAAAAAACTTTTCCTTTTTTCACTTCACCTTCAACCAAAAAGCTTGTTCCCTATCAATTCGGAATCTTAACTACAGATAAACCAATGAGAGAATCAGTTTGGCTGTAGTAAATCTGCCACCGCTACTATACTATAAACCAAAAGGACACAGATATGACTTGCTCAAGCTTCTGTGCGCTGCTCTGAGAAGAAACGTGGCCATTGGTGTGGCCCTGGTGCCGGCACGGACCTGTGAGCCGCCTGGCAAGGTCTCACCTGCAGGCTGAGGATGGGGTGACCTCTCCGAGGGAAGCTCACCGGGTTCAAAGCAACCCAGGAGAGGTGGTCCCCCCACGCAGGGGCACTGCCCGTGGCAAGTGATGCTGCAGATGCCAAAAGTTCATGTGGGCTCAAAGGGAGAACAGACAACTCACGGGACAGAAAGGCGCCTGGGGCCATAGAATACCTAGAAATCACGCTTGGCTTCGGAAGTCCCCGAGCTGGAAATACTTTGGGAGAGCATCGGAGAGACTTTCACACTGCTCTCCTCTTCCCAGCGCTGCCGCAAACCCTCCTGTTTACCTGACTCGCCTCCTCCTCCCCGCTCTCAGGTTGGGCTCAGCTTCACATTCCAAGAACCAGAGAATCTCGTAAACCACCGAATTACTGTTTGTTTGTCTGTTTTTTAGTAGAAAGAATAGAAACGCTGCATTTGAGGAGTGATCCCTTTTTGCTTCCAGACACTCGTCAGACCTGTTTTTTTCCCCCAAGCTTTAGCAGGTTACAAGCACCAAGGAAGTTTTGCCAAGGAAGTTTTTCAACCTAAGTCTAACGTTAAATACAGCTCAAATTCGTGGGACACTCTACATAAACCCAGCAGGGACAGCACATGGCACGAGGCATTTGCAAAATCCACTTCGGAAACCCACAGAGGTGCTTACAAAGACATCTACCCCGATCAAAGCGATTTATATTTTTCACGAGTGAGCAATTCGCTTACGAGGAAAGAGACAAATTTAATTTTTAATTTGATCTCCGTCAAAACAATATTTTCTTGTTGCTATGACAGCTGAAAGGAAAACCTCTTACCTCGGCGACAGCCAGCTAACGGCATTGCCGCACGTCCCCCAGCAGCAGCTCGGGGAGGGAACGCAGCCATGTGCATCGTTTTTGGCTCTCGGTGTCTTTGATTTGATGAGGATTTTTAAAAAGAACATACCGAAGCCAAGGACTAGAAAGCCTCTTCGGAGAGGCTGAGGGGAAACAGCTACAAAACACGGGAACCTCCCAAAGCCCGAGGGACCGGGGACCCGCCAAAGCCCCCCGGGATCCTTCCAGGGACCCCCATGGTTTCACACCAGGCTCTGGGGACCAGCTGCCCTGCACCATAACCCAAGCTGCACCTCTAACCTGAGATGCACAACGCTAGGAGAGGGAAAAAAAAAAAAAAAGACATCTGCTGACCATCAGTAGATATGGCAAGAGTCCAACAACAATAACAGAAAGGGCTTAAAGACATAACCGTTTCTTTTCCTGACACTCCTCCTCCATGGCTACCAGCCTCGCAGTACTGAAGAAGTGCCCTAATAAATAAATATCTTCTTTCCCTTAGCAACAGTTAGCAACACAGGCAAGTTGTGGGTTTGGTTTTTTTTTTTCTTTCTCCCTTGCTCAAAAGAAACACATCTCAAGCTAACACAGACGATTTAAACGGCAATAAATATAGGACGTGGGTGTAATCAAAAATCGCTGAAACGCAAATCACACTTTTTAGCCTGGGTTATTTTAAAGCACGAGCAGAGCTGCCAATGATCTGTAGAAAGAGCGCGCAGAGGGCTAGAGGGGAAAGGAAAAACACGGCAAGATTTTGGGGGGAGGACAGAAAGATCCTGTCCATTCCTCCTGAGCAAAGCCCAACCCAGGAACAGCGACGATACCCTGACATTTGCCTTCAGCCTTTACTACAACCTAAGTTTCTGCAGCAGATTTCTGTCTACAAACTGCAAAGGTCGCATACAGTCAAAAAATCTGCTAAATGCATAACCCCGGCGCACAGCAAATGTATTCTTTTCACAGTTCTATTCCTTTAACAGTTCATTTAAGACGTCTGCCTTGCATTTTTCCATTTGGTGTTGGGAAAATGTTTTCTTTCACCTGGCGTAGAGCCCGATTCAACAGAAGAAGAAAGCCCTCCCCGTTTCCATGGGGCCCTGCGTTACAAGACACGGGACTAACTGTACCCTTAACTGGGCACCTTTCAGCTCTGTCAGCAGGTATTTCGTCCCCTTCCCTTTTGCCCTGACTCTTTTCCTCCCCTCACCATTTAGTGGATGAGTTAATCTTTTGCTGGCTCATGTTGCCCTTTCCCTGATGCTACCGGCAAGGGCAATCCCCTGCCACCACCTCTGCTCCTCCAGGCATTGTCACCACCACCACCACCACATCTCCATCACCATCACCACCACCACTTCTCCATCACCACTGATGCCTGTGCAAGCCCTCCCCTGGCAGCCCTTCCCCATCCCACCTCTCCAAGCCTGTATCCCAAAGAAAGCAAACCTCTGCTGCTACCATCCCATCAAAGTGCTCTGAGACATGGGTCTAGTTGGGTTTTTGCTGACACCTCGCTGATCTTTCTCCATCAAGAGAAATATTTCCTATTTCCGTACAAATTGCAATGCCTTAAACAACAGGAATCACAGCTAAACCACAGAACGCAGCCTGGTTTCTACCCAAAGCCAAACAAAGCCAAATATTACCGATTGCAAAACAAAACCACGGCGTGGTCCTACTGATAACACAACTGCTGGAGGGTAGTGGGAGGGCCCGGGAACCAGCTCTTTGGGACACCTGGCTGCTGGGAATACAGGGGAGATGGTGATGGAGCCAGGTAGCTCCAACGAGCCCAGATTTTATTTCTTCAGAGACCCAGAGAGATAACAGCGTTTGGTTCCTGCAGATTTTCAGGAAAACAGGTTGTTTCAATTTCATTTATTTATTTATTTTGAATTGAAGCGGGGGATGGCAGAAGGCAGCTCCGTGGCTGATGAAGCCCAGCTCCCCGGCTGACACCGTGTAATGCCACATCCCCTTCCTCACCCTGCTCTAGTCCAATCATGGAAATCCATCAGGTGCTTTTCTCTAAACAGCTATCGACTTCAGAGAAGTCCTCAACTCGGTGATGAACCGAGGGCTGATTCCCATCTCATTCACCATCAGGACACGACACCATGCTGCAACAGATGTCACAAGGCTGTGCTGTATGGATTTGTAGCTAAAATGACTCGGTAGAATGATGCCGGCTGTGCCGACTGAGAATTGGGCTGCTTCGTGTTTATCTATAATATGTAGATATTTAAATCCCTAAGCCTGAAGTAAAATAATTTAGAAGCTCCAGCTATAAAAGATCTGCTCCCAAATCCTCATTGCTTTTCAATGCTAGTCTCCAACACATTATATTCTTTCTACATTTAATGTGCCCTTAAGGTGGGGATTAGGTAGGCATTTGATTATGTCTTTTATGTTTATAGCAATTCCCTTCCAAACCTTTACAAACTTTAATTAAATGCTACATTTTTACCTCCTCATCCTGAATTGAGAGAGAACAGCAGAGAAAAATCTGTCCTCGAACAAAATTTACATTTCTAAAGCACCTTTTTCTGTGCAAGCACCTCAGGGCTACTGCATGAAATCATCCCAAGTTGCCTTAAGATGTATCAGTGCAGACATCAAAGCAGCTCTAATACCGAGCCTCACGCAGACCCGCAGACAGCTGAGATCACTACGTTCGTAAGCAAGAAATAAAACAGCTCCTGCCAAAACCCAACCATCGATCCCCTCCAAAGGTGGCCGCAGGGAAAGCGAGAGCAGCAGCCAAACACCAGCAGTAAAAAACAACCTTTGCCTTGGAGAAAGCCCACAGGAAGGGGCCCGGCAGCCAAAAGCATGGCGATTGGCACAGCGCTTCATCCAGCCCCACAGTCTATATTTTTTGAGCATCACCGTCCACTAAAGGAGACACCGTTGTGTTCCCATGAAGCCAAAGGGCAGTTGAGCATCCCCAGTGAGGAGGAGAGCTCAGCACAGCCAGCTCCCCAGAGCTGGGAACAACCAAGCCATCTCCAAAGGTAACCCACCTCGACTGTAAAGACTTCCAGCGACCGGGAAATGTAATGCCACTTCTTCAAAATCTGGACTCTTCTCTTAAGAGTTGGTTGCAGTCGGGGTCAGCCCATTCCTGGCTCAGTGAAAGGCCACGCACCGGCACGCATCATTGCTTTGCAGAGAGGACACAGTCCAAAATTTGTCTCTGTTCAGTATTTAAGAGCAGAGAGAGTGGATTTGAAGCCAAATTCTAATTGCAGGTTGGAAATCGGGAATTTGGCCCATTGTAAAGTCTGGGTGCAGCAGAAACCATTCTCAGGAACTGTCACATCAAAAAGACACGGATCTCATAAGATCAGCTGAGCTCTGCAGCTTTGCCCTTTGGGGGCAAGAGAGAAGAATGGTATCAAATTTTTATCAGCTAAGAAATTCAAGCTTAGCTTGAACACCACCACATCTCTGCAGTCCATCGGAATAAATTCAAACCACACAAGGAGAATACTAAAAAGATTTAGTCAAAAACCTCACAGGTCGGGTAGCGTCAAGGTCGAAGCTGCAGATGCTCCTGTGCACAGACGTATAAAACGTTGAAGGGGGAGTTAAGATCCCTGTTTTCTGCTTTCCTGCAACTCCCTGCCTGTCCTCGCAAGGACACAAAGGGGTTCGGTCTCCAAGGATGCTGCCCCTCGTTTGCTGCCTCCCCATCCCACGGGCTTTGGGGCAGTGTGGGGAGATGAGATCTCTGCAGCTACTGATGGTGTATGAAACCCCCCCAAGCCGGCCGGGCCCCCGAGCTCCCTGTCTGCTTCAAGCCCTTTAAACAGCTTGGCGGAGAGGGGGGGGGAGTTAAATCATTGATCAGCCCTGTGCTTGCCCTCTGTGCTGGGCTGAAATTTCAGTCGTTGGGTTACCATGGTTAGAAACGCCGCCTGTGTACGCGCCGTCCCGCTGCTGCAAACTCCTCTATCGCTCAAATCCAAACGGCTTAACTTTTCCTGGATCGGGCAAAGGCATCTCCCAGTGAGAGGCATGGTCAAGCCAAATTTTGGCCTTCTGGCTGCAGTTGTTGCCATCAAGGAGCATTAAGAAGATGCAAAGCTGTATTTCACCTTGCCTAAAATGCCCCACAAAAGCCAGACTTTTTTTTTTTTTTTGAAGGCTGTCATCATAGGTCTTGCACTGAAGATCGCTTTCCAGGTCCCTGGAAAACTCATGGCACGTCTCCCAGTGACTTCCCCAGGGTTAGGATTTCACCCCAAGCTTGGAAGAGCTCAGGCCAAAAAGAAAGCTTAGACAGTTACTGCGTGCGCTCAAAGAGAGCGGAAAGCCAGCGTTTAACAGCCCTAGCAGCCCTGCAAAATTTTACAAGACACAACCCTCACGTTAGAGGATCCGTTTTTTTTCTTCATAAAATATATTGGGGCTTTTCCACAAACTCCTTTTATTGGTCCGTTTGGCTACTCGCTCCTTTTATGAACTGCTCGAGTTCCCGGATCATCTGGAAAAGCCCGGGAAGACGGCCGAGCCGCACCGCAACGACGTGCTAGCCATGGGTAACCGCCTTCTCTGCTACCACGGCTCGGGCACCGGGCGGGAAAGCACGGAGGAGAAGAGCCAGCAGACGGAGCAGCTGGATTTCATCACCTGGAAGGAAGCACGCAGCATCTTTTTAACCCGTTTCTTCTTACAACCTACAAGGTTTTGGATAGAAATACCCCCAAAAAGCAGCTACCTTTCACCTCAGCCCCAAATCCGCTTGGCAGCAAACACACATTTAAGACTGGGAATTATTTTTCTTTTTTTTTTTACCAGCCCCCTGTACCTCTTCCATGGGGGTCCTTTAATGGCTACAGTTAAAGAGCAATCTTGCACGGAGGTCCACATGCTAACATAACAACATATTTTAACTGTGTATTTAAGCAGTTTCATTTCTATTGACATTGGCTGAGGTGCGTCCTAAGGCTCACCGGTCTCCAGCACAAGGCTGGGCTGCCCACGAGCGCAGCCCTTTGCGCTAGGTGTTGCCAAATCTCCTTTAACGACGACAAGCTCCTGCAAAACATCTCATACCCATCATTTCCTAAGGAGTCGGGCGCCTGAAGCACTTGGTGTGCTAAGTCCAGTGCTCCAGTGGCCACGGTCAACGCTGAAAAAGGACCAGTAAAGCCTTACAAGAGCCAAACATCACCAGCAGAGATGTGCTTGGCTCTGCACATCTGCTCCTGCCCAAAACCCTGGAGCCGGTGGGGAAGAACCGGGGTCCTACAGACCAGGCTGTGGTGTTGCACCTTGCTTTTGGTCCCAATCCCAGAACTGCGAGAGTTCATTCCCAGTAGCGTTCTCCCAGCACCTCCCCAGCCCAGGCGGGAGCATCCAACCGGTCAGGGCAGGACCAGGCTGCTCTCACAGCTCTGAAACATGCGATGCAGGAACCGCCGTAACGGGACAAAATGCCCCTTCCCAGACCCCAGCTCCAGTAAGACCTCCAGAAAAGCAATTATCCAGACACATCAATATCACAGCATTTTTATCCTAGTGAGAAGGTGCTTTACAGCACGCAGGCCAGCTTGTGCCCACAAAATCATTCACGTATTTCCTGTCTTACCTGTACCCAGCTCTTGAGAAATAACCAGGCAAGGGTGAACGCTGCTTGCAAGGATCCTGTGGAGCAGCTGGTTTAAGCCCTCTGACAAGGAGCTCTGCTGCCCTCCCAAATAGATGGAGCTATTTAAAAAAAACCCTTACTATTGTAATCTTGGATTACTCCCTACCACCCCAATCCATTTCATCTTAATTAGCGCCCATTATTATATGGCCCCTCCGACACTTCCATATTTCTCTGATCATTACAGTCCACAGATATCCAGTAGCAAAATCCACCCAGTTGGGTATTTTGCATAAACTGGTTATCTTGAACCACATGCCCTCTCACTCTTGTTACCAGCCCCATATTTTATACAACAGTGTTGACATTTCCAGCCCTGTGTGAGAGTAATGCTTTGAGAGGTTTAGATTAAGCCCAATCTAAGCAGCTCACTGAGGGACACAGAGGAAATCCGAATTCCTCTCGAATTAATGACTAAAATCTGAAAATTCAGCATGGCATCTTATGGTTTCACGAGGAAACACATCAGCTAAAGCGTGGCACAAAATCCAGCTGCCCTGAATATTTTAATGGCACCACAGCAAAGCCAAAAGGTGAGCACAGATATGGCATTGGGGTTCTTTATTCCCTCTTAAAAGGAGCACAAGGTGCACTGAGCATTCAATGAGAAACATGTCTTGGTAGTGTCTGTGCAACTAGCTACAGAGGGGGGGAAAAAAAAAAGAAAAAAGTCAGTTTCTGTTGGACAACGAAGCACACATCTCCATACCTGCAGGATGGGGTCCCTCACTAGCAAGCAGGCACTTCATCTTCCAACTAAGGATGCTCCAGCCAGCGTCCAGCCCTCCCGCATCCCCCCTGGGGCCACGGCTGCTTCCTGCACCACCCACCAAACTCAGTATTTTAAGTTTCCTTAAACAGCTGACAACTTCTAAGATGGGAATAAAGAACCATCTCAAGGACTTTCACAAGAGCCCTGCAACACCACCAGCTTTGGTGCTGCCAGGAGCGAGACCACAGCACTGTAAACTCCAACAGAACCCCCCCCAGCCCCTAGACGTGTCGCTTCTTTTCCAGAAAGAAGGACTCATAATTCCGCATACCCCGATACTATCCGTCTTTCAAGACCTTTCCTTGACTTGGGGTAGTTCCCAACATCACAAGATGTTTCCAGACTCTGTCTTTGCAAGGAAGATGAAGATTGCAACCCTTCACTAGCCGGGGCCTCTTCGTTTTCCCCTCTCAGCATGCTTCAACCCCCTCTGAAACTTAGCGAACACCAGGCTGAGCATTAATCAACACAACATGCGTTTCATCCAACTTCAGCAACCACTACGAATATTTAAGTTTTATATTATGTGCTGGGATTATTTTTATATATATGCCACCCTGTGTCTTTTTATAGACACACTAACACACACATATATAAGCAAACACACACACAAAGTATTTCATTTCTGCAAAATATAATTTAAGTACAGGAATTTTTTTCCCCTTCAGGCAGCCCCGAGCAGCAGCGTCCCAACGCAGCAATGCCGAGTGCCCTCTGCTGTACGCACAGACAAATGCTTCTTTGTTTAAAAACAAGATTTTTTTTTTTTTTTAAATACTTCTAACTTTACTTCGGACAAAATATTTCTCAAAATGACGTTTGATCATTCGGAGCGCAACATGCAACAGCAATGCCACCAGATTTCTCCTGCCAGATTCACATCTCCTACAGGTTGCATCAGCAGAAAGTAAATAGTCTGGGCTGGAACTGCGCAGGGTACAGTGTGAAAATGTTTTATTTATACGTTTGAAAATAGCAGAGGGAAATGAGAACAAACAATATAGCTTTATTATTCAGGCATTTACCAGATAGCCTTCACACTTCAGCAAACTGCACATCTATTAGAGGTACAAGCTGAAACTATCGCATGGCAACATGAAATCATTTTTCTTTTGTAAAGCAGCATTGTTCCTGCTACTGGAAGGGAAGATAATACTAAAACATATTCAAATATATGTATTTGAAGCCACTACATCTTGTAATAAATTATGCACTTGATATTAAAAATCCAGGCTACACTGCACAAACCTGACTTAAGAATATTAACTTTCATTGTCTTCTCACGTCCCAGCTCTTCTCAAATCTGACATTTAAAGGGGCTGCATTTCCAGCACGTGGCCTTTATGGCACCGAACGCAGATTTAATACGGCACGGGCGCAGCTCCCTGGTGAGCATTCCCATTTGTTTGGCAGGCGAGAAAAGAGAGGGAATCAGCCTTGGCCCTGCCCCACTGCCACTTCTTCAAACGTTGTGTAATCTTAAGCAAAAATCCGACTTCTGTAGAGTTGTGGGCTTTGCAAAAAGGGACTAAACCACCTGCAAAGAGCCAGGGCAGCTTACGAGACAAGCCCAGCAGCATCTCTGCAAAGGGGTCCTCCACCTCCAACCCAAGGCAGATGGGTCAAAGACCAACCAGGTCCTCCTCCATGGAGCAAAACCCTGCCACGATGAGCACCCGATGGCTTGGGGAGGACGGAGCAGCGCCACACGGTATGCTAACATCAAAACCCCAGTTATTGACATCATGATGTATTCCCCCCCACCCCCGTCTGCTTCACGCTCCCACAGAAGGAGCCGTCTTTTTTTAACCCATCTCTGTGCAACACCT
Organism: Charadrius vociferus; assembly: GCF_000708025.1. NCBI lineage: Eukaryota > Metazoa > Chordata > Aves > Charadriiformes > Charadriidae > Charadrius > Charadrius vociferus. Next base: position 4,429,746 of record NW_009648041.1, on the reverse strand, counting down.
CGGCTGTGCAAGTGGGACCCATCTGCCCCACAAAGCTCGGTGGGCACATCTCCACGCTGCCCTCGGAGGGCGGTGGGGCCAGAGCACCCATGGGTGCAGTCTCCAGCGATGCTCAGGCCCCCCATGCTCCCACGCAGCCGCCCCGTCCCTGTCGCTCGATGAGCTGGTTGCCAAACCCGCACGGCCACACCGGCACAACTGGTTCCCCATCCCTTCCAGTGACTCACTCCACAACCTCTCCATTTCCAGCATTTGTATTCACTTCACGGCTTGGATTTCCTAGAGGAGGCAGTACCCAGGAAAATAAGCCTCCTCTTACACCCTCCTGTAAACGTGTCCGCATGAAGCTGATCAAAAATATTCCAGTTTATTTTTTTTAAACGAAATCTTTTACCAGCATTTTTCCCCAACAAAAAGTTGGCTTTTTTTTTATAACTTTTCATCTTGCTATTTTCAGTGATTCTTGTCCTAGATTCCCCATCTTGGTTGAAGGCCAAGCATCACTCGCTCAGCCAGAGGAAATATAAAAGCATCTTTCTAAGACGCTATAGAAAGGAAGAAGAATTGGACCCTGGGAGCCAATTCACTTTCATGCCTTGGGTATTTAAGGATCAAACACGCATTTGTGAGCTGACACAAGGTAAAAAGGTGGCTTTGAGACTTTACAGCGTCTAAAGAATCCTCTGAAAGCATCTTTTTACCAACTAGAGTGCAAGAGAAAAACCAGGAGCAGCGATGCATCCCGGAGAGTGGCTGCTGAGCCCCTGGGGACAGCCCAGGGAGAGGACAGCCGGGTTCACCAGCCACTCCTGGTGGCACCAAGGGCACGGAGCGCTTGACACCGCTGCTCCGCTGGCAGAGCAAACAGCTGAAGGCAAGGAAACAGGAACCACCCAAGACACGCTGGGGAGGTTTCCTATGGTTACTGCTGCCATGGAAATATTTTTTTTTTTGTTGGCTCGATCTAAATAATATCTGGCTCCTCGGCTGCAGTACGCTCCCCGCAAGGTCGGGTTGGGTCCTTAGACCTGCACTGACCGCATTGAGCACCAGCCACCTCCGAGCATCTCCAACCCGCGCTGCTCGGGGCTTTCCTCTCGGCTCCCCCGGGGCCCATGGCTTCGTTTCAAGAAGACGAAGAGGAGGAAAGAAAGTGGAGGAGGGACTTCTTTACTTTGAGGGCCGCGGGGAGCAGCGCGCTGGGGCGAGTGCTCCTGCTCTCCCCGATGGGCTCCGGAGCAAGAAAAACCCCTGGCAGGGAGAGGGACTCCTCCATCCATCCACAGGCTCTGCGTAGGGATTTCAATAATTATATTTATATACTCCCCTTATCAGCGAGAGCAGCCATTATGTCTTTTATCGCCGCGGCGGCAGCATCTGCACGAGGGCAATTGATAGGGGATGAAATATTTGCGGCGGTGGCTGAGTACAAAGTGCCTCCCTCCGCGGTAAGAATAATAATTGTAATACTTAGCGCTCAAAGTGTTAAGCTCTGGCATCAAGGCCCTGTGGAGAGCAAAGAGCCGCACACAGGGGAAGAAACGGCCTCTCCGGCAGAAGAGAGGAGCACCTTCAATTTTATATACACCTCTCAGCTGTAGCATCAGTGAACCTGAGGAAGACTGATCATCGGCCGCAGTGATGCACGCCCTGAGCCCGCGAGGACACGACAGCCCACGAGAAACGAGCTCTTTACAAGTCGTCCTCGCGAGGCTTACCCCGAAATTACTTTTCCTCGCATCAGACAGTTCTGCTAACGTTACAAATTCCTCCGACGTTAGATAGTGACCGCAGAGATGCTGTGCGCGCGGGGAAGAGTCCCCAGCCCGGCTCTCCCCCGCCACGGCTCGGCTGGGAGATTATTCATTGGAGGGGGAAAAAAAAAAAAAAGAAGCAAATATCCAAACGAGCATTGCGAATTGCAAAACCATCTGCCAAAGGTCTCAGCTGATTCTATCCGTCGTCCTTAAGCTCGGTGATAGACTTACAAGCCAGACAATGAAAATGCAATTGATTATTTGAAGAGTGACTCACTGGTGTAATAAGGATGGATTACTGGGCGGGGGGGAAGAATGTCTTTGAAAAAAAATAAAAGACTGCAGATTGACTTTTTAAAGGCAAACAGAAAGGGAACAAAACACAAGAAAACCTCTTGAAAGCACTGAACAGCCCTCTACAGCGGAGAGCAACAAGAAGGAGAGCAGCGCTCGGTGGGCGTCAGCCCAATAGCTGCCCCCTGGCCCCCTCCAGCTGAGGATCTCGGGTACCAGCCTTTATCCACCCGCTTCGGCTTTCTTTCCGAATTGGTGGCCGGGAGCTCTTCATGCTGCACTGCGCTCGTGACAAAGGCCTGTTGCAAACCCTCTATCAAGGGAGGTTTCCTTCCCCACCGAACACGTGCCGCACGCCCCAGGTGGCCATCGCCAGGGCTCTGTGGGACATCCTGCAGGGAGGATGGACTCACTGCGCTCCTACGGGGCCGGCAAGGAGGACAAAACCTAGTAAGCATATGGGGATGCCGAGGGCAGGGATGACACCCCGGCTTTGCGTGCCATGGGACCAATGTGACCCTCCATCTCTCACCTCCTCCCTCCCATCAGCTCAGCAGAGGCTTCAACAACTGTTTTAACCCGTTCACCCTGGGCTCGGGGTGGATGCACAGGGAACTCGGGCGCTGAGCTGTTAAATCAGTTCACCACATCCCACTAATTCACACCCTATGCAGCACCCAAATCCATAACGGCAGCAACCCCCCCCGGCACCCACAGCTGCCTGCTGGAAGGAGATCCCCACTGCAAGGCAATCCGAGTTTTGCAGTTCTGTTTTGGGCAATTCCATCCCAAAAGGCTCCATGAGGGAGCTGTGCTTTGCCGGTGCGCAGCAGCACAACCCCACGGCCGAGGAGCCGGGAAAATGCTCGTGACCATCGTTCTGCCTTCGGGATGGCAAATCCCACTCGCTCACGCCGGAGCAGGTAACATGTCACTCTTGGCACAGCAAAAAGCAGCTGTAGTCATTTTTCCTAAAACTTAGCGCAAAAAAACCCCAAAACCCCAAACCACCAACTTTTTAAAAGATTTGTTTAGTCTAGGAATAAAATATCAGGTAAAGTCAGAATTTGGTATTTGTCCACTCTGCCCCCTCCATCATCGGTATCATTCACAATCACTCCAGTAACAGAATAAACCCCCCCCAAACCCGCCCAAAACCTGCATCAGCTTATTAGTGGGTTTTTACCCCATTCATAAAACTCGAATCGCACAAGGCTGCTTCCAAACAGACAGAAAACCTACCCACACTGCCCTTTTTCTGGGAGAAATTCTGCTTGTTTGGCTTTTGCCGGCAGCTCAGCCGTGATGGAGCAGGGCAGAGCCCGGCAGCAGAACAACTCCAGTTACAGCAGCTGCAGACTAGGGCTCTGTGCACAGCTGAAATTTAATCAAGAAGTGTCTCAAACTCCTTTGAGTTCTTGCAATACAATCCTGAGTGGCTTGTAAAGGACTTCAAACAGGCTCCCCGGGCTTGCCCGGATACAAGTACATACCTCACCTGCTCTTTTGTACATCGCATACAAAAAAATTAAAGAATTTATTTTAGGCTTTTCGCCAGGGACAACACTGCCTCCAATATTGTAATGCTCTGTTAAAGTGGATATCGTGTCTCCCAGCCAACACAAACAGGATACCTTATCAGTCTCGGCTGTTTTAAGTGCTGTTTCAGCAGTAGGGCATGAAGACGTGGAAGGGACAAGCCAAAAAACTGGTTGCGATGGTGCGCTCAACACTTACATAAGGATGGATTTTCCCAGGGGAGGACAAAGTTGAAAACCTGACGGGGATCCCTACTCTCAAACCCACCCAAACTCCCGTCCTGATGGCCCGGCTTCCCCTTGGCAGAGACGCCGGGGGAACGGTGGCAGCTGCACGAGCCATCACGAGGTCCCCTGCTCTTTCCCCACTGCCACAGGGGTTGAAACCTCAAAGAAAAAGTAGACCCTGACTTTTCACTTACCCAAGCACTTAGTCTCACAGGTGTTAAGTAAATAGGACAGCTGAAGGCATTTATGCCAAGCAAAGTGCACGCTCCAGCATCTTCCTGAGCTGAGCTTCAGCGCGCACAGCAGCCGCCCACCCCAAGTCACCCTGGGCACAGAGGCTGAAGGACACCGACTTTGTCAATGACTAACCTGGCAGGGAATGACTTCGTGACTTCTCCTTTCTGAACTGCTTACAACAACAAAACCAAACCAACCCAAACCAACCAAACAAAACCCATTAGAAACAAGGCAACGATACCAATCCATTTGTGAAAGGCCTTAAAATCAGCAGACAAAACCCACCTTTGATATTTCTGCATCCCCTCCACCAGGACACCAGCACCCTTGTGAGACAGGTGACTCCCACCCAGCCCTGGGGACAGCAGTCTGCTTGTCCCCTCTGTGGTCTGTCAGGGACTCACCTCCGGAGCACCGGGATGGATGGCACCGGCTGAGTTTTACCTATTGCAGTAGGTTTCCCATTGCAAAATGAAAAACTTGCTAACCCCCCCGCCCCGGGCCGGGCGCAGTTGGCCACGGCAGCGATGCGAGCATAAGCCCATCCGAGATAAGGTATTGCTATTCTCACATCTCCAAAACCTTTCAAATAAACATGCAAGGAAGTGTGGAATATCTGAATCCTAAAGGAGAGAGAGGCACAAAGCACGTTATTCATGAAAGGGAAAAGCTGGGAGAGTGTGCGTGAAAGATACATAACCTACGAAAAATGCTGAAAACATATGGAAGCAATAATCTGTACTTTTTTTTTTTTGAAAGTAGAAACAAATGCTTCAGGACTCGGTGTTATTCGTTCACTTGCTGCATTACAAATATTATCGTTTCTGCTCTCTGGATGAGGCACTAGGCATCAAACCAGAGACCCAAAGGCGCCCCAAGATGTGTACGCGTGTCTGCTGGGATGTCCATCCTGCGGGCAGGGCCAGCACCAGCAGAACGCACATCAGGGATGCAAACACACCGAGAGCTTCTCATTGCACGGACAGTCCCGTCTGCTGCTCGTCACACGCACGCAGATAACGTCCAGAGCACTGGAACTGGACAAACACACAAAGAAAATAAACGTTCACTGCCACTAGCAACTCCCTGCCTACAGTCAACAAGGCAGGGACGGGAGTTGCAAAGCGACCTATCAACCATCACCCAGCAACCTCAAACATCTCTGGTCAACCACCTCATTTACCAGGTCACCATCTCACTACACGTCTGCTCTTTTTCCTTGTCCGTCAGTTTAGCCTTGTCCACAGGTTTCCAGCAGTCAATCACACCCCTTTGGGCTGAGCCTGGATCATCTGGGACCTCCAGGTGGTCCCTCCTGAGAAGTTTGTCCTTGCAGGTCAACAGATCTGACAAGGCCAGATGAGATCACACTCCTGTGGGTTTCGCCGCAGTAGATTATAGTGAGATGCTGAGTTATGGAAACAAATGCTCAAAACAACTGTAGGCACCAAACCTTCACTTGTTCATCTGGAATATTACTGAATATTAAGTTGACAATCGCATAACTCGCTGCCCTGGAAGGTAAGGGCCAGGCATTAAGAGCTGTGCAAACACACACCACTGATATTAAGACCGTGATGTGTCACAGCCATGCATGAAGAGAAGCAGATCCCTTCCCCACCGAAAATGTGATTTCAAGGGACTAAGATTACACAGCACATGCAAGAAAAGAAACTCCAAGAAAAGATGTAAAACACAATCTCACACTGAAATGAAAAACCCAGTAAGTCAGTCTTTGTCTTTATGTCATGTTTATTACTGTTATTTAAACGCTTCTGCAAACGAGAAGAATAACTATGGCAACAAAGGCTTCTCCAAAGGTTTTCAGACACTATTTTTAAAATTATCTTATCTGTCACAGCATCTGAATGCCTTCCCTCTGAAATCAGCCCCACATGAACCAGGTGGGACATCCCCCCCCCACCGAACCAGAGTTCAAACACGGACGGGAGGTTTCGGTGTCCTCTTCTGTGGTTTAGAACTGGTAGTTTTGGAGGAGAAGGTAAAGAGGAAGGAACACCGAGGTCTGGTGAATTGAAAGAGTATCGCTTCTTGCAAGGCTTTCTGAAGGAGCAAACAAACTGTGCCCTCTGTGTGCTAAACACACGCCGATCTCCCAAGACGCAGGATCCGCTCTTTTAAATACAGCACTAAGGCTGTAATTTTACTTTGCCCAGAGTAAATCTGAAATTAGTTCCTCACAGTAGGCTTAACAGCGGCAAAAGCCACTCGCTCCCTTCCGGGAGCTGCCAACCATTTGTCACCTTTCAGGTTTGCATATTCACACTAATTGCACCAGGAGTAGGTTATAAATTCCCTTCCCTTCCCTCCTCCCGGACCACCTCCCTCGAAGGCTTTTCTCTGCAAGACATTATGCAAAAGACACTCCTAATGGCTATTCATTCACCAAACTCCGGTGACAGCTTTATTTAATGCCAAAGCTTGTTAACAAGCTGAATGGCACACAGTTTAATGTAATGCAGATCTGATTAGAAAACAGCAACCGGGCTCCTAAGGAGTTGGGGAGATTTTTATTGAATTTGATTTCACTTTTTGCACACAAAGCCACCTTTCAAGTATCGACCTGTATTAATGAGGATTTGGTTACGTACACCCAATTTCCATCCTCCAGACCGCAGCCCACACAGATGAACTTTTCAGTCCTCACGTACTTTACGGACAACCCGCCGTAAAAGAAAGCGTGTGATCAGAGCACGGAGTCATTTTGCTGGTCAGGCCATGAGAAACTGGGGGTTATACCGGTTATAGTTTGATAGCCGCATCTTCACAGGCTTCACGCCCCAGGATGATGGAATTCAATCTTCAGCCTTTTCAGACAAACCACTTACTTTCTCTTCTTTGGGGCTAAATGATTTAGAACTGAAAATTGAATTTCTGCACAGGTCTGAGAGCTTTGAGGAGGGGGTAAGACACAGACAGTGGGCTCCAGTTTAACCGCATCTGTAACTAAAGGCATTTTCTATTCCTTGCTTCCACCAAAAATAGCATTAAATATGCCGACGCTTTTACACGATAATTCACCCGCTACCTTGAATTTGAGATTATAATTTCAGAGCAAAATGAAGGAGATTCAAAACCAAACTCTAAAACCAGGGACGCTTTTTAATTACTTCGCAATCCCCTTTCATCTTCTTTTTTGCACATCACCTAGAGTAGAGAGGCTGGGTTTATTCTGAAAAGAAAACAGTTCTGCAGAATACAATTTATTTTCAAGTGGCTTCCCTGGCTCAGGAAGTATGCGTGTGCTTCCAGGAATAACAAATTCAACCAACACTCAAAGCCATCTCCCCATCTGAGAAAAGTGGCTTTTAAGGGAATGTACGGGCACAGAAATCTTTGGCATCTAACAAAGCAATTTGCCTGCCTGATAGAGTAGCTGCACAGATCGCACCTAAAATCACAGGTAACTAGAAAATACACAGTCCTGCATAATTATGTATAGGAAAACGCCTGCATCAGCAGTGGTTTCAGTGCCTCCAAGCTTACCAATTCTTTTCCTTCACCCTACAGCATATCACCAGTTCCCATCTTTGAAGGGAAAAAAAAGTCCCATTTACATTTATCAGCAAAACTCTGCTATTAAGGGATTATAAAAAGGTTTACAAATCTCTGGCGGTTAATTGATCTGGGTTTGCATCCTTAATCTGCAGATCTCCTCGCAAACCCTTGTTTTCTTCCCATCTCACTCCGCAGGTTAAGGGTGTCGGGGAGCAACCCTGGCAGGAGCTGCCTACGCCGCCCCACGCGCAGAGGGCACAGGCTCCCGAGCATGTTTTCAACCCTCAAAACCACTATTAATAATTCGCCTGCTTACACGTCCCTGGCATTAATAGACCACTGGCTAGTAAAAAATGAATCCGCTTCCTCTCTATTGTGTTCTGACAAATAGGTGGCCTTTATTTGTTTTAATTGCCTAATTACTCTTACATCAAGGCAATTAAATGTGAATGCATGTGCAGGAGGGCTCTCCAGCCCCCGGTGTAAGGTAACTTAGTGCATGGTGTAACCTGGTATTGCCCAGTGGGATGCACCACCTCAGCTGCAATGCCCCTGGGGGCTGACCCTCACCCGTGCCCACAGGGTCCCCATCCTTCTCCTGCCCTGGGGAAGGTAACCCTTTCCTTCCTGAGAAAAGGCTGTTGGAACAATCCATGCGGTTTTAGCCAAAATCCTTGCCTGTGTCCCGGGGTCCCTCCGAAAAGGCCAGCCAGGAAGACAGCTAAGGGTGGTCCTGGCGGGCTGGAGCCTCCTGCTCTACCTCCTCCTCCTACACGCAGGGTTTTGTGGGATCCAGCACAAGAGGCACAATACGCCAGTGCAGAGGGCACAACCCGAACAGAGCCGTGACACCACCTCTCACCTGAGGCTCCCCAAGTAGCTGGGTGCCTCTTCTGCTGGGTCATTTGGCCTTCGATGGGATGCTATCAAAATTCGCTCAATTTTTCAAAAGCCGCTGGATAGTTGCACCTTCTGACATAACAAAACTCAAACCCCAGCACCTCGTAAGTCCTTGGAGCAGAGGAGAAATAGCTTTGGCGACCACCCCTTTTCTTCTCATCCTACACTTGAAAGTTCTCCTCGACACTTTTAAGCATCATGAAGCGCCTCCGCAACAACACCTGCTACCCCAAACGTCAGCTGCGGGGAAACCTGGGGCAGCTCAGGAAAGCATTTATAAGCCCTGAAAAGAAGACAACGCAGGGGTGACCTTATAAATCTATTAACACACACACGGCAGATTCAGATTATGGAGAAGGTGTCAGGAGACCACAGCTCCTGCAGCCTGGGAGCAGGAGACACCTTCACCTTCTGAAGGTCTGAGGTGAGACGCGGTGTGCTCAGATGTGCCAGCGGCACCTGCGGAGGGCCAGGCTGGAGGACCACGGCGAGCCTCACTGGCCGCTGTGCATCCCTCGGGGCCAACCTCAGCCCACGGACCCCGTCCCACCGCACCTTGGAGCAAATGCCACCGGGAACAATGATTTGCAAGGCTGAAGCTTAAGACACAACTCAACAGGAATAAGTCAATCCCCCCTCCTCACCCTGAACCTGTGCTTTAATCTGCTGAGACACAGCTCTGAGAAGTAGGGCAGAAGCCAGGAGGAGCGTCAAGCACGGCAGATGCTGGAGAAAAGGGTATACCCTATAAAACAAAGTTAAAAGGTGGCCAAGGGCTCCCTGGCCTACTAAGTCTGGGCACCAGCTCCCAGAGCCCACAGCCCAGATTTAATATGTGCGAGTCCCAGATCGCCTGTGAGCAGGAACTCATTTCCAGGCAGCGCAACGTGGGGAGGGGAGAAGGGGCTGATCCAGCCCCAGGCCGGGGCTCGCCGTGCCTCCTGGGCACCAGCACCGTCCCTTTTGCACGGAGGCACAACAGAAATAGCCAAAAATACTTGTTCAACCCTACGCACGCCCCATGCATTTCAGTAGTTAAATCTCTGCTTGGCATCACCGAGAGGGGATAAACCTCACCGTGGGGTCATGGCAGGAGTTTCACGCAGCATTCTGGTGCGAACTCCCCAGATCCCCTTCTGCCCCCATCCCCCCTTCCCACCCCACCCCAGCCTGGCCAGGTTGTCCCTTGCCGGGCAAGGGCGGCTTCAGCCCCTGGCG
>NW_009648041.1:4392344-4418979 GCF_000708025.1 Charadrius vociferus | reverse complement strand
CCAGCGCCTGCTGTCATCACTCCGCTTCAGAGTTAACGACCCTCCCCGGGCTGTTGTCCCGCCGCACTGGGGAGCACGGCGCCCGGCCGGCTCTGGCCGGCAGCGCAGTGCGCTCCTAACGCTCCAGAGCACGGGTGTTAATGAAAAAAAACCTGAGCTCCGGAAGAGCAGAGGTGGGATTGTGGAGTGCTGAAGGGGCACACGCTGAAGTTACAGCTCTGAGCTCGCTGCAGCCTTCGCTGCGCGGGGGATTTTACCGGCATAGGCAAAGGCAGGGAGCAAACAGCCCGGGTTCCTGCTGGGCTGCTGTTCCCCCCGTCACGGAGAACAGAGTTAGTCCGCAAACATGAGCAGCGTGCAGGAGAAACACAGTGATGTGAAATACATTTGCAGCCTGAGATGCTGAGCTGGGACACGAGGTACCTGTTACACCCACAGAGCTCACGGTCCTTCCAGAGCTACACGTGGGCCAGCTGGGCCAGGAACGATGGGCCCAGGAGCCGTGGGGCAACCCACACATCAGCCTGCTCTTGTCATGTATACAGTGGGCTACAAAGGGATCCCCACGGCCAACAGCCAGCCTGTACCCCATGGGGTTTGCGATCAAACAGCACATCTGGCGCAAGGCAGAGCAAAACGACGCACAGGGAGAAGGGGGAAGAGCCAACACGCTTCGCGGAGCACGGGGGTCCTCAGAAACATGTCCCCACTGGGGAAGGAGCAGCTTTGCCATTAGCATTTCACAGCTTCACCCCGTGGTTGTGGTTGTTCACAGATCCTGTCATGTCCTTCCCCTCCTTCCCTGCCTCTTTGTTCCTCTGCCTTGCTCCCTCACAGCTGGTTAAAACCGTAACGCTTTGATAATTTTTTTTTTCATTTAATCAGTTCTCATTTTTGTCAATTTTTCACTTGTATCTTTGTCTCCAGGAGAGGGAAATGAGGCTGGGAGCCATGTGGTTGCCTTTTGAAGAGTCTCAGGCAAAAAGTTTCAGGGAGATTTTCATTCTTTCCTCCTGTAAATGCTGGGCTTTCTTAAAAAAAACCCCACAACTCAAAACAAAACAAAAAACCCCGCAAACAAACAAAAGAAACCCCAACCAAAACAAAAAATCCAGGGAATTTTATCATGGAGAAAATTTTCCTTCTTTTTCACTGCCTTTCTTCATGTCAGTGAGAAAATACTGATATCCCTCCCTGCTCTATTTTTCTGTGGTTGCTATTTTTACCCTTGCAAAACCCTCCAGCTTCCCTCCATTGCTCCCTTCTGCCAAATTTCCTCATCATTTTCCTTCTCGGTTTCTCTCCCAGTTTCCAGCTCATACAGTGGTGCACGAATATGTTAGACACTCTCGGGGGAGGAGGCGATCTCTCCAGATACACACAGGTTTCATCACATGGTGGGCAACTGGTTGCAGACTGGGGTTTGACCTGACATTAAAACATCCCTATAAGCTGTGTCTAATGTCAGATACAGTAATATTAAGGTGCTGTGATACTGTTATCTCTACTGAAGGTCAACAGGATTTCAGGGAACGAGCATCATGCAAGAGAGGGCCTGAAATTCTCCAGCATTTTTGGTGCCTTGCATAAGATTCGGAATGTTTAAAACTCCAATTAAAACTGCTGAAATAAAAGCGTTATTGGATACAGGACTTACAGCAAGACTCAACGTGCTGTGGGAAATGCTTTAAAGGTGACCTGCAAATCCTTCTTAATTGCTTTGCTGTTGCAAGAGATGCTGTGTGCCCTCAATAACAGGGCTGGTGAGTATATCTGCTATAAGTTTAAAACAGCAAAAGTAAGTCAAAGTTGGAGGGTAAATTCCTCGGAGGTGTGGCTGTGCTGAATCACAGCTCCAGGCTTCTGATGAAGAGGCAAGTCCTACACGGCTTCTTAAAACAAGGCGAGTTGGTCCCCTCCCTCCATCCCAGCCTCTCCATGAGGCCACTAAACTTGCCCGCCACCTTGTATGGCTTGTATCCGCCTGCCCCATTTCAGGAGATGCTGCAGACGCTGGTGGGCGACTCCTCAATACACAGGCAAAAGGCAGGGAAGGCTTTGAGCATCAAGACTTGCACTCGCGTGTTCGAAAGGAGGGAGAAGATGAGGGCTCAGCCTGGGAGTTCAGAAGATGCAGATAAGAGGGGTTCTCACTGCTTCTGGCCTGGTGTGGCTGCAGGGGGAGCTGGGGACATCACGTACATCCAGATCCATAAAAATATTCAGGTGCCAAAGACCCCCGATGGAGTCAGGTCCTTAGTGACTCCTGGGCATCTAAACATCTCACGGCGACAGCAGTTTCCCTCTGGCCCAAGACATCCAGGACAAGTGAAGGGCTAGTCAGGAGGACTCAATCCACATTTTAGGGATGCTCAGATGCTACATCGACATAAGGAGACAGCCAGGCCAGAACATCATCTCAGGGATGTATTTGGGAAAGGGAGGGGAAACATTATCTCACTGGCCTGAACGCTCCTCTTCTCTTTCCTCCCCCAGAAAAGCTGCCAAGAGTAAAGCTCTCTCAGGAAATAAACTCCCACTCCCTTGTTCTCACCATGTTCAAAGGGGATGATGCACACATCCTGGCTTGGCTGGGTGGGCAGGGGACAGCAACACAGCTCCAGCCCTACCTGTGCTACTACGAGAGGCACTTTCAAAAGGGGTTTTTATGTTTTTTGGTTTTATGAACACATACATCTTCCTCTCCAGAGGAGACAGACTCAGCTTGGAGGTGGGGGGTGTCAGATACTGCTGTCAAATAGGCTCAGAAACAGGCACACATGGATAATACATGCCAGACAGTTTGTCTGACAAATTATTGTTTCTGCTGTCACTTAAATTGTTCCATACGTCATCTTCCCCTCCCATTTCTGTTTCAACCAAACATACCAAGAAATGACACTTCTTCCAGCCCTTCTCATGACTAAACCAGTTTAAAACCCAGTTTTCTCCGTTCATGCACCCTGAGAAGGACCCAGCTCCCTTTTGAAGTTATGGATGGCCAAGAGGAGGGAAATGACAGAAACGTTCTTCTTTTCCTGCTCCCTGTTGTACCTGATATTACAGAAAAAATTACGAATAAAATCATGAGGTCAGGGAATGGTAAAATACAGCTCCTGTGTTCGTTCCCACTAAGGGGTAGGTGGTGCACAGGCTGATGTGGGATCCGTGCAGGGAAGCAGCCCTGGGTGCAGGGCAGGCACTGCAATGGCTGCAGTGTACCCAGGCCGCATTAGCCATCGTGGCTCCGCGGGTCTGGTCACAAGCCCTGTGACCATCTAGAAGTCCAACATGCCCAATATGCTACACCTCCTGCTCATATAGATGCATTTCTTCAAGCAAATTCAGCTTCTGGGTGGAAAGAAGCAGCCCATGTTGCTGCAGAGCTGTTCTGCTTGCCTGGTCCCAGGGTATGTGCCCAACCTCGCAGCTCTGCCGAGTCTCATCTTGTCGCGTGCCCCACTGCTGCAGGTGGAGGAAAGGAGATGCCATTAGGGCTCTGCTGTCCTGGTGACCTCCATCACTGTTGGGTCACCAGCTTGAGCAGTAGCAGCAGTGAAGTCACTCGTGTCCAAGCCCAGTGGGCAGTTCTTGCCAGCCAGGAAGAGGACCTGCAGGTCCGCAGCAGTAGCTGCAACTAGCAGATGGGAAATATGGGGACAACTTGTACCACCAAAGACCATGCAGTCTCTGCCTCAAGCTCTGGTCCAGCACTTCTGGATGGGAGTTAGCTGGCAGACACAAGGCTTCTGTGTACAGAGCCAGGAAAGTCTGCTAGTCTTTCCAGGGAAGTGTCCCCAGCTCTTCTGTCCTGCAAACCACACCTTATGTTAGGAAATCACCTCCAAAATACCTGCAGAAAGCTCTTAGCATCCCTCCATCAGCTCTGACACCCCTGTGCCTCCTATGGTCCAGCCCTTACTGCCAGCACTGGGGCAGCAGTACCACTACAGACAACACTGCAGTAAGGCAGAAAGCAGCTTTCATTTTGCCGTCTGGACCCATACGTTCCTCCCCTGTGCGATGTCAAGGTGAATTTGGCTGTTATGGACCGAGTCAGTCCCCTCGTGGTTCCTCCTGCCAGCAGCCCGTGCAGGTGAATTGCAACTCAACATGATCCTGTTGCCATCTAGTACCCTGAAGGTAACAAACGTCTGACTGTTATTAGGCAGTTATTGTCTGAAGCCTTTCAACAACAAAAGGACGGCTTAAAAAATACCTCTTAAGTGCCACAGCTGCTGAAGGAGCGTGGTGGGGACCAGGCAGCTATTTTACTGCATAGTTCTTCCACCAAGTCTGCTCCTTCCTGGGTAAACATGCCCTCATGAGGGTCTTTTAGGAGGGAAACAATTCAGTGTTTCCGCTCATTCCGGCTTCGAGATTTGTAATTACTGCAGGCAGAAAAGACTGTGCATAAACGCCAGTTTGAGGTGGGGATATGGAATTTCAATCTGTGCTGTGCATAACAGGAACCCAGGCCGGGATGAATCATGCTATGTTACTTCAGTTTTAAATTTTTTTTGCACTGCGTAGGTTTTTCTAGGGCATATTCCATCAGGCACATACCGGCCGAATTCACTTTGAACATTTATTACACTGTTAGTCTGCGGTACACACACTTCAGATGTCAGAAACAGTAACAAAGTGGGCTTAGCAACTTAACAAAACCCTTCCATCATTTCTGCAGATCGCCATACATTTTCCAAGTGCTCTTTATCACAGCCATTTGACTACTATTTTTTTTGTTAGATTTGTCAGTTCTGAGGTATTTTGATTAAAGCCGCACTGAGTAATTTCACCTTTTTTCCTTCATCAATACAGTAATTTGTAAATATCCCAGGATTATTTCTTTTTGGTCCTCCCACCCAGGAATGCAAATGGCCATTATGTACTCCCCAAGGTATCTCCAAATAACCCTTCTCCTTTTAACCTTAGTATTTTATTGTGTTAGTTGCTAGGTAACCGAGTAAGATTTATAGCCATCTATTGTTAATTTTGAAGGCGGTCTTCAATTTCCCCGTAAATAGCATTTGGGAGTTGGAGTCCACACCAATAAAAACTTGCAGCCTAGTCCCACTCTGTGGAGAGCAGCACCTGCTATGAAATGCAGAGCCAAGTGGATAAATAAAGCTTATCCCCCCAAAAAGAAAGGGCTCAGCCCCTCTGTAACTGGGCAGGATGGGCACCGCTGGGGTGCTGGAGGGACCCTGGGCTCCTCCAGCCTCTGGTTCCAGTGAAGTGATGTGTCAGCACTGGGATGCGGGCTGTGCCGGGCACTGAGAGCATCCTGATTGCCGTCCCGCTCCCCTCTCTCCTGCTCCTCTTCCAGGCCCTCTCCTCGTCCTTGCAGGCTGTTACTCACTCCCCGAAATGACAGGGCTGCAGCTTTTTCCCAGAACTGGATTTCTTTGCTGTCAAGCTCCAGACTCCCCAGGCGCAGCCCTACCTCGCCTCTCCTTGAGGAGAGGTGGGTGGTAGATGGCCCTGGTTCATGCAGTTCCTTAATGCTTCTCAATTTGAGGCTAAACAAAGCAATCAAGTGGGGCTCTGCCAATTTGCACAAAACCTCCCTGCGCTATAGCAACAAGTAATTTTCTGCTACCCCTCCCTCGCTCCCTCGAGCTCTCTTGCGATCCAGCAGAATTATTTGCTTTACGCTGTAAATTCGCACTCCTTCCATGCTACTTTTACTTTGCAGGACCATTCCTGAAAATAAGAAAAAAACAAACCTCTTTGGGGTGATTTGCAGAGATACAAGTGTCAGCAGCCAAGGCAGGAGGTGAGCTGTCGGGAGTAAAGCCATCCAACTCTGGAAGCATCACAGATGTTGTTCTGTCCTTCACATTAATTATGCATTTGCCATCCCACAGGTGGGAAAGGTGCTTTTATTTACTTTTTTTAAAGCCGCTTTATTGTCTCTTCTCATTAGGGGAAAACAAAATTGCCTTTTTCTTCCCGTATCACATGATTGAAACCTGCTGATAATTAGGGGAGTGAGATACCCGAGAAAAGCAGACTGCCAGTGGTTGTGGCAGGGCGGCAGCTCCAATCAGGCAGAAGGTAGGTAGCTGCTCTAGGGGAAAATTCAGAAAACTGTGTCTATGGTCCCTAAGATGCCAGAAATGGTTTCTCTTCTGGCCGTGATTTTTCTCAGATTTTACATTTGTGCTATTTTCACCTCCTGGAAATACCAGTTCTTTGGCCAAGGCAAACAGCCCAGGACCTACTTACTGTCTAAAGCTTCCGATACTCCCAGTTGAAATGCTTCCCTACATTTAGGCTCTTGAAAGGCTCAGGCCATTGGGAATGATCGAATGGGAAAAAGCGTTTGCTGAAATCTGAATGCGAGTCATATCTGGGAAGCTTCACCTACCACTTGCACAATGTGGAGGAAAGCTGATGAAGAGGAGGGTATTATCAGATTATCTCGGGCACCTAGGGAAGGCAGCCTCTCCCGCGGCAAGCGTGCAGCTCTCGGGGGTTATTCCAGGTGAGCTACGCACCAGCACAAGGCACACCCGCTGCCTTTTCCACGTAGAGCGGGATGAAGCTGTAGAGGTTGGAAGGAGCTGTTGGAAGGACTTTAAGACACCCCACTTTGTGCAATTCAGTGGGCAGAATTTGGGAACATCTCTAAAAAAAATGTGTCTGAAAGGCAGCATCTCTACACTGGGGTTGTTCAGCCTGGAGAAGAGGGGGCTGAGGGGAGACCTTATCGCTCTCTACAGCTCCCTGAAAGGAGGTGGTAGCGAGGTGGGTCTCTTCTCCGAAGTAACAGGCGATAGGACAAGAGAAAGTGGCCTCAACTTGCACCAGGGGAGGTTTAAATTGGATATTAGGAAAAATTCCTTCACCGAAAGGGTTATCAAGCATTGGAACAGGCTGCCCAGGGAAGCGGTTGAGTCGCCGTCCCTGGAGGAATTTAAAAGACGCGTAGACGTGGCATTTAGGGACATGGTTTAGTGGGAACTTAGCAGTGCTAGCTTAACGGTTGGACTTGGTGATCTTAAACGTCTCTTCCAACTAAAAGGATTCTATGATTCTATTCCATGATTTGCCCCACCTGGATGGGGACAGAAGCTCAAGAGAGAGTCAGCAGGTGTAATGCCCATGGCTGAGGTTTCTTTAGATCATCTGTGCTGCTGATCCGGGCGGATTGTCCCCCGAGACACCTGGCTTTAAAGAGACCTGGTCTGCTCAGGGATCCCCCGGGAAGAGAGCAGTGAAGGAGAGAGGAAGACAGCAAAATCTTTCAGCAGCTGAGCCCCAGCGCGGGCGGGAAGAAAGGCCGCTGGCTTCTGCTCTCCTGAGGCTTAGAGTCACTGTGTTATTCCCGGCCGCTGTCAGGAAGCAAACTCTGTGGCGACCGCTGGACTACACCTCCTTCCAGCAGCTTGGCCCGCGCCATAAGCGGTTGTTTCAGAGCTCAGTTATTTGCTGGTTCGCTAAGAAGTGAAGTTACTGAGCAAAATCGGTCCTGTTTTACCTCAAACCAGGACGTTGCGTTTCATCCGTAGCTGCATTTTCCCAAGCAGATTGCCACCCGCGGGTACGCGCTTGTTCTAGCCGAGCTCCAGCAAGGCGCCAGCCTCGAGGGCAAGCGCACCGTGACATGTTCCCAGCGCCACGAATCCGGCCCCTGCTCCAAACCTGAGACCTGCAGCTGAGACAACTTCATCCGGGGAGCCCAAGCCATGCATGAGGCCAGAGCTCCAGCCTCTGGCAGCATCTGGTACCTGCTCGCATCCTTTGCTGCAGGCGGCTGCGCTCACGCCTGCTGGGGGGAATTACACGGGCATGGGCAAGAATAAGCCCCCCGCTCATATTTGCCACTCACGAAGACCTTTACCACAGGTCTAACCCGGGTGCGTTTGCTCTTGCCAGTTCGCAGGGAGCCATCCCTGCTTTCCCTGCTACCGCGAGTGGGAGCAATTAAAGCGTTTCACAGCAAATGCTCCTTTCTGCGTGGGGGTGGGGGCAGGCAGGCTGTGAGCTGTGAACAGCTTCAAAGAGAAAGGTCAGCAAGGCAGCGAGGATGGATTAGTAAAGGACAATGCTGCAAAGACCTGATTAATTTAATTGCTCGCCTGAAACGTAGTCACAGATTAAAGAAGAATGAAGAAATTATAAGCATATGAATGGAGCCAAGAAATGATTTTAAGGGAGAAAATAGGCAGAGGCCTGCCTCCCCCTGCACCCTCTGCCCTGCGTACAAAGGCGTTTGTATTCAGGGATTACTCCAGACTTCTGGCTCTTCTCCTCACGCTGTCTTCTCGGAGATGGAGACACCGACTACCAACAAATGTTTAAGTAGCTACAGCTTGATATCACTGCTGGCAGCTCAGATTGAGCAGGAGCATTAAAGCTCGGCATGTGCCTGAGCCTGCGAGGAGCTGTAATGTGGAAACCATTTGGGCTTTTATACTCCCAGCAGAACTGAGCTTTTCCCAGTGGAACTGGGCTGATGTGCATGGCCTCAGCCTCTGCGCTTCATATCCAGCCACTGCCTTGAAGGACCTCAATCAGCTTTGCAAAGGAGAAATGTATTTCTACCTTCTCTTGGCTTAAAATGGTACCTACATCAGATCTCCCTGTGCTTACAGTCAACAGATCATGTCTCCAAACACTTCAGAAATAATATTTATAACTAGAGAGGCAGAAGTCATTTCATGGAAAATTTCACAGGTTTGTTGTGGTGTTTTGTTTTTTTTTTGTTTGTTTTTTTTTTTAATTGGAACAAACAAACCAAAAAACCTCCAGGAAATAAAGTATAAAAAGCATATGGGTTAGGTCAAAACACTATTCTCTTCTTGGTTTGATTTCTCAAAAACTGTGCCTTATGTTTGGTAATATAAAATAGCTGAAAAATTAAGCCAACTTTGAAGTGGAAACTCAGAGTCTTCTGTGAAGGCCAAAAATAACTTCTTAGCATTCTTCACCTCGCTATTGCAAAGAGAGGTTAGAAACTTGTCAACTAAATCTGCTTCTGGAAGGCTACAATTCTGATTGCCTGCATTACTCCAGCGCAGGCAAAAACACTTGGAAAATACTGGAGTGAGACCGACAGGCACCACTTCTGTCCATCGGCTCCTTCCTCCTGCAAAATGCAAGAGGTGCCTCCAGGAATTTGGACCGCAAAGGGACTCATCCCCTCCTGCTAAATGACCAACAGCTACTAAGGTTAGCGACTTCTGGGTGAACTCGAATACATTTCTTAAAAAGACTTGATTTGAAGAGTTCTTGATTTGAAGAGTTCAAGCGATGGGAGAACTTACCACGTAGGCTGAGCTGCTTCAACTGTTAAGGACTCCTGAGTTGGGTTGAATTGCTGTGCCTTTGTCTGGTAGATGGGAGAACTGTCCCTCCTCAACGCTGTTCCCCCAGCAGAAATGTTTTCTCTAAGTCAGCCCTCAATTGTCTGTTTGGGAAGAGAAGTCATGTTGGAAAGACCCACTAGACCAGGTCTGGAAGTGCCTCAGTGGAAAACTGTCTTTCAAGCCCAGACTGCCCTCTTTGGTCTTTTCTGCCTCTCCCCATTTTTCAATATGATTTTCAAAGCATGGCTATGCAGAAGGTGGCTTCCTAGCAAATGTCCTCATTTAAGACTATCTCCCTGAGATGTGAGTTTTCAACAAAATGCCTTTTATTTTTCTATAGAGGAAAAAATGCCCATTACTGGGGCAGAAGAGAACATTGAAGAGATGAAGCAATCACCTCTGTCTCTGGAGCAATTAGTCCTGATGTGCTGTACAATGAGGCTGAAGAAGAGCGCTGTAATTTCCATAGAATAACCAGACCTAAGCATCAAAAGTGTTAAAATGACCCTTTCCTTATCAGGGCTGGAAGGACAAATAGGATTCAGGAGCTGTGCACCAACCCCCTGTTGCCTTAATTCCACAGCAGCCCACATTTAGTGTCTTTGTAATCATTTATTAAGGATAAATGATAGAAAGGAAAGACACCTTTAAGATATTGGTCATTTAAACTAAGAATCAAGCTTTTGAAATACTGAATGTTCTGTTTTCTGCATCTGACAGTGTTTTAGACAGCATGAGAAAGGCATCCTCTCTCCTTTCGGATTAAAAACACAGAAGCTGAAAAAGGCTGGAGCTGCCAGTGCTAAGAGACCTGCTGCATTTTCCAAGGCAAAGCAAGAGGAAGGTACAAGGGAGGACAGAAAAATGCAACTTCTTCACCCTTCCCTGCAGCCTCTGGGATAGGGGCGATGTAAGACTGGCTGTAGTTTGTCACCTGGTTGCCCTCCTGGGAGCCAGTCCCCATTTTGGCTCCCTTTTAACCGAATTTTCTTCTACCTGAATTTTCTTGTATATTTGATATTATTTTTTCAAACTTAGAAAAGCTGATTTTTATTTTTTTTCCCTCAGATTTCTTTAAATAGCACCGCTAGCTGTGTGGACAAGGTCCAGTATCCCAGCTCATCCCTCACAAACATTTGCAAAATGACCTGTTTGGCTCCCTTATCGTCCCATGGCAGGGATGTCCCTGGTGCGGGGATGGCAGCACCAGCCGGTCACCAGGCACATCCGAGTAGTGCACAGGGCACCTCTGACATGTGCTTGGGTATGTTTTGTACCTCGGGGCACTCCTCTCCCAGACAGAAATTGGGGAGCATCAGTCCATCCGACCGGCAGGACACGAGTGGACGGCCATGGCCATTCTCCAAGATGGTCCCTGGTCCACAGACTCCAATGTGGGCTTGGGGCAGGGCTCCATATAAACAACATTATTGCCTTCCCTCGTTCTTTTTGCATGATACAATCAAACAAGGAACCCAAAGCTTGGAAATAAACACCAGCACAGAAAGGAATGTTTACCATTCAATGTATTATTCCCTTGTGTACAAAGTATTTTGCCTCTATAATAGCACACAGGTATTGAAATACGATGGCAAATGCGGAAAGACCATACAGACATGTCTTACAGGTCTTTTCATTTCCTTTTGAGTATAAGCAGAAAGAAAAGAAACACTGTACAGGAAAGTGCTTGCAAAAAAACCCCCAGTTTGTAGAAAAATAATGGCATTGATATACAAAACCCAGAGTTGTTTCCTGAACAAAAAATATCTAATGTCTCTGGTCCTCAAAGTCTGTTCCTATTTAATGAAGCCCATTAATGAACCACAGGATCAGTGCTCTATCATTTTTTTCCCTTATAGTTTATTTAATATTTTTTTTTAGGCTTCTCTTTCTCTGTTAATAGCTGCTATGAAACTATATGGCAGAAATGAACGTGTACAGGTCAAAATAATATTTCTTTTTATAAATAGCCACTCACTTCATTAGAGAAAATATAATAAGCCTGTACTTTCTAAGCACCACTGTTTCTTTCTAAAGTTCATAGTGCAATTTTCCCTTTTCCCCTACAGAAGTTATACATAAGCAATTATCATTAAAAAAAATCCCTATTCCACTACTACTCCTTTCCCCTTTTCCCTTTTCCCCTTTCCCTTTTTCCCTTCTCTTTTCTTCCACCTTTGCAATGGTATTTTTGGCATTTGTCTCAGAATGGTAGAATTTATTATTGTTATGCATAGACACACAACGTAGGTGAAAAAATAGTCTTTCTAAGATATGTTCACATCTACTTATGCGCTATTAAGCCAAAAAAAAACCCCCTCCAAATTATGGGTAAGAGCCTCATTCTTTCCTTTAAGTCTGAATATTAATAACAGCAGCAGAGGCACACGCAGAATAAGTGCAGAGCACCGGTTCTTGAGCTGCTGGGCTGTGACACAGCCCTGCTCGCCCACGAGAGGTCTCCCAGCTGATGGGAACGTGCTGATCCCCGCCTGTCACCCTGACAGGTTTCCTTCTGAAGGCTGAACAACAGCCCGGCACACGCACGGGTTATGAATCCGGGGATCGGGTCGTTTATCGCTATTGATCCGCCTGTTTTGAAACAGACTGATTACACAGCCTTCGGGGAGACTCACACAAGATCCTGAGGTTGCGTTTGTTAACTATTGGCATCCAAAATTGCGAGACTTATCTGCAAGACTTTAGTTTTCCAAACTTATCTGCAAGACTTTAGTTTTCCAAACTGCTGGCAATTTTGTGCTGAAAAGCGTCCTTTCCTTGTACTTTGTGCTCCCGGCTGCCCCGGTATGTAAGGCGAAAGGGCAGCATCTTCCTATCGCTAAGTAAAATTGCGGAGAAAGAGATAAGGGTCATAGTCATAGACTACAAAAATAATCTGGTCACATCACCCCCGTTCAACGTGCTACGAAGCTCTGCGAAGACGTGGCGCGGCACAAGCGGTGGGCTATGTACAGGCGGGAGCCATCGCACAGCCGCGTTCAGCGCCTATGGGAGACGTCTCCTCAATTTATATTAAAAAAAAAAAAAAAAAAGACAGCGCTAAAGGTCTGGTTGTACGCGGGATGGCGGATGGGCGAGGAGCGCAGATGCCTTACCAGGAAGATCCGAAGCAACATAGAAGTAGGCGTAAAGCAGCCTGTTTTTGAAGGGGGGAGGGGGGGCAGAGTTATCTGTAAGTACAGAGCGATCTTGTTGAAATGAGGCAGAGCCGGCGCTGAAGCCTCCCCTTGCAGATGGTCCGCGAGTGAGTAGGAAGCCGGGGAAACGCTGCAGGTGCCCGCAATGGAGTCCCCCAGCCAAGAAGAAGGGGCGGCTTGGCTGGGCGTGCTGTCCCCCCACCCCCTGCCGCAGCCCCCCGCGGTCCGATAGCACGGCAGGGGATGCTTTGGGCTTGGCGTTAGGATTTTGTGACAACGGCGCCGTAAGAAACTGCAGCGCTTCTCAGCGCACAGCCCAGGGAAACATATGGCCTGATGAGCCTGCCTGGGATGAGTTAATACCCCGCTTCCAGATGGAGCCAGGAAGCACAGTGGCACATGCAATCAGGAGACAAATATGTGTTGTTTTTTTTTAAAAAAGTGAGTTCACTTCGGAGCCCTACACTAAAAAAAAAAAGGGGCAGAAGCTGAAGAACCATCTGCAGGAATTTTCCTAAACCTGGGGTAAATCTTAATTTATTCGAATCGCCTGCAATTTTTTTTTCTGCTTTCTTCCCTTTTTCACTGATAAAGGCACCGGATTAACTAAAACTACAGAGCATTAATAAATATCATGTTAGCACCAAACCAGTGCTTTTAGCACTGGCCACAGAGGTCATGTGAAATTCAAAACATACCTAAAAGATAAAGATTGCTAATGCAACTAGCACTGTATTCATTGTCATGTTTTCCTTGAGTGCTGTCGGCCTAATCCCTAAAATAAAATTTAAGCACATCTTGTCTATTTTCCTTACATAAAGACAGATTGAAATGCCAAAAATACCCCTATGCAGATTGTGTAGCACCGTAGAGGGCCAAAGCAGCCCGTAACTGAAGGAAAATTACTGATTGAAAGTAAACAACTGAATACAGTGACAATAAAGTATCACTTGTCATAATGCTACATATAATGTAGAGTATGCAAAAATGCAGTGGTTTGACTGCAGGATTTAACAATAAAAAATAAAAATAGTAAAAGCAGCCTTAATATAATGATTTTTACGTACAAAAATATTAAATCAAAATAAATAATTCCAAACATAAATATTATACTGTACATTAAGAATATGCGATCTATATACACACATAAACAGATAAAAAAGTGGAAGGCAGAGGTATTGCATCGCTATCCTTCATCCGTCTCCTCTCCGTTGGCCGCTCTCCGAGAACCTGGAAAATACAGACAAGGTGCACATTAGAGTCTGATCATCATCTTCGCCTCTGAAAACTGTAACTAGAGAGATGGGCACGAGAGCAGAGCCAAAGCGGGTGCCAGTGAGGTGGGAAGCACGTTTCCAGTCGACAGCATTATACCCGAAAGCGTTACTGGAGGAAGGGAGGACTGGGAGCCCAGTATCCCATCGCTCCCCAGATGCTGCGTGGGGTGGGTGGCCGTCACCGATGCACTCAATGCACAAGTGCTTTTGCAAGCGTGGCCTGATCTGCTCCTTCAGGATGTTTTTGGGAAGATTTCCCATCACAGAATCACAGAATCACAGAATGGTCAGAGTTGGAAGAGACCTCTGGAGATCATCTAGTCCAATCCCCCTGCCAGAGCAGGGGCACCTCCAGCAGTGGCACAGGACGGCGTCCAGGCGGGTTTGGAATGTCTCCAGAGTGGGAGACTCCCCCACCTCTCTGGGCAGCCTGTGCCACTGCTCTGCCACCCTCAGAGGAAAGGAGTTCCGTCGTGCAGAAGCAGCTGGGAACTCACCATCGCTATAACACCTGAACATCGAGGCCTGTTCCAGATGATGGAGTACACTTCCCACAGTAACCACCGCATTTTCCTACTACTTTGGTACCATCCTGCAGGCAAAATCAGAAATAACATCTCACAGAAGGGCTCAGGAACTCTCTGCTGTGAAAGGGCCAGATCCGGGATATTCTAGCCAGGGTTTTTAATAGAAAACGTCTTGGAAGGAAAACAAATTATGCCTAAATCAATCTACAAAATCACCATTATATTTAAATGTATGCAAATGTAATTCCCTTTAGTGCTATCAGGTCAGATGGTGAACACAAATAAGAAAGGGTAGTTTTGATTTATTACAGTGAGAGATGCCCAAGGAGAAGGCCATTTGGAGGGGTATCTCAAGGGTATCTGCTTTCTCCAATTTGCCCCACAGTGAATAACTGTAATGAGCGGAAAACTTGGCTCACGCAAGAGCGAAACCCCATCTAGAAAATAACAGCTCCTCAGCTGTGCTGGAGCACATGAAGGGCACAGGAAGGATAGTCGTAGGCAGTACCAAGAAACATCCATTTGGAAGGGAAAGGCCTGGAGTGGCTCCAGAGCCAAGAGGAGAGGGAAAGAGATGGAGTGAGGCTATGCCACTTGCTGAAGTGCTGTCCCCTCTCAGCTCTGCATTTCCACAGCCAGAAGAGACAAAGGAAGACATGGAGTAGTCCTGGGGTTGGCCCGGTCTCCAGGAGAGCCCAGCAAGCATGGTGCAGCTCCAGTCTTGGCTTCAGAGATTAATACTTCCATCTGGCCTTCCTTATCCCACCTCTGCAGAGTCTTTCTCCTCTTGGTCATTACAATGGGCAGACAGTCCTTGAGGGGAATTCAACCCTCAATTACCAGAAAATTGGACTGAAGTGCAGGACAAGCTTGCACAAAGCATTTATTTTTAAACGAGCTCCATCCTGCCCTTGACACTATCGATCTGTGATTGCAGCAAGCTGCTATCATCTCTTCTCACTATGCCTTTCTTTCTTCTGCTCCTGCAGGCAATTACCCCCTTGGAACAGCCCTTGACAGATGCCATCGGGTGATGGAGGTAAGAGTTGTCTCTTAGACCCCTTGTCCCTTAAAGTTTGTTTTAATTCTTCCAGCTGTGATGGTGTCTGCTCTCCGCAACCCCAAAGTCGGCTGCCCGGGCTTCTCCTTTCTGAAGGGGAGAAGAATAGCAAAGCACCTGCCAGAACTAACACAGGGGAGCTGTGCTGGTCCTCTTCTACCTGTACTGGAGGATGCTTTGCTGCAGCATGGTCAGACCAATAGCATTTAATTCTGCTTTAAGAGCCCCAGCACTGATGAGGCTCATGGGCTCAAGGGGTTCCCCCGAGCCAGGGGGACTGAAAGCAGTACAGGAGAAGATACTTTGCAAATTGTTTTTTGTTAACTGATTATGGTCATCTCCTTCGGAGAGTTTTAACAGGGACAATCAGGATGACTCACGTGAAGTAACAGCCAAAAATGCCATCCTGGGTTTCTCCAATTTCAGAACATGACACAGGAGCAACGGGGCGAAGGCATGCAGCGGCAGAGGGGTTAATGGGCAGGCAAATTAAGCCCTATAAGTTCAAATTTGGTTGTGGAGTGATTTTGAAGGCCTGCCTGGCTTACCCGGAGGCTGCAGGGTCAGCAGAGCCACGGGCAGCCGCAGGGGACGGTGCCCTGGGGTGCAGCGAGCCGTGGGGCAGCGCCGACCCACCACATCTCGGCTGACTTGGGTCTCTCCCAAGGAGATAAACCCAGACCATTGCAAAGGTCCACGTCCTCCACACTTTATCAGCCACGTTTTGGTCACAGCTCCTACATGGGGCACACTCGCCCAGCACCCAGACCCTCTCCGGCAGGTCGAGCCCTGCTCTGTAGCTCTGACCCCATGCGCCCTGGTCCTGCCTGCCCCGTGATCCACGCTCCACGCTGGACACCTCGGACAACTAATTAAAGAGATGTCTGCCCCACAGCACGCAGCATTTTCAGCTTCACGGTTAAGCAGGCTCACTAATTAATTGCAATAACTCAAACCAAGTTAAACCTGTGAGGTGTCGTCTCCCCCCCCACCTCACATACAATTACAGGCAACGCTTCATTTCTGATGTCAGATGTTTGATTTTTGTTAGTTTCTACTTAGAAGATGCTGCCATGAAAGACAACAATTAGAAACTTCTCATGAGCAAGTACAAACATAATTAAAATTACAACTTACTGGGGATTTTTGAATTTCCGACACTGCGTAATTCCCTTGCGAGAGCCACTTTGCCGTTCCCATCAAGGACAGGCCTGTCCCATAAAGGTCTATGCTGAAGCGACCCTAAAAAACAAGCAGACGAGCCTGGTTACCCCAAAATGCTGTGCTTTTGCCACAGTGTGACTTTCCTAACAGGATCTTGCCGGCAATATTTTCAATTTTTTCCACCCTGCCCATGGCAGGGAGGTTGGAACTTGATGATCTTCAAGGTCCTTTCCAACCTAAACCATTCTATGATTCTGTGATTCTATGATAGTGATTAGCACATATTGTACAAATCACAGCATGTCTCGGGTTAGGAATTTCCATCTCGCTGGTGGCTGCAGAGAAGGAGGGGCTTTATCTTGGGTTTCCACTGCTTTTTCTCAGTTTTACACTGCTTTTTCGCGGTTTGCCAGCTGAGGGCATTCTTGGCTTTTCCATGGCAAACTGCGGAGCCTGACATGCTCCAGCAGCTGATGGGAAAGGTACCCCAGGGATGCGCTGCAGCCACTCTCGCTGCTCCCTCCTCAACTGGAGAGGGCACACTTGTCCTTATTTTCCTTACTTTCCACTAGGCTTTTTTTTAAAAAAAAAAACAACACCCAGACTTCAGTAAAATCAAAACTCTTTCATTTGTTTATTTCTTAAAAACTCCCTTCATTTCATTCCAACCTCTCTCAAAATGCACAAAATGGATGGAAAACTAAGGGCTAGGTCTGCATCCAACGCAGATGCCTCCAGCCTTCCCCTTACCCCCACGGCAGCCTCCAGCCCTGCCCAAGGAGGACACAAGGAGGGATCCTTCGGCCACATCCGCGGGCTGACCCGCAGCCCAGCACAGCCGTGTGGTACCAGATGGCTGTTAGCTTTGCTGCCTGCACTTGCTGCCTTGGGAATGTGGATTTTCTGCAAGGAGCAAACTGTCTGGGTCAGGTGGATGGATATTAACATTCATGAGCCCTCCCGAGGTAAGAAGTCAATCCCTAAGCCGCTGAGCTGTGCGGAAAAGTGTCAGCTCCAAAAGTAAGGAGGGAAGGAGATGGAGAGGTTTGCCCTCTGCCGTCTGCTGCTGCAACACCCTCCTTAATGCCCTTTGCAAGTAAGGTCCACCCAATACCTTGGACCATCCAAACATATCAATTATTATCTCCCAGCTCCACAGAAACTAGGTGTGCTGGGGACACAGAGCAAGCCACCTGTAGCACAGTGTTAATTAGTTTCCTAGAGACTTTCAAGAAAGCATATTTCTTCCAAGCAAATAGGCTAGATGTCCTGCATCACCTCCCAAAGCTACTGAAGATGTGACTTAGCCTGTGCTCAGCTCTATGCTTTCGTGGCCAGGCACCTCGCAGTGCTGGGCCAGGCTGGATTTGCCCCGATGTGCAGGCACTGTCTTCGTTTCATCAGCGTTTTCCCAGCCCTGAAGTGGAGTGAGCGGTGGTCCCTCTGGGCTGCTGTGAAAATAACCAGTAGGTCACGGGGATGGTGGGACAGCAGCTGGCAGGCACCACTGTGGTCTCTGATGGCTGTGCTCCATCGGTCCAGTGGCAGAAACCCGACCTGTTCCTGCCCTGCAAAGGCTGTCCCCCTCTCCTTCTTGGCCATCTGCCCCCTGAGCTGGCTTGGCAGGAGTCCTGCTGGCTGTCTGCTGTCTTCTCCACCCACAGAGGGGTTCTCTCACCCATCTTGCACGCCCACAAAGAGCAGTTTCAGCAGATCCAAGGCTGTGGAGCACAGAGGCGGGGTCCCAGGGCATCCTGATGGCCTGATCCAGCCCAGCATTTCCACCATCCCTGACACGGACCGATCCCTCTACCCTTCAACTATGCGTGCAAAGTCCAGCCCTTCTCCCACAGCTTATTTCTTCTTCCTTTTCTCCTTTACTGTTGACTGTCTGAGGCCCTGAGGAATGTCCCTTAGTCAGTCCCGACACTGGTCTGATAACAACCTGACATTTTCCCATATGGAAAATGGAGAGTGCTTTCTGCACGGACAAAAGGAAAAGTTTCCGACCGCTGAGATGAGAATGTGATGCTCATTGGAGTTGGGCTGATGTGATCAGCAGTAATTAATAGAGGGCCTGAACATAACAAACGGCACCAATTCCTATGAAATGCTATTGTCAAATACCTGCGGGCATTTGGCTGCACTGTAGCAGTCCCCAGCGGTGGCATAAGGAACAGGTCGTCCATCATGTGTCCGTGCAAACTGTAAATCGGTTGCTGTGGAGAACAGTTGGTGAATAACACAGAAAGAAATATGCAGGGAGAGAGACAAAATAAATGTAAATATACTCTGCTAGTGTTTAAATTCACTAAAGCTGGTTGCATACATTAATCTTGAGAGTCAAAACCTCATCTGTTGGATTTTTAATATGAAATCCCCAATTCATCCCACATGTGACTCCCAGTATGTGAGCACTGAATTTAACAGGACGCTCACATGCTCAACATTTACAGCTCGGTATAAGTGCATTGGTGATTTAGGGCCTAGATATAAATCGCAATAAAACTTGAACCCATGGTTTTTATTTCTCTATCAGAAAATGCCCCGCTTTCAAGAAGGCCACCGGACCTCCTAAATCCCCCTTTTAAAAGAAGGCAAACAACCACCTCGGTGCTCTCCTGGCTGCCCAGCCCAGGGGTCGGGGTTTCAAAGGGAATCAGGATATTTTGCTTCGGAGGGACCTGAAGTAACCAAGACTCATTTAGATGGGGATGTGAGATAGCTCCTGCCTGACAGAGGTAGGTGCCCAGCTCCTTTTGAAATTCAAAGGGAGCTGGTATCAAATTCCCCAAGGGTAGTTCTTTTGAGATCTTTACCTAGGAGCTTTTACGGACTATTAGTAGCTTTTTACAGATTGATAGACTGGGAGGAATCATGGCTTGAAAATTAAGTGATAAAAAATGCTATCAGATAAAGAGGCATTTTACAAGGAAGGATTTTGATTTGCTAAAAAAATCTCTGCTATTTACTGAATGACCCCCCAACAATATACTGTGTTTTTAAAACATTTGCTGGAAACTGATAGCATCCCTGGAGTCAAGGGGACTGAAACCATAACCCTGTGAGATGCTGTGGGCTCTCCGGGGGCGGGATGGCTCCAGAGAGACCAGGTATCACTTACACTCCACAGCTACAGCCCTCTCCTCCCCTGCAAGTCCACGGCCGCACCTCCATCACTCCCAGCACAAATTATTTCCCCATGGTCTGGTTCTGCCAAGAGCCTCCTCCACCCCATCCCTGAGGAAGCAGCATCGCCGACCCCAGCGGAGACCCTGCCCTGGGATCTCCTGACATGTCTGTGTGTAAAATGGGGCCCAGCTCCTCCCTGGTTAAGCTTTCTGTCTGAGTCCCGTCTGAAAATAGGAGATCAAATGAAATAAAATCCTTCAGAAAACACACTGGCCTGCCGGGAGCACGCAAATATTCATTCTGCATAGCAGATGCCCCAGCGATTATCTTAATATTTTCCCATAACAGAGAAATAGTATGAGCATCTCTGATGTACTCAAGTTGCAATCTCCAAGTGTAAAGCAGCCTTTAACAGGAATATTGCTCACTAGAGTACTACTACTTGTTTGTAGTTACAGCTATATTTGTGTAAAATAAACATTTTTTTTAATGGCAAGGCCCTGTTTTTACTCACTTATTATTTGCATAGTGTTCAGGTCCAGCCTTACTTTGCTGAAGGTGGAAAACCCAGCTGCTGTGTAATCTTTCCTACACTGGCAGTCTTCTCGTCTGCTCCCGTTATACGGACATTCAGTCGGGTTATGCAATCTAAATCAAAAGAAAACCCTTTCTACTCATGACCGGAAAATATTGCCATGGAAAACAAAAATACCGTGAAGATCAGGATTAAGGGATTCCTTACCTGTATCCATACACTTCTGAAAAATTTTCTGCATCCCCATTTACCAGGGTCACGTACTCCTTTGGGCTGTCAGTCTGCATCCCAGAGCAATACACCTGAGAGAGAGAAGCCAGAATTTTGTCAGGTATCACGTGCAAAGGGATGGCCGAGAAAACTGAAGGTCGAGAACGCAAAAGTGGAAGCGAAGAGCACACGCAGGGTCCTCTTGCACCTTCGGGAAATGCATTAACTATCAGTCTGTTGTTGAAATGCACCTTTAATGTCTTTCCTTTCACTTGAAGGAAATATTCGCCATCTTCAGTGACACCTTTGAGATGTTTAACGTCTTTGCAACTCCTTGGTAATTCACCTGAAACAAAACAGAAATACTTGTGGTCACTGAGCAACTGTACGTCAACATTTTTTTTGTAACGCTGTGAAGCATCTAAAGCATCAAAACCACCTTGTTTATTTTTAAGAGGTCTCCCTGAAGTGACTTAGTGCTTTGTTGGATGGCTCCCAATGCTTGGAAGTGCTGCACATCTCTAGGAATTTGATGGGAACAGATGCTGAAGCCACGAGAAAGGCAAAGGAAGGTGCAAATCTGCAGACTTACAGTCATGGACGTTGTGACATGTCCTCCTCTCTTCGGGTTTCAGATCCGCATGGCACAAGCTGCTGACCTGGTCATTGTTCGTCAAACACTGCACCGACCGGTGCATGACTCCGACTCCACAGGTGACGGAGCACTGCAAGACAGAAGCAGAGATTCGTATTTTATCTCAAGGATTTCTGGGCTCCAGAGTGTTCAAACACAGGCTTAATTTTAATCAAACAAGTAATCCCTTTGATTATTAATCCCTTCATTATTATCATCAACGCTATTTCAGGAAGACTACTGAACTTCACTCTGCACTTAAACGCTTTGCAGGATGAGGCAGTGTTGGTTAAGGTGAACCATGTGCTCATGTGAAATTGTTTATTTTTCACACTAGGAAGGTCGTACAAGAGAGAAATGTTCACCAGGAGGCCTGAATGGTAGAAATCCTCTCCTGGTGGCTGGGAGACATTGCTTGGGACACTGATAGGGGCCTCTGAACAAACAAGACATGGGTTGTTGTTTTCTAACCAAATCGCATGAAAAACCCCACAGCCTTCAAACCCTCTCTCCCCTCACCCTCTGGAAAAATGGCTAAATCTGTGCAAACACCCGGTAATCCTCAAACAGCCCAAATCAAGGGCAATCTTAAGGATGAAATTGCACAATTTACTGGACCTACCGAGCAGCAGCTTGTCCGGGCTCGCTGATGCTGAGCGCGGGCGATGGGAGGTGAGAGTATCTTGCTCCTCCTCCGCCATTTGTTCTTTCAGTACTTGAGAACTGAAAATCAGCTCTTTCTACAGGTACGAGGTCAGGATGCCAAGAAAATGAGGATGCTCATCCATTTAGAAATGCTTAGTCCAAAGGAGTGCACCATGAAGGACATGGTCTTCAACAGCTCATGGTATTTGCAACTTGGTGTTTACTCTTTATCTGGTCCAAATCCATAAAATTTAACTACAGAGCTGAGCAGGACTCTCTGTGTCCATCAAAGATGGTAGTATTTTACATTATTTTACATTAAATCCCTTTGAAAATCAGAGATGAGAAGGGTCATGGCACTTTGCAGTCACTGGGACATTCAGCAGCCCAAACTGAAGAGAAAGGTCTTGCTCTCTGAAACGGATACTCTTTGGAATGAAGCTGTACTAATGAACTGGACATTTTGCACTGAAATTCTGGGGGAAAATACCAATTAATTGAGGCTGAGCTCTTTGCTGTAAGTCCTCTGCCCTGACTCGCAGGGAGGATCTGAAGCTTCCTATGGTGCAGGAGAACTTCAGTTTCAAACCGCTCTGCCATTTACTGTGACAACTTCCACTACATTTTGCTTGACTTGACCCTCATTGCATTGTAAAGGTTTGACAAATTCTGACAAATGCCTGAGCTGGATTAATAAATCAAATTTATGGGAGAAACACCACGTTTCAAAGAATGTCAGAAGCCCAAAGAAGTGAAATGTTATCACCTTAACTAAAATTTGATCTTGTAGTTCAGGCCCCAGAAAAGGCTCGACACAAATAACTTTAGCAGAACAGCAAAGTTCTTTCCCCTGCCCTGTCTCAGCATTTGTAAGAAGGAGGGGGACGGGAAAGAAAAAGAAATTAAAATCCTTTTCAGGCTACAATTACCAGTGTTTTGGCCTATTGGGGGGTTCCTAAACCTTGCTCACACACGTGGGCAAGTGGGATCAAGCCCAGCTGCCAACTACCCATCACTGCCTCTACTCTAGCATAAGGCTTTCAAACCCCTTGTTTTCTGGCAGCGACCCCACTTTCCGACTAAGCATTCAGCATGACCCTTAACACTGCCACAGATTTTGGCTACAATCAAATTTTCACGGAGATCGTGACTCCACTCGTGGCTGCTGGGACTCCCCGATACGATGGGGTTCAGTCGGGAGCAAGAGCCCTACACACACCGGGGCTGCCGCTGCACGAGGGTATTCACTGCGTTAATTCATGCAGGTCTTAATGCTAAACCTTGGGACTGTATCCCCTGTGTAAAGAAAAATAAGTTTGTTCCAATTTTTTTTTCAGTTAAAAAAACGAAGTTTGCCAAACTTACGCTTCCCCAGTTGCCGACGCGCCAGGATGCTGAGACGGGGCACTCCCCGAGGTAGCAGGGCTGGATGTTGGGCGGCTGTGTGCCGGGGCAGTTGACCGTGTTCTGGTACCCATACTCGTAGTGGTCCTTCCCGGTGTAAATCTCGCTGCAGGACACCAGGCGCTGCCTGTATCCCTTCCCGCATGTGACGGAGCACTGCGGGCAGAGGAAGCGCCTGTCAGCACCGCACGCTTTGGGAAGGCTGCCCAAAATGGGGAGGAAAAGCAGCCTTACCAGCTTTTAACACGGCAAGCTGCTCTGAGGGATCACTAGTAACTATTTAAGACAGCCACGGGTATTGTGAGTGGCTACAAGTGGGCTGGCCCCCAACACTGTCTTTGAGAACCCAATTCCTCCCTCTGCTGCCCTATAGCTGGTCCAGGACCCCCCGCTCCCACTTGGCTCCCGGGCACAAGTTATCCCTCCCCAAGGGCCAATAAAGGAACAGAAGATCCTTGGGAACTCAGAAACGCCTCTATTATTTGGGTTTTCTTTTTTTTTTTTTTCCCCCCCCATAGGATGGACAGAGAAAGAAAACGGTCAAGACTGACCCTGAATTGCAGGTACTTGGCAGCAACGGGAAGAAAGGGAAGGTTTTCCTTGTAATCAGAGGGCAAAGTGCTTCTGCCCTCCTCACCAAAATGCTGAGTGGGAGCTGGGGCGAGCTGAGCTCCAGCTCCATGAGCTCTCACCCACCTCCTCGTCTTCATGGGTCCAAGTGCTCCCAGGGGGCCACAGGCAGTGGGAGTGGGTAGAGGGTGTCTGGACAAGAGGCAGCCAGGGCTCCAGCTTCACAGGCACCCTAATGTTTCTCTTAGGACACTACCCAGGAGACCAGGCTACCCTGAGAAATTCTCATCTCTCCACATTTCTCCCTCCTGCACTATCTCGGGTGGCTTGTCTCTCCTCCCCCTCAATCCCGGCATGTTTTCCTTTTTCCCTTTTCGTGTTCTTCCTTTTTAATCAGCACTGTGTCAGCAGCTGCCTTGTCATTTCCCTCTGCTGTTCCTCTAAGTGGAAAGTGATCCTTCTGCAGACTTGTGGAAGGAAACAGGCTGAGATTAGCCCAGGTCCTCCCGCATGCAGCGCTTGCCGCAAAGAAAACTATCTATTTTCCTTTCCGAGCCCTCGCCCAGCCACGAGGGCGAACTTGCTGCCTTCGCTCACGCCAGGTCCTTGCTCCTGCCAAAGACGGCACCGAGGAAGGACGTGTCCCCACGGTCACATCCAGGCTCGCCTTTCCCCCCGGATGCTCACCCGGACCCTTGCACAGCTCGTGGGGCCCCGTAGCTTCTCGGGAGGGGATGGGAATAAAACAAAATAAATAAATAAATGAAATAAAATGGCACAAACCCAAAGAGGGTGCCTGCTGCACGCCATGTGCTTTGGAAGAAAATTGCCTCTAGATATTAGCTAGGACTCTGAGCACACCAGCGTTTAGTCTTTAATATCCTGGTCTTCTCCCACAGCCCTACGCCTTTCTCTCCAGAGGGGAAATTGCACACAGAAACAAACCAAAAAAATAATAATTAAACCACACAGCTCTGCCCTGCCACTGTCGATTTGGGTTGCAATATCTCAGCGAGGCCAGTGGTGAGAGGAGGAGAGGGTAGCCGGGTGGCCGGTGGCACGGTCCCTGTACGGGGACGGGGATGGGGACTCACCTCCGACCACTCCCCGGTGATCCAGACGTACTCGCAGGGCGGCAGCCCGCAGCTCTCGATTTCGGGGGGCCGTTTGCTGGCGTCGCAGTAGCCGCTGTTCTGCACCCGTTTGTTCTCATCCACGCACACCACTTTGCGGTACCGAGACGCCTCCCCGCACGTCTTCATGCACTGTTTGCGAAAACAACAGCTCATGCAACTCCCGAGGGACTTCAGCTAATTAATCGGCATCTGCAAAGTGAGCGAGCCCTCCTCCCAGCGGCCCCAGTGAGGGGGTGGCTCTGTGCCCCCTGTTTGGCATCTCTTGTTGGTATCACCTGAGGGCTAATTTGAGACCGGAGCCTCGCCGTGCCAGGTGCTGCGGGAGCATCTAGTGACAAATTTACCCATCCTCTGGAGGTATCAAGCCAAACCACAGGCGCAGGGAGAGAGGCGAAACCGAGGCAGCAGGTATTGGGATGGGGTGGATGTGGGGTCCAGCTGTGATGGGACCAGGAGATGCGGGGGTGGGCATGCCGGGCCAGGAGACAAGGCAAGGGGCAAAGAAAGGGACCAACCCCCATCATTTCAGCCCCTAGTAAACACAGCTGCTTGGAGAACGACAACCCAGCCATCCCCCTTCCAAAATACACACCTTTAGCTGTGGCTTGTGGGATGGGGAGCAGGGATGCCTGGTCCCTGCCAGCGGGCGAGCAGCAGCGCTCTGCCCTGGCATGGCGTGGGGACACATCTCTGCAGCCGCTGCAGCGCAGGGGGCCCTATGGGTTTATTCTCTTTTAAATACTGCCCTGCCCGATATTAAGAGTAACACCCGCTAGCCGAGTACAACTGCTCCCCGGGGGCTTCTGGAGACTTTAAGGACTCAGTTGTTTCTCTGCTCATCTTGGAAAAACCCGCCCGGCTGCTCCTGGGAGCGGGTCTGTGCTCGGAGCGCATCTTACAAAACACACGTAAAACAAAATAAATCAGCGTAAGAACAGCTGTCTGGGTACAACCCCATTTTCTTGAATTTATCGCCTGTAATGGACTTCTAACACTTTCAACTAACTGTATTAACAAGGAGAAAAATGCATGAAAATAATCATTTTATATAACGTGAAGGAAATGTCTTCCCCTAAGGAAAAGGATAAAACATTCAATCAGACCATCCCTATCTGTACAGAAACACCGTTTGAAGTCACCTAGGCTTGGAGGACCGTGCCAGTTTAATCCAGTTAGAGTCTCACCCTCCGAACATTGTTTCCAGCCTCCCTGAAGCAGCTCCTGCTCTCCTGGCTGGCCCACAATTAGCGAGATCTTAGTGGGTTCACCTAATTGTGAAACGCGGGCACTGTCAGGCCCCCATTTCTGTAATTAGCTGTCAGAACCAAGATTGCAAATTATGTGAGAACTCTGAAAAATCAGATCAACTCGTGGCAGGAGCATCAAACTAGGAGAGCCGTGGCGAGCACAACGTCACGTTCATCGTAAATATTTAGTAACGGAGCAAAGCGGAGGGGGACAGGGAAGGAGAGGCGGCCCCACAAAGCAGCATTTATTCTGAAGGAATAACTTAGGAGCTCTTAGGCAACAGTCAACATTGCAAAATCCGCAGTCTGCCAAAAGACCCCAAGGGCTTCGTGTGCTTTCAACCTTATTTACTCTCTTGCTTTAAGACCTCGGAGTGGAAGCGCCTTCTAGGTCTGTGCCAAAACACAGCGATCCTATGGGGGCTGGAGGAATTTGCTGGAGTGTGATTTTCCCCAGGGAGCAAACAAACTGTGCTGTATTTGCCCTTCTCTGATATCTCCCTATTACATAAGTAAAAACTGAAAGGGGGTTATTGCGTGTGAATAAGGCGTCACGAACTCTCCATCATCATGTAGCTTCCCTGAGCGGCACCT
This sequence comes from Charadrius vociferus, assembly GCF_000708025.1. NCBI lineage: Eukaryota > Metazoa > Chordata > Aves > Charadriiformes > Charadriidae > Charadrius > Charadrius vociferus. The sequence goes on along the minus strand of NW_009648041.1, from coordinate 4,392,369 downwards.
TTCAGGGGTGGCGTGAACCCTGCTA
>NW_009648041.1:4390118-4392330 GCF_000708025.1 Charadrius vociferus | reverse complement strand
TAACAAGGGACTCTTCAGCGCAGTGGGACTGGGGCCATGAGATGCTCAAAGCTCCCTTGTCCCAGTTTGGCGTACGCCAGCCCAGCACGTGGTCACCAGTGCAGGGTGAATCGTTCCAGCCCTCCACCGCTCACGGCCAAAGGAGGCACCTTGCAAGTAGTGGGAAGAATCATAAAATCATGGAATGGTTTAGGTTGGAAGGGACCTTGAAGATCATCGAGTTCCAACCCCCCTGCCATGGGCAGGGACACCTCCCACCAGCCCAGGTTGCTCCAAGCCCCGTCCAACCTGGCCTTGAACACCTCCAGGGATGGGGCAGCCACAGCTTCTCTGGGCAACCTGTTCAAGTGTCTCACCACCCTCACAGTGAGAAATTTCTTCCTAATATCTAATCTAAATCTATCTTCTTCCAGTTTGAAGCCATTCCCCCTCATCCTGTCAAAGAAACAAGGCTGATTTTGTCTCCTCCTCTTAGTGCATATTTAAGCTTAAATTTGACAAGTACACTGGCTCACGCTTAATTTTAGGAGGGTGAACAATCTCTATGCCATCAATGCATCTTCTGACATTGGCTGTGAAGAACCATCATATCAAAAACCCCATCCTCATTTAAAATCGTTAGTGGCTGATGAGAGATTGATACTCTCAGACCCATGCCAGCCTGCTCTGGGTTTCTCTGTAAATAACGGTTGTACGGCCAAATAAACCCGAGCCAGCTCTGTGCGTTTTGTCATCATCAGTAAATTAAAGTTTGATTATTTGTATTTTTGGGAATAACTGGCAATTAAAATAATCCCACTGAGTTGTTAAATATGGCTCAAAGACAGTGAGACCATCATAAAACAAATCAGAGAGAAACACTGCAGAGCTCCCAATCAGCCACCCCAAGGTTATAAAACGTTATTCACACAGAAAGTGGACAGTTCAGCTAGCATGAAAAGGCTATTTTTCATTTTAATACGGTGATAGATTTTGTATGAAATCTCATGTTCATGACTGATCTAAATCTCACATAAAACAGCAGGGCCAGGGGATAACAGCCATTAATAGCAAGAGCTGAAAAACAGGTCAGGCATTTGACAATATTTGTCTCTTTTGCCTCATTTCCCAAATTTTGAACTATTTTCCCGGCAGTTCAAATTAAGGACCATTTCAAGCATTTCTGCAACTGTAATAATAATAATAATTAAAAAAACCCCACAGGCATTGCTTTGCGAAAGCATTCATTGTTTTCTTTCTTTTTTTTACAAATCAAAATCTGACAGAGAGATGAAACGAAACTGCACACCACAAACGCTTCAAACATGCCTTGGGTAACTCTGCAATCCAAATCAGGCAAGGATGGCACGATTTTCCCCCAAATGGCAAATGTCAAAGATTCAAGAATTGTACTGCAGCTTCCAGAGCTCTGCATTGTCCTTTCACAGAGGTTCATATTAAAAAAAAACCCAACCCTTTTCTCTCTCCTAATTTTCCTTTTTTATTTGTGGCCCTGGTCTGAGTTTTACTTTGACATTAGCAGGGCCCTTTCTATTGACTTTCTTCCCCCTGGTGTGGCCACTGAAAACAGCTAATTAATGGTGATACACCAACCAAGCAATAAACGGTTTCCAATAAGTTTCCTATTCCTTTTCCTTGGCAAGACCAACTTTTTTTCTCAATAAGAAAAAAAGGAACAATTAAAAAAAAAAACCCTCTCAACAGAATCCCTTTAAAGATAAGAAATCAAGAACAAGACAGCGCTGGGATGTTATTTTACATCCCACCTTTCATGTCGATTAGGGTTCACTGCTCAGAGAATACTAATGCAATCTGGGCCTCTTCACTATAAATAACACGCAGCCAGTACTTACAGCTGGGGAGAAGGTGCTATTACTTTTTTTCATTGGGTACATCAGAACAAAATAAGAAGTGCTCAGAAGAAGAACTGCTTGGAGTCAGCCAAAGGGGCAAGTTCACATTAGGCACCTCCTGCGTGTTTCTATTAGTGGTTATTTATAGGTGAGGAAACTTTCAGCCCACCCCCTAGCAAAGCTCCCCTGGGGGAAAAAAAAAATATCTCCGTAACACATTAAAAATTTCCCCCAGTGCGATGGGGAGCCCTGGAAAACTTCGAAAAACATCAGCATCCACCTCCCACCAAGGGCTTGGGAGGGTGGGAGCAGCAGGCGTCTCTCACCACTGGTTTGAAAAGTTGCAAGAATAAGGGAAA
>NW_009648041.1:4387544-4390106 GCF_000708025.1 Charadrius vociferus | reverse complement strand
GGGTGGAGGGATGGGGTAGGAGCTGAGGCTTTTCTGGGCTAATTACACCGTTGGGTAAGGACTGCAACTGCATGCTGTTTCGTGACCTACTTTGCCGCCTGTAAATTTATTAGCTGAAGAAATTTAAAAAGCTCTGTAAAAGCAAAAGTTCATTGCAAGGAATTTGCTAGAGCCCCCTCAGCTGTTCCGACGTTGCTTTTCAGGCTGGGATGTTTCCGTCGGGTACCACTGCGTGCTCCACTCAGCTTTGCCTCCTGCTGCTCCCCATCACACCTCGGCAGGTGGGAATGGGGCACCGTCCCCTCCGGCCTCTTGTACTCGTGGCCATGTTACAGAGGATTATAAACCCATTACAACTTCCCAGCACCACCGAGACTGGGGAAATGAAGCTAAACTGGTTTGTACTATCCCCGTCAGGCTGAGGTATGATGGGCAGGGGGATATTAGGTGATGCCATGTCCCCAGTTGCCTGTAGTCTGGGGTGCTCCGTGCAGTCGTGAGCCAAGGATGAGCTTGTGGGGAAGGAAAGATGAGAAGAAAGCACACGCTGCCTTAACCTTGAATTTTTTCTTGCAGTAGCGGAAAATTTGCACAGCCTCTGCACGCGTGAGAGGGTTTTTCTCTCCTCAGTAAATTTGCTTTTCCTATCCGCACCCTTTTTTGTCTTTCTTTTTGTCTTTGTTTTAATGACACAATAAAGGCAGGCTCTGGAAGCATCTGCAAACACCAAAGCTTTGAGCAGGAAGCTGGCGGTGCCTCTCCATCTTTTGTTAGCAGAGCAGGAGTCCCTGTTTTGCACTTACACCATGGCCTCTTCCCGCTATCTCTGCAGGGGAAGGGACCTTGACCTGTTTCATCCCCCTTCAAGACTTCCCTGGCCATGCAGGAGCAATACAAAAGCAGCCTGATTGCCAGTGAAAACTGGGCCCCCGTTTGATTAATATTTATCCCGTTCCCCGGAGCTACGCACTGCAGGCGTCAAGGTGACCAGGATCATGCACCTCCAAAAGTCAGTGAGACTTTTGCTGCTCAAAGGGAGCAGGACGGAGCTCCTGCTGCCCTGTCACTCGGGCCACCAATGGTTTGGCAGGGAGGCTGATGGTGGTGGGGGTCTTCTGCCCCTCTCCATCCCCTGCATCCCCATGGAGGGCCCACGATGGGCAATCTCCTTCTCCCTAGGTGACAAGGACATCCTCTCCACAGGAGCGGTGGCCTCTTCTGCGGGCTCTGCGACACAGCAGTCGGCTCCCCCGAGCCGGCAGCTCCATCACCCTTCCCATTTCCAAGGCTGGCAGTCCTGGAACTGCTGGGAAGAGCTTGGGACAGCGGGACAGGCATGGAGGAGAACTGGGGCAGGACTCTTTCACCCAGGGATAGCTAAAAACGGAGCAAAACCACACTGAAAATAACCATGTTGGTGCCTGGTCTGAACTCTCTCTGCCAAAACCTGCTGCACCATGCGGGCAGCCCACGGGAGGGCTCCTCCTGGACCCCTTCCTCCTGCCCAGAGTCCCCTTGTCCTCCTGCCACCCACCAGCCCGCGTTGCAGGCAAGTTGGAGTCGCTCCCTGAACCACTGGAGCAGCAACTTTATTCCCCCACTCCAGCCTAAGGGGATGATTTTGCCGGGGACACTGCGGTCCCGGTCACTAAGAAAAGCACCATCTCCCATGGGAGGTCTCATGTCAGCGCTGCACACAAAAAGCGTGGACGGGGAGCTCAGTGGAAACAGCGAGCTCTCAGAAGGAGCTGGGGTAATGGGGCAGGAAAGGGGGGAATTACTGACGTTCCCCAGTTCCTCCAAACCCGCAGACACTGGGCTCACTGCCGGAGCAGCGCGGCAGGGCTCAGCCTCCGGGAACAGACCCAAATCCCCACTACCCAAAACCTGCTCAATATTTGCATAGCTCCCAGCCACACACCGGGCAGCACAGAGCAATAAATTAACCCCACGGAGGTATTTCTCAGCTCCTCCTTCCAGCCACTGCATACAAGCGTTTCTTTTGCCTTTTTTTTTTTTTTTTTTTCCTCTGGCAAACCCGGGTTGTAACCCCAAAACCCCACTCGGCGGAAACTCCGACCCTCCGGCAGCTATCTCCGGCCCCAGCATCATCCCGTTCCGCACGCTTGAGAGCACAAGTGACGTGACCCCCGGGGAAGGGCGGAGAGGGGGGTCCCCGCTTACCGCTTGCCATTCGCCGGCTGCCCAGCGGTGCGTGGGGCACTCGGGGAGGTGGCAGTCCCGCTGCGCAGGGGGACGGCCGGCCGGGAGGAAAGGACAAGAAGGTGAGTGGCGGTCCCCGTCGCAGCCGTCACGGTAAGTTCCCGGGGTTCGCCCTCTGCTCTGGGCTCAACGGCAGCGACAGCGATGCTCTAACGCCGGCGGCGTTTAAACTTCCAGGTGGGGCTTTTCATTGCACGAGGGGAAAATTTTGCAAGGGCAGAGCAGACAGGCTGAAATCCCCGCTCCGCTGAAGCCAGCGGGAAGTTTTGCCGTTGGCTTCAGCGGGGTCAGGATTTCCCCGACAGGATTTATATTGCAAAAACCTCTGGAGAAAGGGGC
>NW_009648041.1:4331898-4387487 GCF_000708025.1 Charadrius vociferus | reverse complement strand
TCGGCTTAAAAAAGCAATAGTTCAAAATATATCACATGCCACAAGTGTCACTGGAGTGGACTTTAATGAAAAGCAAACTTGAATTATATAGAAGAAAGTCTGTGGCAGTGGAGAGGTAAAGGTATGATACAGCTGGGATTTCTGTCAGCATGCATCTAAACGTGCACGTGCACACAAGCCAGGGGCATACTGTTAGTCTGCGAAAATAAATGCCTTTTTTAAATTAAGTGCGTTTCACATTTCCTTCGTTACACTGTGGGCACATTTCTCCCCACTTCCAGGCACAGCAAGAAAAGCATGAACTTCTCTGTTTCTCAGACATCTTCAAATTATTATCTACATTGCAATGCTTTTAACAGTTTGCTTTTTCTTTCACACAACATTTCTTATTGTTGTGACTGCACACTGTAATATGTTTAGCAGTACTTAATGTCCCTCTGGTTATGGATTTTTCCTTGCTAGACCTTAAACTATGTGATATAGATTTGGAATAAAAAGAATTTGCATTTTTAGAAGAAAGCACGTAAAAATCAAAGGTACGCATTTCAAACACTGCTATTACGATTAGCCAATTGCTCCGCTAACAATTAATATAAGCGACCTTACTGATACATCAGGAACTAAGAAAACAAATGTACAGCCCATTATTGCAATACCCGTAAAAGCAAGCTGCCTTAAGGCAGGGAATTGAGTGGTGCCTAACGGGGAAGAAATTCTCTCTTCTGCAGAGTATTCCTCTGTAATGCTCCGTTTGCTTTACTCTCCGAACATCCCATAAAGCCAAGAGGACCAAAGAAAAGCTGACTGAATATTTGCCTGGCTTCAGCTATTTGTAAGAGGGTGGGGTGGGTTTTTTGTTTGGTTTTTTTTTGGGGGGGGGGTTGGGTGTTTTTTTGTGTAACTTTTGAAAGTAGCAGTGAGATTTCTGTCACTGGTGATGCAAATGTTTCCCATATGCTGCGCGCTGCCTCCCTGTGATTAACAGCGCTGTTTGTCCTACGCATTCCATAGGGGACAGTTAAACTGAAAAACGGCAACAAACTTGGAGAAACATATACACCAGGATGCATACCATGCTCTAAAATGCCTTTTGGTTTGCATTTATCACCCACCCAAAAAACACATGCCCGGGAATGTTATGATAAGGGAGACCCAGCTGTGCCATGGGTCTTTAACGGGGGGGGCTGTGACACCCCGGCAGAGCGGATCCGGGGAGGAGGATGCTGGTCCCTGTCCCTTTGCTGTCGGGCTCATTTCACTGCGTGCCTGGGGCAAAACTTCGCCCCTGCGTAAGCCCACGAGGGTAAATGCCGCACCCGGACTGAATCCCAGGGAGGATTCATCACAGGAGGAAGGTGGGAGGATTCGCTGGCTCAGGCAAAGGTTGGGGAGTTGGGGACATGGGATTCTTCCCCAGCGGATCGAGGCATCTCCTTCTACGGGGTGCTTCCTGCCACTGCCCGCACCGCAGCATCAATATCGCTGTGGCTCGGGCTGGATTTACGGCTGGCTTCAAATAACACCATCATGCTCTATTACGGGGGCAAGATTTAATCCAGAAGAGCCTTCACCCAACCCGTGTCTACCTTAGGGAAATACTGCTGGCTGACAGACACGCAGTTTTGGGGCAGCCAACTTTTGCTGTACTTATATATTCCCCTACGGGATGCCCCGAGCCAGGCAGCCTGTTTGTCCTTTCTATAGAGCCTATATGTTTTTCAAGGAGCGCTGCTTTCTCCACTGAGAAAGTCAGTCACCAAACCGCCCAGTGCCAGCTCGGCTGTGGGGAAGCTCTACCTGTGTTTTTAGACAGGGCTGGATTTCAGCCTGTAGCTGAAATATGTAAAGACCAGACAGCAGAATAAATATTGGTATTTTTGCTGAGTGAAAGGTAAACGGCCGTAATTGATACTACTTAGGAGATGCAAACACATTAAATCTGACATTTCAGTGCAGACACAAGCCCATTTAAAACTTGGAGAAAAAGCCTTTTTTTCTTCCCTTCTGATTATTACAGATACATTAAGAATGCTTTGCTGCAGGAAAGTGGATTCATAACAATCTAGAAAAGAATTACTCGGCCTCTGAATACAAAACATCCAGAGAGAAAAAAACCCGGAACATCAGCTTAGCCAGCTGCCCACTGGGATTCATTTTTAACCATTCCTGTATTTTTTAATCCTGATTTTTTTAACCATTCCTTTTTCCTAAAAGGAAAAGAAAAAACCCAGCAACCTAAAGGCACATGCAACAGGTCCTGTGCGTACACGGTGACAAGGAGGATGCGCTTTTATGGGAAAACCTTGCCTTATTTCCGACGTGGACTTTTGCTGGTTTACCCAGGACAAAAGGCAGCCAGCTCACAGCAGCTCAGCTTTGGGATTATCTTTTGGAGGCAATTAGAGCTCCAGAAAGCTTTTTTGATAGTATCTAAGTGCAAGCTGATTGTGGCTCCCTATTTTCAACAGTGTCACCGGTGATGGGGAAGGTGACACGGAGTTTCCATGCCCATTTAGCTCCTGACCTCTGGGTATTCCAAGTGCGAACCCCCTGCCTGTTTCACGGTCTGAATGAGAAGTTCGGCACCTAAATCCACCCCGGCTCTGAGACACTCCGTCTTCTGCAAAGCCGTGCGAGCCCGGCACACCTCTGGCAGGGACGGCCACGGCGCTGCTCCAAACTTCCGACAGCCCCGCTTTTCATCTGTCGCTGGGGAAGGACTGCTTGCCAGCACCAGTGAGGAACAGGATGCAAGGAAGCCACACCAGAGCATTTCGTGTGGCTTTAAAAAGCCCGGTGTGATACGGCAGAATGGGTGTTTCTCCGCCTTTATTTTTACCCTGAGCAAGACGCCGGCTGGCTGAGCCCATAGAGCATCAGGGACCCGGGCTGCGGAGCTACGCTGCATGCTGGAAATGCGTTGGCTTTTCTTAGTCTTATCATTAGCATACAAATATTCCATAATTGCCTAGTCACGAGAGATTACCTCAGGCCATAAATCACCTCATCCTCCTATTAACTGGAGTTTCTTTCTCCACTTGCATCAAATTAACTCCCTTCATGCGGTGGAATGTTGGGAATTTTAAAACACTTACTTTTATCAATTAACATATTGTATTTTAACACAATCGACAGACCATTACATGATTATGTTTACAATTATTAGCTGTAAAAAATTGCTTTCAGGAGCAGTCCCTTTAAATAAGGCGCAAATCTGGTATGACAAGACTATCTAATGGCCTCGCGTTTCTTTTCAGTCCGGCTTCCTGTATAAAACTGAGGGTTCAGTCCTGCAGGTAATAAAGGTAATAATATTGATTTAATTTCCAATATGGGATCAGTACTGTGTGTTTCAGAGGGCTATGCAGGGCTACCTGGGTGCTCCCAGCCAGACTTTGGGTAGAGGGCCCAGACCTCAGTACCTTTACACACGTAATGGCAAATATTGCTATCCTACTAATTCAAAGGGAAGTATTAAAAAAAAAAACAAGTCTGAAAACAATCACAGATCATCAATGGGTTTATTGTCTTTTTTAATAGTCGAAATTAAACAAGAGTATGCTGTCCTAGTCCTAACATTTGCATGGGTGCCTGTAGTGATGTTAATGGTTTATCTTTCAGGGAACCCACATACAGTGAGGATTGGTGTTTTGTACCTTAATTTGGAAGACAGACCGCAAGAGAACATGATGTTTTACAAGTAACAGTTCATTTAGTCTGGGATTTTCAATAATTCTGCTGATTAGCACACTAATGAGGTAGAGGGAAAAGCGAGGTTCAGAGATAAAAATGTGATGCAGCAGATTCAAGGTGATGACAAAGACATTATTTTCAGGAAAACAAAGATTCAAGCTATGCTTTCAGCAAACAAGATGCTTAATAACTCCAAGCACTTTCACATTTCCAGCAGCCTCTGCTCTATGCACCAGTGTCTGACTTTTTAATGAAGCAAAATTAACTGATGAGCTTGTTAAGAAACAAAAGGTAGCGAAAAGCATTTTTAATCAACAGTTCGGACTGTTCTTTAGGCTTTCTCAGGAAGCTGATAATAAAATTAATTTCAGATTTTGCAAAACTGAGGAAGAGTTTGCTCGGGATGTGATGTATTTAAATAATAACAATATTAAAAACATGAATAAATAGCAGATTCTCTTCAATATTATATACTAAAGAATTTGCTTTCAGTTAGATACTAAAAGCAAGTTGCCATGTTTTCAGCTGGTACGAATCAGTGCTGCTCCGTGAAGCTACACTGTTTTACGCCACGTGAGGATCTGGCCCAAAAATTTACCCTTGAAAAATTCAAGAGGACAGAAGTGATGGGAAACCCAGGTTCTAACCAACTGAACGGAGGAAGAATATCAAAGGGTGCAAAAGGGTATACAACGCGTCTCACCTGTCCCCAATCTCCTGCTTTCCACTTCGGACATCTGCCCCCTCTGCATTTCTTTTGCACATTGGGCTTAGCAAGGTGCTTGCAATAATCTTCTTCTACATGCCTCCCTTCCTTTGACAAACAGTACACATTGCGGTGCTTTTGGCCCCTTCCACAGGAGACAGAACACTGTAAATATAAAGTAAGAACAGATCAGCTTTCACGCAGGGCCATCTGCACGGTTACACATGGGCCATGGCTACCCAGGGCATTCTCTTTTAACTGGGCCAAAAAGCACATCCCCAGGGCTCCGACAGCCTACGCGAAGCCTGAGGGGGATATGGAAGGGCAGAATTCAACCTCTGGAAACGTTCCCATTTGCACTTAATATTGCACGATATTCTTGGTCAAAGCCCCCCCCCCCAAATGCCAATATCAAAATAGAGAAAGCAGCTGACATTCAGCAGGGATAACAGGCTGGATTCCTGGCATTGCTCCAGTGGTTTCAAAGGAGCAGAGTCATCTTACAGGGATCAAGGCAGGAGCCCTCAGTATCTGCTTAGAAGAACTTGAAAGGAACCATTTCCATTTACCTTGGTACAAAGGGAGGTCAAAAGTTGGTAAATCAGTAGAGTAAAGCGGTATATACACCTTCACAGAGGGAAATAACTGCACAAAGCACAAGGCAGAATGGAAAAATGCAGTCCATGTCCTTGGTATTAAAGCTCTTTTGTTTTACCAGTGCAGACTGATTTTTTTTTTAATGTTTTTTTTTACTAAACAGACTGAAACCAGGACATGCTCATCCTTAAGATTTATGCATTTTGAAAACAACTCAGAAGGTGGCAAGAAGGCAGAGCCTGAAGAATCAAAGCAAAAAGCAAATCAGCAGGTATGTTAGCTGTAAGCTTTGTAGTGAAGCAACTAATTTCAACCTCCCTCTGCAGGTTCACTGAACTTTTTCAAATGTGACCACTTCTGGCATGCAATCCCCAAGCAACTTCACTTTGATTTCAGATTAGTCTCCTCCAAAAGATTTAGGAATCAAAGGGCTTTGGAATCACGACAAGAATTTAATATGACAGTTTCGTGTAGAACAAGCCTCTTACTCAGCATGATGCACCCAGAGACTCAGCTTCGATTTCTTCATTACATGTTATGCAAGTCATTACATGCTATGTCACAAGCATCCTGGTTTAATCCTTGAGCACAAACACACTGGTTCAACCATCTCTCAATATAAAATGTTCTGCTTTCTTTTCAAAACGCAGCAAACACGCAGAGATGAGGCTTCTTCCTTCATCTTGGAGCCACTCCATCAGTATATTTCCCAAGAAATAAATCACAGCCCAAGCTCTTCCCAGTCTATGAATACATTTGAAACCTAAAAAACTACAATTTATATATGTAGCAGCTCTGGAAGATCCATTAGAATAGAAATCGGCGTATGCATTGACAGCTGTGATTACTTTAAATTACAGCGCTACTTCCAACTCATTCAGCCCCTATTGTGTTAAGAGGTACACAAAGAACCAGCCAGAGAGCAGTAACTTGCTCCAAAATGGAAAAGTTCAGACCAACGTGGAGAGAAATGGATGTAACTCATGAGATCAGATGTTGCCGCTTAAAAGCTTGTATAAGCGATGTGCTGGAAAAGGCTGTTTTCCTGCTGCAGGACCATGGCAGATTAACAAAAGGTAGCTGAGGTCCCTTGCGATCAATAGGGTTTAAGGGGCACTAATGAAGCTCCCCTGCGAGAGGCGGGAAGCCAGACGAGCCCACAGCAGGGATGACCTCCTCTGAGTTTTCCCGAGCCCAGCTCCAATTTCAAGATAGGCCAAAAACCCCAAAGAGCAACATTCAACCTTGCACCGAGAACCAGAAGAAAGGCTGTCCCTTGTTCTGAGGTAAGACTTTCACGAGTTACCTAGATTCATACACTTCACTTTTTTTTTTCTTTAGTATCAACAGAAAAAAGATTGAGTTAATGTTATCCTATTTTTATAAGCCTTCACATTTCATCAGAAGTTCATTTTTTCATTCTTTCTACATCTGTCCCCAGGCAATGAACGTCAGCAGCAAGAAGGAAATATCAAATCCTACCAAACCCAGTTGTAAAATTCTAATACTTTCATCCATTTACTATCTTTGGACTAAATGGCAATGCTCATACTTCAGCAAAAATCCAAGTGCTACTCAGTAAGTGCTCTCCATGCAGCTTGATGCCACTTTACTGTGACAGCCAAAGCTAAAGAGTAAAGTCACAGGCTTGATGAGGATTCTTTCTTGCCCCACATCCCGAGCCGGTACAGCCAAGAGCGTCTTTGCTCTAATTTCAAAAATACATTGGATCAGCTACTTATTCTAAAGGAAGAATAACCACATTGCACAACAACGCGAGGCTGTTTCTGGGGACCTGAAGTTGGTGGATCTCACAATAATGTATCTGATCTCACAAATAATATAGTGCTAGTCATTTCCGAAACTGTTATCCCTCTTCTACAGATTGCTTAACTTTGGCGTGGAGCCTGATTCTGACATTTATCTCACCATCCCATGATCAAAGAAGATGACTGCGTGCATACCTTGATGCACTCAGAGGTTGAGGCATAATTTGCCTAATTTTGTTAATACTTAAATGTAATTCCCAAGGTGCTGGAATTAATCATTTCTACGTCTGTCTTTAATATAAATCAAAGTTAGGCAGCTGTGCATTTTTAGATCTAAACCACCCATTTGCTTTCATGCACATGTGAGTTATGATCTCATTTGCACTGACAGAAAAGAGAGGGTGAATAATCTAATGTAACCAAGTATCAGAGACTGAAAATTCCTTTGCAAAGAGCCTACTTCATAACTGCCTTCTAATTCATCTCAGGTATTTCCAACTTTCCTTTGGCACGTAGATTTTGAGCATATGTGAGCCACATGCAGAAAATAATTTAATAGTGGGCTTCATCTCAACGCCACGTGACTTAGGGAAGCAATACACCTAGCTAGTGCCATCAGCCTCATCATTTATTTCGGACCCTGGAGAGACTGCATTTCATTAGCAGGACTCTTCGTCGCTGCAAATGCTGCTGCCCGCTTACAGTACCTACCAATAACAGTGCCACAGTGAGGTAAGCTTTGACCTTGCCTTCCTTAAAACATTTGAATAGCACAAACAAAAATCACTTCTTTCATATTTCTCTTTCTTTTTCTTTATTTCTTTCCTATCCTCCACCCTGCAGTAGAAAATACTTCCAAGTACTGGGGATGGACGGGTGGCTCTCTGTGGAACAGCAGCCTCACCCAAGGCTCTTTGAAGTCAACAGAAAGATTTCTACTGGTTTTAATTGCCTCTGGATCCAGCCCTGAAGGTGTAGCCAAGGTATTGTATGGACTTTTTTCACTCACCAGCTTCCTAGAGTCGAGAATGCCATGCACTTGGGCATGCCCACGGTCAACCCGCCTCCGCCTCCCCTCAAGTGCTTGAAAACATTGCTCTGAAATGCTGTTTCCAGCCCGTGGTAGAGGCATGGCAACAAATAGCACCCCTGGGTGAATCCAGGAGGGTAGCCAGGCATGGAGGATGGTGTGAAAACAACACATTATGGTGTTTCTTAAAAAAGCCAAGATAATTGTGGCACATAAAATAGTAGAGAAGTACTATTTTAAAAATCAGCTGTAGCCATCACACTAAAGACTCTAGGAAACCTTCCTCTTGTTACTATCTTTATTATCTCCTACAACCACTGCAGTCACACCTGGTGCTTTACACAGAGAATAAGAACAAAAGGACTTTCCAATGGCATTAGGATCAAAGCGTTTGAGCTCAGATTTAAGGGTATTATGTTTATTGCGTGATTAGTTTTGTTAACATGCCAAGAACTGGGGATTGGTATGCTGCTGATTTTTTCAAATAAATATAATGCCTAGTTTAAATAAATACAAAGAAAAAAAAGTTTAAATAAATACAACAAAAATATTTCCATATCAACTATTTCCAGAAAGGTCACCACACGATGCTAAATCTCTCCTGCAATGCATCGCTCTGCTCCAGCGCAGCGGCAAGCTTGTGTTTTTGTTTCCACAGAAATTTGTTCTCCGTTTCAGAGCTCGGGAATGACGAAGATCATTCTGTTTTACCAAGTATGTGCAAATTACTTTAAACTGACCCTTGCTGCGTTTCCTACTGCCACATTCTGGAAAGCGAGGGTACGTCTCGTTCATTAAGACTTCTCTAACGTAGGAAGGCTGCTACTTGATTGACTGGGCTGGTAGCAGGTAAAAAACAGAACGTGTACCCCAAAAGCTCTTAAAAATCTGTACAAAACTTCTGGCTGCTTGGGCCCAGGTTCTGACCCTCCTGCAGGGGACTGTGACTGCCCTGGGAGCTGTGTCACGGCTGTGCCACTGCCAGGCTGAGGGCTGGCAACAAGGTTGGTCTGACACGGAAAGGACTCAACAGCCCTGGGCACAAATAAGCAAATCTTGGTGAAAAGAAGGAGGCAGCACAGAGCAGTCCAGAGCTATGGAGTGGCTCCACTTCCCCTTAATTTTCTGCAGCGAACAGGCAGATCAACATGGGGCAGAAAAGCCAACCACCAGCAAGAATGTGAGGACATTCTCCCCCAAAAGTGAAACGTTTCAGAAAATGCTGTCAGACCACTTTTCCAGGCCCTCCGTGCATCAGCCGACGATTTGGGAGGTATTTGAGATAATGAATGCAAGCTGGGTGATCACCAAATGAATTCCTAGAGATAGGTATGCTCCGATCTCACCAAGGGCAGGGCTAGAGGCTGGGAAGAATTAGACTGAAAATGGCTTTATCAGATTCTGCCAGGAGCAACTTTGCAGAGGAAATTAAAATCAATCCTTGTAGGTTTAGATTTCCACACATTAAGGATTATCTGGAAAGTAAGCACTCTTAAGTAAGCCCTCGTTCATCCTTTCCAACAATCTGAGCCGAAACATGTGCTAGATGAAACAAAACAGAGAAACGACGGAGCCCTGCAACGCTTTGCGCACCTGTCCTGTGGGGGACCGTGCTCCTGGACATCAGCAAACTTCTCCAGCTACAAGCAGAGCCCAACCATGCACCCTCCGAGTTACGCTTCAGCATCCTGTTAGCCCGCATCAGCTCTTGCTGTAACTCACACTGCTGCTATCAGATGCTGATAAATTCGCAATCACAGCCCTCTGACTTCTGTACATCTGAAGCCTCTCAAGCGCAAAGGACATCAGAAGACACACCACCAAGAAAAGCCTGGATCGTTCCTTGCCAACTGAACCCCTACTGGAAGGCTGCAAATGCCTGAGCCTTTGCGTGTTATGCAGCAACAGAGGCTCTTTGGCATCCAAACTAACTTAATTAGCTTCACAACAGCAAGGTATTTTAGCAGGTAACTCCCTCAGCTTCAGTGAGACAAGCAACAGCATTAAAACAAGGGTGCAGCTCCATCCTATGGTTTCTGCAGTGCTTGAGAAGATGTTTAGGAAATATTTGTTGCTGGTCTGAAACCCCATTCTTCCACCGATCCGCTTTAGCGCGGTCTCACACCCGGCCGTATCGGCACAGTGAGAAGTCCATGCCCGTGGGGTGGGAGGGCGGTACGCTGGGCAGGATTCCCCCCGCTGAGCTTCCCTTTCCTTTCCTGCAAAACTGTAAGAGGGAGCCATACCTTAACACGCACGGCTGCCGAGAGCACGTGGTCATGGTGATTTTAGCTGGGACAAGGCCAGAAAACACATCTGATTTCTGTACATTTAAAAGGGGAGAGTGGTCTCTGCACTCAAGGGGGGGCGACTAGACCAGAGCCCTGAGCGACACACGCCAAATCACTGCCCTGCAGTCTGGAAGAGGTTTTAGAAACGCTTGATCCATGCTGACTCCCCGGAGTAATGGGAGGATTGAAAAAAAAGAGATGAACAATTAGGGATTTTGGAGCTTGTAGTCCAAGTATGTTTGTGAGCACTGTCCAGAAATCCCTGTGGGAACATCCTGAGGATCCAAAGGGAAGCCCTCAGTATGCACAAGAGCAGGTTTTGCCCCCGTGTCCCTGAGCAGCACCTGGGCACGGGTGAGAGGGGACACCTATGCCGGCTCCCAGGGCACTGCACAGGGGGTCTCCGTCCTCTGGCTGCTCTGCTCTCAGCTCTGCAGCACAGGCACACAGTTTCCCAAGTGATTATTTGCAAAAGGGAGAAATAAAACAACCCACTAAACCTTCACCTTCCTGCTGCCAAACCAAGATCCAGATGATGTCTCATAACGGGTTAAAAAAAAAAGAAAAAGAGGATTCTTTGAAAGAAAAAGTTACAACTTGATGTGTTGCTGCAAGAGACTGGGGTGTCTGGACCCCATTCCTCCGTCGCCACAGACTGCCCCAGAGGAAAGGATGCTCTTGGGCTCTTCAACTCCCGCAAGGTTTAAGGCCCTGAGCACTGAAGTCAATACAATAATTTCCCTGAGCTGGGAAACCTCACACGGTATATAGGAGAAAAGCAGGTAACTGCAGGAGGAGGAGAAGCCACGCATCTCCTCTTCTATGGTGTCCACCTAGTAAGTAGCACCTTCTCCCACTCTTTTCCTTACATCCCGCACAAAGATTCACCGGGTGCAGAAATCAGCGGGGCCGTGAACACACAAAACTACCTTAAAAGCTGCATCCCTGCCCTGCTCCACACCATTTAACTTGAACAACAAACAAGCAAAAGCCCCCAAATGGCCACCGCAGGTGTCTCCAGGGAGGGAGGCATTAGATGGCATTTCCTCAAATTAGGAGGAGACGTGTGAGCTACCCAAGGACGCCAGTATAATGGGATGTGGAAGGCACTGATGAAGCATATTTTTCATGCTGTGGTACCTTTAAGAAAGCAGCAAGCAGCCTAGGCTAACTGACTCTTCATATTTTTAGTGAACAGTTGTATTATAATACCATGCAGAAGTTCCATTCAAAAATAGGATTTCTCTGTGTGGGATGGAGTAAAGCACAAAGTAAAGAGCTCTCCAAGGAACATCAGCCCTATTTCACAGGTGTGCATCACACCGGGGGGTTGTAGGAGCACTGGGCTGCTTCTTGCTCCCTGGTTTTATTAAGAAAAATCTTGGCTTAATGCACCAGGGATCAAATACTGTTTGTCAGCCTGCATACGGTCCCCGGCATCAGACAGATTTTCATCCATGCTGCTGGCTCACTGGCCTCCCCTGTGAGCTACTGAAAATTAAAACATGACTAGAGCATTAAGTGCCTTTGGAACAAGATTGACTACATCGTTTTTCCTTAATGACTGTACAAATCAGTCACCGGGAAAGTTAGAAACACAGTAAACGTCTTTGCACTTAGTGTCCCTCATCGTCACACGTGCTTGTTCCTAAATGCTGCAATCCCAAGGATTGCAGTGTGGGGTACGCGGTGGGAATATGATGGGCAAAAACGCACGCAGACCTCCCAACGCCCCGCGCAGGGGTCTGCTTGAAGATGCTGAACCTCACAGCTCATCCTTGAAAGCGTGTTACTGCGCTAACGCGTCTCCTGTGGTCTAACGCATATTTCAATCACCGCACTCAAAGCCGGTGCTTTGGGAGACAAATGTTCCCAACAATTGCCCTTTTATTTATTGCTTTATTTCTCCTGTGTGTGTGAGCGTGTGCATATATGTGCACGTATAGGAGCTCTGCAGACTTTACGAAGCCAGCAGCCACGGATGGGCCAACTGTGACACGAAGACGGAAGCCAGCCATGGCTGAACAGCAGTCCCACCACTTTTTGAAGGTGAGGCCAGCTGTGCACAGCTTAGAAAATGGCCATCTAACTGAGAAAGTGTGTAAGAGGGAAGGGGTAAAAAGGCAACGACCGAGGAGCACCAAATGCAGCCACACAGCCACTGAACTTCTTTGGGAGGAGAAAGGCAAGTATTTTACAGTAAGTTAGGACAGAAGCATGAGTTGGACCATTACAAGGTAAGAAACATCAGTGAATACTAATGGAGTTACCTGCTCTGACTGGGAAGGTGCACTGAGGAACTTGGGAACATCAGGGGGTGGGGGCAAAAGTTTCAAGATGCAAGAAAATAACCTTCCTGAGTCCAACCACTGGTCCAGCTCGCTTCTGTCCTAGCGGAGGCAATAGGAGAGGCTATGGAAGGAGAGCAGATGAGAGCGGCCCTTTTCTGCAGCTCATTACCCTGGCACTTCCCCAGCATTCCGGCACTGGATTGGGGAGGTCAGAGGGGATGCTCCTGCCCAATCCTTTTACTTCTCCATCAGACTAAAAGACACTAGATTTAACCACCGGGTCAGATGACAACGGGTGCAAAGACTAAGTCATGCCTGCAAGGGAGGACTGTGGACTGCAGCAGCTGAGCATTTAAGTTGTGGGAAATCAGCCCTGCGAGAAGCTGATCCAGCACAGCACTGAAGCGCAGCTCAGTGTTAAGCACGCAGTGCCGCAGGGTGGTCCCTCACCTGCAGCGTAGCAGACGGGTGTCGATGGTTGTTTTCCTGCCCACAGAGCACCAACACTAGCAAACAGGAGACAGACAGCAGAACCAAGAGCAAAAGTATACCTATACAGTTCCCCTTATTTAAGGAGAAACAGGAGTGGCAATGAAAGATGTTTGGCGATGACAGGCACGCAAGAAAAATGGAAAGGAAAATAAAAATTGGAGATTTTAGAGTAGCAAGAGAGGAATAAAGTGATGTTCCTCTACCAGGCAGCTGGGTACCACTGGCTTATTAAGAAAAATCTTGGCTTAATGCACCAGGGATCAAATACTGTTTGTCAGCCTGCATACGGTCCCCGGCATCAGACAGATTTTCATCCATGCTGCTGGCTCACTGGCCTCCCCTGTGAGCTACTGAAAATTAAAACATGACTAGAGCATTAAGTGCCTTTGGAACAAGATTGACTACATCGTTTTTCCTTAATGACTGTACAAATCAGTCACCGGGAAAGTTAGAAACACAGTAAACGTCTTTGCACTTAGTGTCCCTCATCGTCACACGTGCTTGTTCCTAAATGCTGCAATCCCAAGGATTGCAGTGTGGGGTACGCGGTGGGAATATGATGGGCAAAAACGCACGCAGACCTCCCAACGCCCCGCGCAGGGGTCTGCTTGAAGATGCTGAACCTCACAGCTCATCCTTGAAAGCGTGTCACTGCGCTAACGCGTCTCCTGTGGTCTAACGCATATTTCAATCACCGCACTCAAAGCCGGTGCTTTGGGAGACAAATGTTCCCAACAATTGCCCTTTTATTTATTGCTTTATTTCTCCTGTGTGTGTGAGCGTGTGCATATATGTGCACGTATAGGAGCTCTGCAGACTTTACGAAGCCAGCAGCCACGGATGGGCCAACTGTGACACGAAGACGGAAGCCAGCCATGGCTGAACAGCAGTCCCACCACTTTTTGAAGGTGAGGCCAGCTGTGCACAGCTTAGAAAATGGCCATCTAACTGAGAAAGTGTGTAAGAGGGAAGGGGTAAAAAGGCAACGACAGAGGAGCACCAAATGCAGCCACACAGCCACTGAACTTCTTTGGGAGGAGAAAGGCAAGTATTTTACAGTAAGTTAGGACAGAAGCATGAGTTGGACCATTACAAGGTAAGAAACATCAGTGAATACTAATGGAGTTACCTGCTCTGACTGGGAAGGTGCACTGAGGAACTTGGGAACATCAGGGGGTGGGGGCAAAAGTTTCAAGATGCAAGAAAATAGATACCAACCTCGTGTCCAGCTCTCTTCTGTCCTAGCGGAGGCAATAGGAGAGGCTATGGAAGGAGAGCAGATGAGAGCAGCCCTTTTCTGCAGCTCATTACCCTGGCACTTCCCCAGCATTCCGGCACTGGATTGGGGAGGTCAGAGGGGATGCTCCTGCCCAATCCTTTTACTTCTCCATCAGACTAAAAGACACTAGATTTAACCACCGGGTCAGATGACAACGGGTGCAAAGACTAAGTCATGCCTGCAAGGGAGGACTGTGGACTGCAGCAGCTGAGCATTTAAGTTGTGGGAAATCAGCCCTGCGAGAAGCTGATCCAGCACAGCACTGAAGCGCAGCTCAGTGTTAAGCACGCAGTGCCGCAGGGTGGTCCCTCACCTGCAGCGTAGCAGACGGGTGTCGATGGTTGTTTTCCTGCCCACGGAGCACCAACACTAGCAAACAGGAGACAGACAGCAGAACCGAGAGCAAAAGTATACCTATATAGTTCCCCTTATTTAAGGAGAAACAGGAGTGGCAATGAAAGATGTTTGGCGATGACAGGCACGCAAGAAAAATGGAAAGGAAAATAAAAATTCGAGATTTTAGAGTAGCAAGAGAGGAATGAAGTGATGTTCCTCTACCAGGCAGCTGGGTACCACTGGCTTCGCCCACCTGTAACCGGCTTAGAGCCCCCAGCTGTGGCTCTGAGCCTCAGCAGGGACAGTGGGCACTGAGCTGAGAAAGAGCTGCAGGAGCATCCATCACTGCTGCCCGGAGGAGCAACAGGCTGGAAGTCTGCAAATGAAAACCCCAACTGCATTTACCCCTCTGGGACGAGCTCTGAGAGGGCATGAGGCAGCGAGTGGATGGTAAGGTAGCCGGCACGGCTCTGCCCATCCCAGCTATCACCCAGGGACGTGCAGTTTCGGAGGGCGGCTGAAGCTGGGCACTGGCAGTGGGATGCTCTGGGTGGGTGACACACAGCAGGGAGCACAGGGGAGGGCTGAAATGTATCTGGTTTGCTTTTGTTTTTTTAAACAAGAGCAAAGAGGTCTGCACTGTCAAAGGCCTTTTTCTGACTGGGGAACCAAAGCAGACAACTTCTTGCCTTTCATCAACACACCGAACCGGCAGTCTCTGGAGTCAGTCGGTCTGACTGATCCTCGAGGGGAGACAGCCAGGAGCCCAAGAGGGACAGCAGCCTTGGTGGGACAGCCTAAGCGTCCGGTAAACAGCCCTGAGACAGACAGCTTCAGACACACGGCTGGGGATATCCATAGGCTACCAAGTTCTCATTTTGGTCTGGATCGGCTTTATTCAGTCCTCACTAAAGCATCTTTTTCTGTAAGTTTTTCCAAAGGTGTGTAAGCCACCCAGTGCATCCCTCTGCCTGCGATATGGGTGCTGGGACCGTACGTGCAGCCCTCCTCTGCTGCGGCAACATTTGTCCTTCCCCACCAGGCTCTCGTGGGAAAGATTGTTTTTATTAGTTTTCTGATAATAGCTGGCACTACAGAGAAATACGGACTTGCTGTCGCAGTCTCAGAGCCTGAACAACATCATACGAATGAAGGACAGAAAAAGCAACGTGAATCACTGAGTGACTGGAGAGTTCAGCGTGCCTATCACTTCATTTTCAAGGAGGGCTTTGTTATTGCAAAAACACGTGTAAAGACTCATACAGCAGCTCAGTAATGCTGCTGTCACAGCAAATTCATTTTCTGCAGAAGAGAGGAAGAGAACAGCAGAGTTATATATACACTTGCAACCAAATCTGCCCCTGGTTATTGCTTCTGCCTTAGCAAGAGCTGACATCCTGCCTGCTAAGAATATTATCAGAACAACGACATGGAGAATATTGCTGTTGAACAGCCTATTTTCAGCCAGCTTCACGGGGAGGGCATTTTATAAACAACGTGTTGGGGCTTTGACAGAATTAAATACAAATAACCTGAACTTTCCATTGACACCAATTTTAAGATTAAAATTCCTGAGCGCCAGCTCCCTGACATGGATGTTGGCCAGGCAGTTCTCCCGCTTCCCACCGAGTCCAGAGCCCCTTCCCCGCTACCCACGGCCCTGCGTGCAGCCGAAGAGCCCTGCAAAGCCGTCAATGCCAACAGCTTCCAGCTCTGGCTAAGGGGATACGGCATCGTTGTCCTAACCCAGACCTGAATTCACACGGACAGTAACAGGGTTTGGAGCTTAGCCAGTTAATATTCTAATTGTTTTACGCTAAGCTTCCAATTCTTCATTGTTAGCTCAAAAGGCCCTCAAAGACTAAGACACCAGCATTTCTGCCTCTTTGGTAAAGAGCTGGGAAGCACACACCGCCGCTTCACGAGCACCGAGAGCTACACAACCATTGCACTAGCAGCTAGAACTTCCGATACTCGAGAGCGATAAGTACTTCACAAAGATTACTTTTAAAATTATAATCCTTTTTTAGGAAAAAAAAAAACCACCCACCACCACAGAAAAACCAAATCCACACCCCCTCCCCCCCATTTTCAACAGGTCAAATCCAAATTACTGTGCCAGCGCAGTGAAGCTCAAATGACTCACCCGACTGAACCAGGACACGGCGCTGTGAGATATAATTGTTTTACCTTATCTGTGCCTGTTCCCTAACTCGGAAAGAACGAGAAGCCCACGATAAGCGAATTCAGCATTATTCATAAATTCAGGATACAGCTGTATATTATGGTAAACTCCACAGCACCAAAATTTCACGGAGATTACTACAAGGAGCAGATCTGCTCTGTGAGAAGTGGGTTCAGTCTCGGGTGTTAAGTGAAGCGATGGATAATACTCTTTGTGAGCATCTCCCTCATTTTGGAGAACACGGTGAGATTTCCTCTCGGAGTTCGAGAGCGTGTATGGAGATCTGCATTCATACCGTAAGGCACTCGGAGGAGAAAAAACACTCTCTGTATCCTGGTGACAGTCTCTGCATGTTTTCTAAAGCATTATTTTAATAAAAAGGTCAGGTCTATCACATGGCGTACAAATTCTGCAGTGTTTAAATACATGTTTTGAAATAAGCACGGAAATAAAAGGTGTCACCTCCTCTTAGTCCTCTTTGAACATACATTATAATGACAAGGTATCTCACCTGTCTCCTGTTATAAAATTATCATTTACATACAGAATCTGTTTATTCATTTAATTATCTCTTTAAAACCTGGATTTAACCATCCAGATAAAAATCACTTGTTTACTGTATAAAATCCCAGTGGAATTTCGCCTGAGGACTGCGGGTTGGACTCTTCAGACTCTCTCTGCTTTAATTGGTATGCATTTTATAGTACTAATTTCACTGAAACTTGTGTAAAGCTAAGCCAATCAGTGGCTTGCAAGAAATTAGTTATCCAAACTTCGTAATTCATACACTTTTAACTGTGTTTGTTTAATTATTGAGAATGACAGTTTCTGTTGGAGAACAAAGCAAGTAAAGCGACTCAGAGAACGGAACATTGCAGCACCATTTCCAAAAATTTAGTAAAAGTTACCAAAACTAAGTATATGATCTTAATTTAGCAAAAGACTCAAGAAATCATTATACAAATTCATTTTATGATTACATTCTACTTGTCTTTAATTTTCACTGTTCAACATTAACATTAAACATCGTAAATGTATGCAATATTTATATAAAATTAAATAACAATATTGGAAAAATAAATACACTTTTACATAAATACATAAATCCATACCGCTGAAAAGTTTCAGCTAATACTATACTCTTGTTTCAAAAGTGACCAAAAAAATATGTTAGTGACACTCCATCCCAACAGATGAAGTATGTACAGCTACAGAATGATGTTTGCAACCGATGACAGAGCTAAAGCAAATCCAGGTGATACCACAGTGAAGAAAAAAAAAAAAAATTTGGATGTTACTACCTACAGTAGTAGCACGAGGTAGACATACACGTGGAGTATTTTGCGGGAGGGACACGAGGCTCTGTTGACCCCATAGATACAATTCAGTCTTCAAACAGCTCTGGGGTCCCCTAGGTCAGAGCCAAAGGACACCTCTGTAAAAAGACCTGAAAAATCAAGTCATTTTGTGGCTCTGCAGCCCCTTCACTGGCGGGAGGCCAGGGGGCTGTGAGCCCCGCGGGCAGCTGCAGGAGATGCCATAGGGCATGATAGGATGCCCCTGCCCTCTGCCTGTTTGCCTGACATCCCACCCGCTCCCAGGAGACCGAGCAAGGACAACCCACCAAGGGTAATACGACTTAGTAGAGTCAAGGGAATTTTTCCTGGGTGAAAAAAAAACCAAAACAAAACCAAAAAAAACAACCAAAAACCCACCCCAAACCAAAACGCAGGACTGCACCCTGCCTTTCCAACGCAGGGGCGCAGACGCGGCCCCGCAGCCTGCTCCTCAACAGCTGGGGAGAGGCTGAACGCTGAGCGCCACCAAAATGCAACACAACTCTGCCCACACCTTTGGTTCTTGCCAACGGGCCGGCACAAAGGTTGGCAGCGACTCCCAGCCGGTGGCACCGTGCCGGGAAGGCACCGCGCGGACTGCCAGCTCTGCTTAGCTCACCTCGCTCATTTTTAGCACCAACTATATCAGCGTACAAGTGATCCATTAGCACCTCAAACGAAATATTTCGTATCACTGTCCCTTGTACTGGTGAAGCACCGTATAAACGCCAGTTCAGCAGTTTTATGGCTATTGCATAACTCACTGAGGTATGGTAAAAATATCGAAGGCATCCGCGTCACTGAAAGCACCCGCAGAAACCAGAGTGCGGTTACAAGATGACTTTTCAAACCGCGACAATGATGGAAATCTGATACATTACAAACAGGCCTCTCTTTTTCTTTTCCTATAAAGTGCTTTTGAGTCAGATTAATATTATTTTTTTGTTTTGTTTTAAATCGTCTTCAAATGCTTTTATAACAAAATACAGAATAAAGGTCAACATTTGTTTGAAGGCCACTCCAAAACTGGCAGGTCTGTGGTTTCCAGCGTGCCAGAAGCACCCCAGGCGATGCTCGCCTTGGCAGAAGGTGCTGCTCTGGGCAGGGAGAGTTTCAAATCCGTGGGACCCAAAAACATCATCCCAGCCCCCTGGCTCAAGGCGGCTGTGCCATCGCAAGAGCATCTCTGCAGCAGACTCCTCCAGTGGCGAAGGAGCAGTGTAAACCAATTCTGCTCCAAACGCTGTTTCGTTATTAGAAAACTCCCAGCGTTTTAAGCCTTCCACCACCTCGCTGATGCCTTGCTGACTTAACGGTATTTAGAGCAGCAGCTGGAGATCAGGCCAGACAATAACTCTCCAGAACCAGAGCGCTGCAGGAAAATAGCTTACGGGTGCCTTTGCACAGTACAACACGCTCATATTATATATACACGGGAACAGAAATAGAGCATTCACACGGGCGTGAAGGCACACGTGTTTCTATATAGCTGTGTGCGGGGGCCGGTAGGGAGACGCACACACATCTATACACACTGGCACACGCTTGGGAGTTGATGCAATTTAGTACATGTTTTCCCCCGTCGTCTCGCTCTTGGCAGAGAACGGGCGACTGGTAAACCAGTGGGTGCACAGTGCAGTGTTACCATTAAACATCAGAACAATTTAACTTCAATGGAAATGTACTGCTTAAATGTCAGGTTTAAATCCGTATGCAAAGAACTCAGTCAGAACCAAGACTCGTAATGCTCAGCGCTCGCAGAGTGTAATAAAACGGACAAAAGTGGCTGCTTAGCAGAAAGTGCCTTTTAAATTAAAGGACTCGAGCTCCCCTAATGTAAGCCCTTCCTGAACAGGTGTTATTCTGAATATACTGTCAATAATCCTCTTTAAGTGCAGTTTTAAGACACGAAGCATTAGCACCTTGGTTTGAAGCAAATTAAATCTGTTGTTACGGGATATCCACAAAACGGTTCACAAAGAGAAAGAGTTTATGGCCGTACCGAGCTCCAAGGACCAGCGCTCCAGGCAGCATCTCTAGGACAGTCCTGCACATTGCACTGCTCTCTGTCCGGTGGCTTGTCAAGGATTTCACAGCTCAGATCCGTAAACCTTTCTCCATTAGGGCGCTGGCACACCACCAGCCGTGTTCTTGTCCCTGCCCCGCATGGCTTCGTGCACTGGAAGTCAGCAGAGGACAGAGCAATCACCGTCTGGGCAGCGAAAATACTGCCGACCGGTCGCTCGAAGCACTAGCACCTCTCGAGACCCGACGGTTGTTTCTGTTCCCAACCAACCCACTCCGGCCAAATCCCCCCCAAACGCTGCACGAGCCTCAGACGGGGCATCAGCTGCTTCAGCTTCTCTCTTCCCAAAGCCGTTCAACGCTGCTTCACAAGGATATTGCCAGACCCAATGCGATACTGGAGGTTAACGTCTCTAATTGCTCGTCTCAGATGAATTTTCAGAATGGAGCAGTGTTTTTATTATAAGAAAAGGCCTTCAGTTAAACTAGACTTCTCTTAAAAAGAAAAAAAATAACTCAATTTTTGTAGAATTTGCTTTTGCCTGGGAAGAAAATTTTCCCCATGACAAATGGAAAGGAAAACACCACCAAGCAGTTGCTAGGGTTCGCTCGTTTATCAGAGGCTGCCTTTCATGCTCCGATCTTTCTAATAAATGTCACCGCAATATCCCTCTCCCATTTCTCAACCACCTGCTAATGAAAGCCTTTCCCTGCGCAGGGAGCCCAGGATGAACGGTGCACTCACCTCTCCCCAGTTACCATAAGCCCACTGAGGACAGGGGCCAGATTCGCACGATCTCTGCTCCATGGGTTTGCTTTTCTCATCACAGTTATTTGCGGTGTATCCGTTTTCATCCTGGCACACCACGACCCGCCGCTGGAACCCCCCCGCACACGTGCTAGAGCACTGCAAGACACAATTGCCCACAGCTTCGTTGAGTCCAGGAATAATTTTGCATTCCCAGCTCCTTTCCAGTGCCTTGCACCGTGGGAATGCACAGCTAAGAAATTTAATACAGCTAACAGGCATTATTAACTTCAAAACCCAGCTATTACTAATAGCAGGGCAATGACTCAGGTGTTGACTAAGCAAAGAAAATAAACATGAGCCCAGTTCTAAGCAGGTGAGTAATCCCCATTGCCCTTAATGCAGTGTTTGACATCCCATTTGTGCTTAATTCCCTTTAGGAACTTCCATGATAATGCATTGCAAACTGGTTGGGGTGAGAGGAGCTGGCATCAAATCTCTGCTGTGCTTTGGCAACAGCTCTGCACAGCTGTAAATGTCCCAGGAGATGGCCAAGAAGCAGAGGTTGGCCTTTACATCATGGAAAATGATGCCGTCGGCATTCTGCCTGGAAAGCCTTGGAGATACGAAGTGTGAGAGGCTGAGAAGCGATGCCTGCGCCCTACTGCAACGCTCGCTCGTGTGAGCAGAGAGCAGAACGAGGGGAGAGAAGGGTCTCTCTTTCCCCTGAGTGGTGACGTTAAGAAAAACCTGGATTGGGCCAGGGAGAATAAAAAAAAAAAACCAAACCCAACAAAAACCAAACCAGGAATAAGAAAATCAGGGAACTTACAGCACCCCAGGGGCCAATCCTCCACTGATTGCCTCCCGGTATGTGTGCACGGTTGCGGTTCGGGTTGCCCCCGGGGTGCAGTTTCAGGCGATGATCCGGATAGAGGAAAGGGTGGATGGGCCTGCCGTAGTCATGGCTGTTTGGATGACAAGGAGACATGGAGCAGTCTTGCTCGGTGGCAGGGAGGTCGTCTGGATCGCACTCGCTCCTATCCACCAGCTGGTCACTGTAATTGATGCAGATCACTTGTCGCGTTGCCTTACCTTGACCACAAGTCACCGAGCACTGCATTACAGTGGGAAAAGGAGACACAGTCACATTTCCAGCTTTAAAAATCAGGCAGACAGCTATTGCTAATAACGAACAGCAGAAAACCTTAATCTCCCCAGTCATAAAAGGGCAAGCGTGACAGATTAACAAAACACATTTCCAGCAACGAGGTCTATAAGGTTCTCCTGCAAGGGACAGCGTGATGCTTACAGAGCTCCACTCCAAGGCCTTCCACTGCCCGCAGGGCGTCACGGTGCACATTTCTGTGGCTGACGGCTTTGGCAGGTGGAAACAAGCTGACTCGTCGGCCACCGAGCCCTGGTCATCCCGACAGCTGACGTATCTCATCCGGGTACCCTTCCCGCACGTTGCAGAGCACTAGGGAAGAGCAACAAGCACTCCACTAGAAAGTTTCCCGATTTATATTACAAGGGCTTTAGAACAAAAAGTTGGTCAAATGCACTTTAAAATATCCCATTGTCTACTCTAAAATAATCCTGGAAGTATTATGATACACACTTACCGGTGTCCAGGATCCAAATCTCCACTGAGTCCTGTGAATGCCTGATACAGATCTCTTGGCTTCGGGACTATTCGGATGGGGAGGACACGCTGCTATTTCACAGTCCTGAAATACATGAGGGAAAAGAAGGAAATAAAGAATTTGCAGATGTTTCAGTTAAACCACCTCCTCTTCAATGTAATTATCAACCACCGACATCATCTTGAAAATCTGTGACCTGCATGCTCGTGTGTTGGCAGGCTTTCTCCTTGTGTCCTCTTGGTGAATCAGCAAAATTTGGTACCAATACCCCAAGGGCTTCATAAGCAGAACCCCGGTGGACTTTAGACTTCTTTGGAACTCTACAGTGGGGATCCCCATAACCTTGTGCCATCTCCATGCATTAGAACCAGATGTTTTTGAGGCAAAAGATGAAAGTTCATTAAGAGAGTTCTGGTATGAACACACATCTGCAAAGCAGCAACTTTATCTCCCTTCAAAGCTCCCCTTCCTTCAGTGCGAGACCTACAGCCCACTTAACAAAGGTTATGCTGTTGAGCTGATTGCAGCCCTTTGATTCCCTCCAGCCCATCAGACCACCTATACCCATGTGCTGATCTCCGACACACGCTAAGCTTGGAAGTTTTGGGGACAGGCGTGTCGTTCTGCTCAGCCTTGGTACGGTGCGTAACAGGAGGGCTCTGGTCCTGTCTGGACCTCCTGGGAGGTCTGGCAACAGAAATGATGAATAGCCATGACTTTACTGCATGAGCCTACGAGTAGTCATTGCCAAAAAGGAAATTAATACTGATCGTCACTGCGAGGGAGAGAGCGGCTCTTGACAAATGGCACAAGTGATTTCCGCATTGCTGTGATTTCACTTACACTGAAGAGGTACATGCCAAGCGATGCCTGATGACAAGTGGGTTTGTTTCCCCTTGACTATAGTGCAGTTGGTCTCCATACATGGGAAAAAGCCCCTTTCCTAAATGTTGTGGCCTTAGTTAAACTCTGTGAAGTCATGCAGGACTGAAGCTGGGCAGGGCATCAGCGCTACAACTCTCCTAGATGACAGATAGATGGTAATGTTCTGTTTTATTCAATTCCTTCACATGCCCTGGACACATCCTCTGCTTGAAACGGGAACTTACGCGTTTGCTTCCAAGTACCAGCGAATACAGCATGGAAAGCCTCTTCAGCAAATTTGCACAGGGTGTGCAGCATTTCTCAATTTATCCGGCCGGGGGGGATGCATCTGGAATTGTAGCTGGCGCGTACACTATATCGTCACGTGCAGCAGACGAGAAATGATGGCCCCTAGTTGTCATTTGTACCACACAGCAACGGTCCTGCAGCCAAGTGAGCCCAGACTGCAGCCAGGCATCCCAGACGCCGTGCAAGCCAAAGAAATTGTATTTTTCTACTCTCCGGTTGCCTTCCAATGTTTATCTACTACTGCTTCTTCAGCTTACGAGCTCTTAGAGGACCGAGATACTGCTCTGTGTGGGCTGGCATCTGGGAAAAGCATTTGCTGCAGCAAGACATCCCCTGAAGCTGCATCCTGAATGCCTCCATACCCACGCTGGCAAAAGATGAAGACAGGACGGGAGGATTTACCTGGGTATCTGTTGGCCTGGTTGCAGCATTACACTCGTTATCATCCACCACTGACATGTAGGTGCCCACGACACACTTCACCGCTCTCATCTGGTAGCCTTGGCCACAGGTCATTGTGCACTGGGAGAGAACAGACAGGAGAAAGACGTGCTGGGTCTGAGTAGCTGCTGCCCTTAGAAAGTATTAATCAGCCCAGCCTGTGTTGAGGCACTCAGCATGAGCAGCAAAAATAAAACCCAGCTTCCCTTCTGGTTTCTCTCCACTTCATGCATTTCAGCTCTAAATTAAGCCAAAGTTTTAATTCACTGCACCCACCAGAGCCTCACACGCTTCACTTGCTTCCTCAGGAACGAAGGTGCAAGCATTTAGATGATTTACTTTGCTGCACACAGTCTGGTAAATCACAGTCTGGTAGAACCTGCATCATACCCTCCCTTAAAACAGGTTGTTCAGCCCCATGGTAGCACAAGCAGCTAATGAATAATTTTGCTGATGGGAAGTAAGTCTGACTGGGACAACTGATCTGGGTTTGTTGCTGTTTTTTAAAGTGAAGAGCTAACAGCTTTGTGGAAAAGGAGATGCCAGAACACTCTGGGAGAAATGAGCAACTTGTATTTTAACAGAAAAAAAACCTCACCAACCCAGAAACTGGAAAACATTAAAAGCAACAACAGCTATTCAACGGGAGCAGCTTTTCTGTGAGAATTAGGCCGTGTATTTACACATAAATATGGATATGTGGATATGTGCCTAAATATGGATTTAGGAGCGTAACCTTGGAAACCCCTTTTTAGAAAATCACGGCCAATTTAGAACGACACAGATTAAATTTAGCACAAAGGGCAGGTACTGTTATTGCTGCCCATCCGCTGAACCCGAGCGAACAGAGGGCTGCTTTGGCGTGCAAATCAATTAACGCAGTGATGCCGCCGAACTTGGCTGAAAGGGTAGCACCCAGCCTCGGCCCCCAGCACCCGCTGGCTGGGAGCCCCGTGGCAGCTTTGCGGTACCTGGCCCCACGGCCCCACTTGCCACGAAGCACACTCCTGCTGCTGGCACGTCTGCACCGACTCCGGCTTCGTTTCGGGATCGCAAAACCTGTCGTTCAATCGATCTTCTCCAAACTGGCACCAGGTCTGGCGGTGTTTGTGCCCTTTTCCGCAGGTGACCAGGCACTGCCAGGAGAAAAGCGCGAAGCTCAGGTGGTGCCGGGGATGCGCTGCCGGCTCAGCACCGGCCCCGGCGCTGAAAAATAAACCTGGAGACCCGCTGCAACCGCTGCCTAAAAACCAGTGCCGAGAGGCGGCTCTTTAGCTAACGACCACGTGTGCAGGAGCATCTTGCAGTGAGATGGGATTGCTCCCAGGAGCAGAGGCTGGAGGAGAGTGGGGAGCACAGCCGGGGTGGCACCCGTCAGCACGGACAAAGCGAGCCCATGAAGGCTCTTTACTTCCAGCAGCTGTAAGACATAGGGCAAAGCCACATCACTGCCCGACGGGGCTTTAGCTGTGCACAAGAGGGTGCCGAAGGCTGGCTCTGAGCGTGCACGTTAAGGGTCTCGGCTCCTGCAGGATGCGAGCACCTCTTCCACCACCCCGACGTGGCTTGGGCTGCCAGCAGCTTGACCCAAAAGACAGCTATTTTACAGATACATCTCTGTAACTATCCCTATTCCCACTTAATCGCTTTCATTATGTCCTAAGAGAACGTGATATGCAGAAATGAGAGCTATTTGGCCACGAAGGTGATGAGCAGCCTTTGAAGACTGTTCTCCGGCATCCCCAGCCTTGCTGCAGGGAAAAGCCTATCGAGATACAGCTTGGTTGCATTGCGAAGGACACCAGCAGCCGTGGAAGGGGTAATGGTAATAAATAGCAGGGAGAGGGCTGAGCAAGACATTAGCAGGGCGAAATCCTGCCCTCCAGCGACAGCCAGAGCTGCCAGGGCTCGTGAGGACAACCTCAAGGGAAAATGAGGGCAGAAGTATTTTTCTTTCCAAAGCTGCAGAGGAACCATGGAAAAACTGGGGAAAAATTACTGCAGGATTGGAGAGGAATTAACCCCCTGTGGTTTTGCAGGGAGGGAAACGGCTCCTTGACCAGTGGTGACAAGGCCAGTGACTTTGCTGCCTGTCCCAAGCTCCCTGTGCGCAGGCATGGCGAGACCTTCTGCAGGAGGCACGGTGCCCCTACGCCCCGGGGCACAAACAAAACACCAGGGATGAGCAGGGACAAGAGCCACCTCTTTGCAGGCACCAGCCCCTCAGGGTGGAGGACCAGCAGGGTGAGCCCAGCCGGGTCACCAGCTCCTACCTCGGACCAGTCGCCAGTTTTCCACTGGGGGCACAAGAAGTCGCTGCACCGCTGCACCGTCAGCTTCTCCTGCTGACTGCACTTGCTGTCGTCCAGGACATCGTTGTAGGTGTTCACGCACATGGCTCGCCGCCGCCGCGTGCCCCCGCCGCAGCTCTTGGAGCACTGGGAAGGAGAGAGACTAAGTAAATACTTTCTGCCACTCTATTAAGAGCCAAGGGCTCATTTATTGCCTTCTCCCTCTTTGCAGTCAGGACCGTGAGGAGGCTGCAGAAAACCTCAGGAAGAACAATTTGTACTTTAAGTAACAGGCTGTTACTTTATATATTCCTTTAAAACACCAATCTGGCTAAGCTTAATAAAATCTTGCAGCAATGAGTTTCACAAATTCATTTCAGGTTATAACCCCATTATTACTTTTACAAGTGTTGCCTTTCAGTTCTCCCAAATGGCTGTTGCTCGTTCTTGTTTTAGGAGAGATGAATTCCCTCTAACCAGCCAGCCCCCCTTCACTGTGCCCTCCCTGGAAATTCCCAAGCTCGTCATTCTCTTGGTGCCAGGCTTGCATTCAGGAACTTTCTTGTTCATGGAAAAGCGAAAAAGTGTTTCCTTTAAAATTTGTTTCCTTCAAACAAATTTCAGAAGTCCTCTGCTGATGGCAACATGTCCTCCCAGCTCCTGGCAGTGGTGCTGGCCTTGATAGGAGATGACAGCCAGAATTACTTAGGGTAATGAAGACAGACCTTGGGATGCTTAAAAGCATAAATTCATTGCAGTGGAAAATAAGGAGTACCGGGTTGATTTGGACTACAGCATCCTCCAGAAAAAGCAATGGAAGCAGAAGCAGTGGCCAACTTTTATATATATGTTGTTTGCAAAATAAACAGCCTGACACACCCCTGTGCAAGGAGGAGACAGCGTCCGCTGTACCACCGAGCATCCCTTACCTCGGTCCAGGCCGAGTACCGCCACCCTCCCACGTTACAGTCTCCAGTGCACTTCTCCCTGGTGCTCGGTTTGGGCTGGCTGCTGCAGAAGCGGTCGTCGACCTTCTCTATCTTCCCCTCCAGCCTGCTGTACTTGGAGCAGTAGATCTCCAGCGTGCGGTACCCCAGCCCGCACTGCGCCGTGCACTCGCTCTTCCTCGCGATGTGCCACCTGAGCCGAGGAAAGCGAATGTCAGCCCTGCTGCAGCAAAAACCCATGACCCCACGCAGAGGTACCTGCCGTGGAGAGGATCAGGAGAGGCAGAAGGAGCTGTGGGGCTCTGGGACTCTGCAGGTCACATGCTCAGGGGTGTTTGACATGAATAAGGAATATACACTCTTGAACTGGAAGCTTTGGCTCTTTACAATCCTTCCCAATGCTTTGTGGCTTCCAAAAACCCGAGGCAATTAATCCTGGCATTGCTCCTTGGGGGGAAGGAACTGTCACCAGCTCCCTCTTATGGGTGGCAAAGCCACACTGTGACCCTGCGGGACCACGCAGGGCGGTGGGGGGAGTCCGTGGCCAAGCAAGGAGTAGTGCTTTCAAGGCTTTCTGTCCCACGTTCCCCTGCAGGAGTGCCACCTCGGCCTCTATAAACAAAAAGCTGAGAAATACGGCATCAGAAAATGATCGGCACAGGCTTGAAAGGTGCAATGAGGCATTCCACAAGGCAGGATGCCTGCAAAACAGTTTCAGCTCTCCAAAGCGCGAGTGAATCACTTGCTTCCAGACACTTGAGCCCCAGAGGTGTCAGCAGGGATTAGGGTTGTTCCCTCTGGATGGATGGACTCCCACCCTGGTGCCTCCTTCCTGAGATGGGCAGCAAAGGCTGGTGGCCCTTAAGGACCCACCTGGGGACACAGCCCAGCTTTTCCACCAGCTCTGGCGAGGGATGCTGGACACAAGGCCTGATCCAGGGACATGTCGGAGACCCCGGAGCCAACACAGGCCAACTGCCCCCCACGCCTCGCAGGGGTGGCTCCCGGGGAAGGAGGCAGTGATGTCCCCTGCGTGTCCTGGAGACCCCCAGGGGTGTTCAAGCCCCTGTGCCCAGAGCAGGGAGCACTGAGCTCCTAAGTGAGAGAGCAAACTTCAGCACAGCCAGGGGAAGAATAAGATCAAGGGGATTTGGAGTCAATAGCTCCTGAATGGCGGGGCGCTCACATCCCTGCCTGCTTTTCAAACTCCTGCATTTGCCCTTCTCAAGTTTCCAACCTGTTGCAATGGCAACAGCTGTTACCGCGACAACCCGACCTATAGCCCCTATACATCCCCCGGTTTAACAGAGCCAGAGAAGCCCCTCGGGAAAGGCGGCCATCTGAATTGCTTCACCAGCAGCCGTTTAATGCCACCATATTTAAGCTCCAGAAAGGAAAACAGATTGCTTTTTAAAGGAAAATGGGTTGTAATGATTTAGGCCATGCTCCATCAATTCCCGCTCGCCAGGAGTTGTCTGGGGACAGCCCCAAACCCACTCTCTGCTTAAGCCTATTCTTTGCTTTAAGCAAATGATGATAAATCCAAGTCTTAGTTACTCTTTTGCTTTGAGCATATGTTTTTCCCTCTTTACAGGCTGTTTGTTGGATGGTGCTGATCATTTCTGATCCAGGCAGATGTGAATTTCAGGCACTGTATTGCACGGGGAGATTTTTCTACATTAGATGAGGGTTGAGGTTTTTTTATAGTTAGCTCTAATTTAATCCAACAAGAGAAATGTGAAAATGTAGAAAAGTGCCTCTCAAAACACAGTTGGTGGACGTCAATCCCTCTTGGTTGACAAAGATGCAACTGCTAATCCTTTCCTTTTTTAAATCTAGTATAGGCTGGTGAGAAAAGGAATTATGGTGAGAGGTGAAAGGAAAGGGGAGTAAATAATAAATATACGATGTAATGTATACACACGGCTGAGTAGAGTGCACCTTAATTCACATTCTGTGCCACAAGGCTCAGTGATGGGGTCAGGCTGCGGAATTCGATCACATCGCTGGTCCGACACCGTGAGCTGATCTGACTCCCTCGTACACACGGGTTTCCTTTTTCGTTCTCCTACACAGAAAAAAACCCCACACATCATTTAAGTCATACAGAAAAGCGATCAAAGCAGTTATTTCTCTTACTCTTTTTACAGTAGCAATTAAGAGACATTTAATTATGCTTTTTAAATCTCTTTCAGAAACAGGGAGGTGGTTAAGACTCTCTAAGCAGAACAGAAGGGGTTTAACGCAGGCAGAGCTGCGGCACACGCCTGCACGGAGGGGCTCTGCGCGTTTAGCAGGGCCAACGCTGGCAGGTGGGAACGACGGGGTGTCAGACCCAAAACAGACACCCAAGCCTCTCGCAGCCTTCGGCAATTCCTCATAACCTTTCCTGCGCTTGAGCTCCCTCCGCCTGCAAAGCAGGTTGCGAGGCTGACCTGGCTCGGGGGGGGGGCGGCTGTAACGGTGCTCTGCTCTCAAACCCAGAAGCAACGGAGCAGCGCTACACCTCGTGCGACATCATCTGCCACGACAGCCCAGGGAAACAATCATCCCCATAACGTGGGAATTCCAAAGAAAGTGAATGGAGAGGGATTTCACAGCACGGCTCGGGTCCCCAGATGAATCCAGGACAAAACTGCGTCTTCCTCAAAGCCTTCCCAAGCACCCACCTTGGCAGAGCTTACTGCAGGGCTGCCACGGGCCGTACGCATTCCAGTAAAACTGCTGAGGTTTGTCCTCAATGGGGATATTAAATGTGTAACGAACATCGGGATTGTACAAATTGCCCACTGATAAAACCTGAGGGGAAAAAGAGATGAAGCAGAGTAAACTAACAGACTTCGCTGCCCACTGTTTTCATTCCAATAATGCTGGTCAGACTTTTCCACACGCACAACATATACTTCACCTGAAGCGTTATTTCTTGCTCAATCCGATCTGTAGAATTAATCCTTTCAATAGTATTATCCGATCCGCTGTATTCGATCACAGCATTCCCAACTTTGATTTCCCTTTTAAACATACTGACGACAAAGTCTCCATTTAATATAAAGTCTCCTTGACTGTTAGATAAGGCTGCATAGGTGCAAAAAACAAGAACTAAAGACGCAGAATTAACTCATACGTACATAATAACGTGGGTCATGCGCTCTCAGGGCTCCCTTTCATTGGGGTGGGAGGAAAAGCCCACTGGCACTCTCAAACAGAAAGGATGTAAAGAGAGCAGCAGAGCTCTTAACAGACATTGTGCCTTCTCCTTTTTCCACTGGAGAGCCTCATTAAAACGAAGGCTGAATGCCTGGAGTGGTTGCTAAATAGTTCCCGCATAACCCCAGGCATGGAGATACCCAAAAGGCACTCCGGGCGGCTGCTGTCCGGGGCGCACACCGCCTGTACCGCAGAAATAACCCTGCCCAAACCTTTTTGTTAGCCATGCAGATAGGGTGGCTTCCCTGTTGTTTCCAGGTGCGTTCTCAGGGTAAATGCACACACCCTAATTGCCCAAACGTCATTTTCCAGTAGATAATTACAGGGAGCTTGGTCAGTATCTCCCCCTCTCTCTCCCTCCTCCCCTCTCCCCGTACTTTTTATTATTCCAAATCTTAAGGTATGTGAAAGCACTGAAGGCTTAAAGCCTAAATGCTTTATAAAAGGAACAGTTTCCTGAAAACAGCAGTCTGCTGCACAACTTCACACTAATGCGATTATGTAGCTAATTTCCTAAGTTAGTTTCCCCACCATTTCACCCATCACAGCTACGTTACTACAAAGCCTCTGTACTGAAAAATCTAAACTTAACACCAAAACACTCAAGGGAAGGTTTTTGCACCAAATGAGGAGAGACAATGAAGCAAAACGCTGCTCGGTAGCAAACAGACATAGATGGAGAAAAACTCACAAAGCAGATGCTATACTTGACCAAATTCCACACTTTGGAGGCTTTAATGTCATTAGACAGTAGTAAAACTCATTAAAGGATTCCTTCCCGTTTACTGTATCTCCTACAACAGTAGGTACACGTCTTGGACTTGATGACAACATCAAATTCCTCCTAAATTGTTAAGCAGCTACAAGGTTCACAGTACTGAGGGCCCAAGATTTCACACTCAGTGAGCTGCAAAATAAGTGGACACATGCACACTTCTCATTTGCTTCTAGTCAGGCCTAATGTGAAGAGATGCTTTCCCAGCAATATTAAAGCAACATTAAAGAAGATTTGACTTCGTTGCTTCCCAAGAAGATTAAAGGCCCTCCAAGAAGAGCTGAGAAGTTCTTTGGGGCTCCTTCTGGGTTGAACCAGTTTGAATAAGCACAACAGAGGGAGGATTGTTTTTCTCGAAAAGATGAATAATGAAACGCATCTCCCCCTCCAGGATGGAAAACTATCACACTTTGGTAAGGTCTTCTTGGTATTGACGTGCGTTTGTGCTGCACCATCTCATTTCATTGCTGTGAACATGCAGAAACGATGCAAGGCGGCTGTAAGGGAACGGCCGCTGCATGCAAGGATGGAGAGCCTGGCACGACCCCAGTCTGGGAATGGGGACAGGGAGGACCCGCTCAGATTTTTGCCTAAAAGGGTCCAGCCACATGGATGGCGTTTCAGAGCCACAGCCAAAGCTATCAGCACCGCTTTCCTTTGGTGCGCGATAGTCTCCTCTGCTTGTTTCTCAAGTGACACAAAGAAATGAGTTTCTTTACCTTCAATGGGTGAGGAACCACCAGCCTCGTCCCGTTTTTAACAGCAAGTGAGCACTTGGGCCAGGCCCTGTATTTTGCAAAAATGCTCAACAACTCAGGGGTTTTGCGAGACGAAATGAGATAAAGATGAGCTCAGAGATGTAAATACAGGATCCCGTGCTACCGGAGCACAGCTGGCAGTGCCGGGCACGGGGTGTGCAGAAGAGAGGGGACAGAGTGGGGAGAGCAGCCATCTCCCCAGGACTGCGAGGGGCCACAGCCTGACTCCCTGCTCCGTCAGCGGCCTGAACACGCTCCGAGGGACACAAACAGGGCTCAATGGCAAAACCAGCCATCGACTGCCAGGTCTAACATCAGTCGTTATGTGCGGTTGTGTTATCTCCGCTATTGGAGAAATGGCCTCAAGTTACACCAGGGGAGGTTTACAGCGGATATTTAGAAGGATTTCTTCACAGAAAGGATTATCAAGCATTGGAACAGGGAAGCGGTGGAATCGCCATCCCTGGAGGTATTTAAAAGATGGGCAGACATGGTGCTGAGGGACATGGTTTAGTGGTGGTTTTGGCAGCGGTAAGTTCATGGTTGGACTCAATGATCTTAAAGGTCCGTTCCAGCTTAGATGATTCCGTGATTCTATGATTGAACTCAAACAGAACTCACTATGGGATGAATTAGTGATGGGCATGGTAAAAAAAAAAAAAAAAAAAGAAAGACACATGGTGATGCTAAAAGCATATGTGTGTGCAGCAGACTGGTCTAACACAGCACCGCAAGCATTCTCATCTGGCTCTAGACACATACCCACAGATTAGAGAAAACAGTGACTATGAATGTCCAACAGCCAAAGGCCAAGTTGTTGTTAGGTTTAAATCAAACCAACATCTTTGGCGCAGCATATTTCATCACAGTTACATATCATTGCCGAGCAGGGACAAGAAGGACTTAGTCTAAGTAAAACCAGAATTATTATTCTTAGGGGAACGGAAAATAATTTCTGTTTGGATTTGTTTGTACATATGCCATTCAGGGTACAGCATATTTACTCTCCAGCCAAGGCACGGGGACAGCTGAGAAGTGCTAAGTTGCAATGAGGAGACTCCAGCAGAACTCCGAAGCCTGTTTGGTTCCCAGCTTAGTGCCTCAGCTCCCACCCATGGCCCGGGCTCGATACCCCTTCCTAGCCCCAGAGACACTCTGAGGGGATATTTCTTATAATCTAAGAGCCTCCCAAACTTTGAATCAAGGGTGGCATGAACAAAAAGAAGGAGCAAGATAAGGCCGGATGTTTGGTAGACATATGAGAGAAATTCTCAATAAGAAAACATCTCCCTTAAACGAATTCTTCATCCTCCCTAGCAGAGAGCAGCCAATAGAGATGTCACCACAATCAGAAAATAAAGCAGAATTCTGCGCTGAAACAAGGACTGCAACTCACCCAGGTAGTTGTCATCCTCTGGTTTCCCTGAGTAACTGTGCTGACGCACATCAATATTAGTTGCACCAGCTGGGATGCGGACCACAACGTTATAGCCTGGAAAAGATTTAACAGAAAGTCAAGGCTATTACACAGACATTTCATTTGCTTTTTACGGGGGGAAGGGAAATGAGCAAAACTACCTCACATTACACAAGCTGATACTTTTCATTTAGGGATAGCATAAATAGTTATAAAATGGAATATGCTATAGCTAGAAGGATTTTGCATTTTACATCAGTGTTTTTGTAGATTAAGTGTGGTAATGGCTTTTATAGACCCGCATTTTTCACTATAAAGTTTTTAGCAACAGATTCTTACCATAATGCACCGTGTTAAATGTGCCTGCAATAGTTTTGCATGAAGAATTATCCCCACCGCAAACACCACATTTATCTCTTCTTGCTTTTGAATTCAGCACATGATCGCATCCAGCTTGCTTTAAGAGAAAAATTGAAAAAACTAGATTGAGCAAATATACAGCCTAGAACAGCATTTACTAACCTCCCAATCAAGGCACACAAAAGCTTTGTTTGCAAAAGGCTGCCATGAGACAATCGTTTTGCTTCCCCACATTTCTCTGCTGATTTACAGTGTGGCCATCCCACACCATTTTCAAACAAAAGGCTTTCTTACGAAGTGAGAATCAGAACTGCCATTTGCACCAGGCGATGCCTTCGCTGGAGAAAATTCTGGTGTCCGTTGTTCCCACAGAGAAAAGTGTGGAAAAAATAATTGTGAATGGAAATGTAAAGCGCTCTGGGGTCTGACCGGGAAGAAATGGAGCAGAGCACTGAAGGAAGCAGCATTTGGATTCAGGCTCAGAACTCCACAGCCCTCAGTAACTTTGGGCAGATGTACCAACACCCTCTTCTGCAAACCTGGAGGTTGCCCCAGGCTCCAGCCGGGGCTCGTGGAGCCTTCGGATGCTGCCAGCAGCCCCCGAGGGAAGATGGCACACCAACAGCCGGGTGGAACAAGATGCTGAAGCGCCATCCTCCCCCGCCAAACTGCAGCCACGCTCGCTAAGGAGAAGGGAAAATGCTTACCCGGCAAAGGCCCTGCACGCAGATGTCATTCGTGTCGGGGCCGCAGGGCGTCCCGTCGATGACGCGATCCCGCAGCTGGTAATACGCCGTGTTTCCCGCCACCCGGCAGAACAACTTGCACCGATCCTTCATCAGGACTGGGGATGGGAGGGAGGAAAACCAGGAGCACGTTATCCGAATGCCCTCATCCTGAGGCGGTGATGCAGGAGGCAGGATCTGCATCCCCCCACCCCACCACTTACTGCCGCTGTATTTGGGAACCCAGCGCACGTTCGTGGGCAGCCCGTTGATGTTAAAGTGCTTCCCGTCGAAGTCGGCACACTGCTCGTCACGGAAATCCTTCTTCAGCTTCGAGCACGGTTCGGTGTTGCAGGATTTAAACTTCATGCGACGACCCACGCAGTACTTCCCACCGTTTTTAGGCCTGCGGAAACAAGACAGAGAAGCCGGCTGGGATCGGGTTGGAAAGGAGATGCAATTGCAGTTCTGCAACCTGTGCAGCACAGTTGGTATTTACATCACCATTTTGATGGCTCCGTCTACATCTATGCATGTCTTTAATTAATATCGCAGGCTGACAAGCAGGAAAGATTATGTAGATGTCCAATAAAAAAAGA
Organism: Charadrius vociferus; assembly: GCF_000708025.1. Taxonomy (NCBI): domain Eukaryota; kingdom Metazoa; phylum Chordata; class Aves; order Charadriiformes; family Charadriidae; genus Charadrius; species Charadrius vociferus. The sequence goes on along the minus strand of NW_009648041.1, from coordinate 4,352,369 downwards.
CCATACGTGCGATGCTAAAAAGGGATGAAAAAGGGAATACTTGCTCTCTGATGAACACAGAGGTAGTGAGAGAAGCCAGAGAGGAAGAGCAACATCTTCCTCCCCATCTGAGGATTTAGTTTCACACTGACGGATCCCATACCGGGGGACCATCCCTCCACAACCCCATTGGTCCTATGGATTTGCAGCAAATAACCGAACAACATGGCAGAAGGGAGAAAGGGCTCCCCTGCCGGGGCGGAAAGGCCAGGCAGGACTTAGTCCTTCAGGATTTCTAGCCCAAAATGGCAGAAATGGTAATGCTAGACACTTTTAAACAACTTTCTCTCCATGTATTCCAGAAAGCACTGAAGAAGGCCAATAAATACTTTATCCCCATTTTATAGTAGGATGACTCTGGTATAAACTGGAGAGAGCGGTATCATCCAAGCCACACAAAAGCTGGCAGATAAGCCTAGGAGAAATTGTCATTTTGAATTTCCCAAGTCCCAGATTCAGGGCTGTAGTCATAAAACTATTTTTGTCCTCGTACATAGATGGAGCCTTTGCCAGATAACTGCTCACTTCGGGGACCAAAAAAGCCTCACCCCCTCCAGCCGCTGTCAGCAGCGGTGCGGGAACGAGCTGCATGCGGACGGCATCGGAGGAGCCCAGCAGAAGGCACTTGTCTGGTGAGGACTCATTTTCAGCTATGTTAGTGCTGTGAGGAAAGTACCCCTGGGATACAAACTACCCTATTTACTGTCTGTTCAACAGACATTTATTCTAGGAACTTGGGTAAGATTTCATATGCCCATCTACGTGCAGCCTTCTGTGTATATAATGAATTGTAATAATAAAATAAAAAGAAAAAAGGATTCACCATGCTTCAAATGTTCCAAAAAACTCCACTGTCTCTGCTGCTGTCTCCTGAAACTTCAAATGAAACTGAGAGGCCATGGTGGAGTCTTCTACAAGCTACCACCATTAACATGCATAATAAAAACTGCAGCATCACTCAGGCAGCTTTGCTTTTCCTTGATGTTACAGAAGGAAAGATATCGCAATCCGGATGAAAGGTTGGCAGGGTCAACTTGGGCAAAGCTGTAATTATCCAAAAGGGAAAAATTATACCGACTAGAACCTGCGCTGAGGGGAGATGAAGTTAACGTGCATCCCAGCCATCAGCATGGGAAAGCCTCCACAGGCTGAGGTCAGCCCCAGCCTCTCCCTTCAACAGACCGTTTCAGAGGAGTCAGCAGAGGACAAGAGCATCCGGACCAGATGCCCATCGGCGCCTCAGGGATGCTGGCAGAGCACATCTTCCCATTGAGCCTCCTTGGGAAGGAAAGCGGTTTGCACACTTGGAGACGCTCTGAAATGTGAGCTAATGAATGATAAATAGGAATCACCCCTGTCTTTAGCAGGGAGATGCCCACTGTAAGCTCTCCACATTGCTTGCAGCCAGCATCTCCTAACACAACAGAGACGGAAACCCCCTGCACATATATGAGGGTCTCTGCACACAGTGAGTCAACAAATTCCTACAGCTGAACACAATTTTTTTAGCATCTCTGCACATCAGCCACCTAGGAAGCCCAGCAGTGCTTTTGCTCCCACAAATAACAATTTTTCACTCTTACATTTGAAACCTACTTTGTGACTCAAGTAGCGGAGTTCCTGTGAAATAAGCGGGGGGAGACAGAGGCACAGAGCAGCTTGCACTTGCCAAAAGATTACCTGCAAAGCAGGGAAGGGCAGGCAGGCTTCCCACCACCCCATCAGCACACCAAACTAGGGATGCTCCCGGGTTTGACAGAAGGATTTGCCTCCTCCAGCAGCCGGGAGCAAGACGCAGAGCACCACCAGCAGCTACACACACGGGATTTTTCCTGCCAGCATCCTCTCCGCACTGAGACACGCACTGCCACAGTGCAGACCCCTCAAGTCCTACCCTAAATGCCGAGGGGTATGATTTGTCTTTAGGCGCAACCTGGAGAGATAGTCGGTAACATCAGCTCTACCTGCTCCGAGGGCAGCTCTCACATGCCATCTGGAAACTAAACATGTCTCACTTGCAAAGGTTTCTGGTGCTTGCAATTAAGCAAGTACCAGTGATAAAAAGCCCAAGCAACCACACAGCGCCCAGTGCAGATTCTTGTTTACAGACTGATTTTACACCAGTTACTAATGCAGCAAGCCTAAACCTGGTTGCTACCGACTTAGTCTCTTCTCCACTTTGGTATGACAAACAATTTGAATTCGTTTAACTGATTACACTCCAGAGCTAACCCAGTGCAGCAGCCCCTGGGGATGCACCGTGCACTCCTCGCAGCCACAACAGTGATTTCTGGGGGTTTCCCACCACCGGAGCCCTTCCCGCAGACTATTCCCACGAGGGCACATTATCTACCTTCAGCTACAAAGGCACATCTTGACCATCTCACCACACAGCACAGGGGGAAACTTCTTAGCTGCGGCAGCAGCACACTCCAGACCTGAGTGAGCCGGAATGATTCCCGGGGGAGTTAACAGGAGTCACCATTTTCACTTTGAAAGCATTTATACCACAGCAGGGCCGCCACAGTTTGACAAAGGCTCTAAATTACGCAAACCTCTAACAGGGCATTTCTTTTAAAAAAAAGGCAATGACAACATTTCTATGGTAACCACATTGCTTCCAATATAAATGTTTCATGAAAATTAGACTTTTAAATATTAAGTTAGTTAAGAAGAACAAGCAGAAGCCTTTTTTTTTTTTTTTTTTAATAAAAAAAGGTTACGGCTAACAAAATCCAAAGATCCCAAGCTACTGTACAGTTTCCTTTTCTCTAGACATGACCCGTGAGATTGAGATGACATTGAACACATGGACACACCGCAAACTGAGGGATGCTAAAACTTGCCATAGTGTTGCAAACTGTCAGCCTTGTAACTGTGGCAGTAAATCTCCCTGCAGCCAGTGTTTGGGGCTGAAGCACGCTTACACTTCTGTCATTTCAAAACAGTCCCAAACCACCCTGACAGTTTTAGGGTGTTTTTAAACCAGCATTGCTTTGCACGGAGTCTGAGTAAACAGAAAGAGCTGACCCTGAAAAATAAGTCAGCCTCATATAACATCGATTTTCAGTGTCACCAAGAAATACGGGATACTTCATACTACGTAATATATTTATGGATAATCATCAATGATGTACTGCAGGGACAGAAGGGAATGCAGTGCACGCATAGAAACCTCCTTGTCTCTCGATTTCCCTTCTCTCCAAATCATCTATTTGATCAACTAATGGCTGGTGTGGACCCGCTTTCAACATAGCATAATTCCCCTTCGGAGCTCCTGTGCACACCCCGGCTTCGCTGCATTCCTCCCAGCAATGTCAGAAACTCTCAGGACACAGCAGACAGCCCTGGGGGTCTTATCCCCGCTCCCACCCCAACAGGTCTTAAATATAAAAGGCTTAATGCATCATCTGCAATCACTAACCTTGAATGTTTTCACTTGCAGACCCTAAGGCAGCGCCCAACTCTCAGCGCTCCAGGAGCACCAGGTACAGGCACCTCGCTGAGAATCGCTGTTTTGGGGGTGCTTTGCATCTGCTCAGCCCCGTGCTGCTGTTCCCTGGGCTGCCGCAACGAAAGGACCCTGGAGACCAACCGCGGGGCACGTGTGTCCATCTGCATGTCTGCCTATGTGTCTGTGCTCATGCAACGACCGCAGAAAAAATCTGTGATGCTCTAGCGTGCGCAGATCAGTGTGAGATCTCCTTCGCAGCATCCCGGGAAGCCCCGGGACCGGGAATCGGTATGTTTGCTGCCAGTGGCCAGCACAGTTATCTACAGATGTGTTTACGTGTCAAGCTCAGACAGCTTTCAGCACAGGTGGATACTTTTGTGATGGACTAAAACGTAGAAGCGATCTGTCTCGCATCCAGAGATAACACTGCCCCATCCAGAAAGCCATTCCTGAAAACAGGGCTCCTGGTATCAACACCTTATGAAATATGCCTTTCCCCCATAATGCCGCAGCTACGCCTTGCTTTGAAAACCAGGGCTTGCACCACAGACCCTCTACGTGACGCGCGGCAGCCGGGGGCTTTGTCTGTACCAGCCAGCCTCGAATTCCCAAGTGGGCAGTCTTGGTGGGAAGGGTCTGGTCTGGTTAGCTAATACATTCCTTCAGCGTATGTCAAAACACAGTCTGCTGCCATTTCAGAGGCTTACGGCTTCCTACAGCCCTGCAAGATACTCATCCATGTAGGTGTCAGAGCACATTACAAACAGAGGCAGGAGCTGCAGAAGTATTTTCTGTGCTGTGGCAGAGGGGGTTCATTTTCAATGCCAGATTTAACATAATATTTTATTAGCAAGATACCACCCCAGATCTTCATGCACACAAAAAAAATTAAAATAATCTTAATAAGCTAAACTGTCTTTGAATATAAAAGACAATGAAAACTATTTCAGATGTTACTCAAGGTATCTGGGTTGGTTTTGCTGCCTTCTAGGACAGAGGAGAAACAGAGACTACACCTAGTCTGTGTATTTTTGAAGTACTTTGGAAAGTGGGAGAGGCAGAAGAGGACCCAGCGGCGTCTCGTCCACTCGCATCGTTTTAGCAGCCCCACAATTACAGGGACGCAGATGGCAGGAGCTCGCGCTACGATGTCAAGTTATGGGGACAAAACAACAGAGGCGGAGTGAAGCTCTGTGGCTGGTGCTCGCACAGACGACTCCCTGCGGAGACTTCACGAGGGGCTGTGGAAGAGGCCAACGCCAGCTACATGGCTCTCAAAAAGGGGCCTGGAAAATAACCACTGCTAATGATAAAGGCAGGGGATTTCACAGGCAGCTTGGTGCCTAGCGTATTTAGGTGCTTTTGCAAAGCCCAGCCAAAGCAATACGCCTGACAAAACACCAAGATACAGAATGCAAGCTGTAAGAGAAGATGGAATTTAAAATCCCTTGACTAGCCTTTAGGACAAAGGAGATTTTCTATCACAAAAAAGCTATCAGTCCAAACAGGTGCCTCTCCAGAAGACGGGGATACTTCTCACTGACAGCATCCTAAGGTTCAGTAGCACGGCTATTTTTGCGTGTGGAAAGACGTTTTATTTTTGTGTCTCCATGGCTACCGGAAGACCATATGGCGTGTGCTGACTCAGCACAGTGAGACGAGAACTCCTTTGCGCTTGTGTGTTTCTCAGCATCATTTTAATTAACGTGCTGGTGTCTGACTCCCTTAGCCTCAACCCTTCTCTTCCCTTTCGACGCTTGCCCGGCCGTGCTGAGCCAGCCTCTCCTGTCACTTCACCGCCGCTGCCGCAGGTACAAAGTCTCCCTGCTCCCATTAGCAGTGATGAAACTGTCACTGGTGCATCACTAATGGCAATTTCCTTGGCAATAAGCCATCCAACACCAATGACGAGACAGTGGAATGAGCCTGCTCCATGTTTTTAAGACCCCTTGGTCCAAGGAGCTCCGCACACCCCTCTCCTCTCCATGTCCCAGTCCCAAATGAGAGCTGGGAAAGCATCCCGCCCACCCCTTCTTGCTCTCGTGGGCTGAAAGGAGGCAGTTAAACACAAACCAGCACAGTTCACAATTTACGTAAACAGGCTGTTTTCATACCAGTTGCTCAACCTATTACTAATATTTTGCCAGCCACACATTCATCTCCTTAAAGCCCACGGCAAAATTCCCTGCCATTTCAAAGGGTGCAGGATTTTGCATTCCAGGCTGACGGCAAACATTTCTGAGTGCCACTTTTTAATAGGGCACAGATTTCTGCTGAGGTTTGGCTAGTCTGCACCAGCTGACATGCAACTGTATAAAGGATCAGCTGCAAAAGCAGCCAAAAGCTGAAAAACCAGCCAAAGCAGGAGTTAGACGGTAGAAAACTGTATAAATGATCTGGCCTGTAGGAATAACTGCAAAAGGAGCCAAAGCAGGGGGAAAATGGTGATAAATAGAGAAAAACATGGCTCCTTCCCTTCTCCCTCCTTTCTGACCCACAGATTTGGAGGAAGAAAAACACCTTTGGAAGTGGGACCCCAGCTGTGCCCCCCCAAGGAAAACAGGGGGCAATAAACCCATGCAGATATTGGCTTTTTCCTTCTCTCTCTGTTGAAGGGATCCCTTTTTAGTGCACTTTACCCACAAACCAAACCTGTGACCACCTCCTCCTGGGGCCCTGTGCTGCCTCATCCATGTCGGGCAAAGCCACCGGTCCCCGGGACGTCCACGGGCTGGGGACAGCCAAAGGGGATTTCAGCCCCTTTGGGCAACCCAGCTGCTTTTCCCCATGTCACCCACCAGCAGCTTCCCCTCCGTGCACTTACTCGGGCCTGTTGCACTCTCGTATCGCCGTTTTTATGCCGCCGCCGCAGGTTCTCGAGCAGGTGCCGAAAGGGCTCCACGTTCCCCACGCTCCATCTATCACCGGCGCCTCTCGCTCTTTGGGCACGCACATCCCAAACCGGCAGTGCTGCGTGAGAGATGGAAAAGGTGGGTTTGCATTGCTTTTGCATGACGAGCCCACCGCCAGCGACCAGTCTGGATGCCAACACTCGTACTCACTCATTTCTCAACCATTCACCAGATGCAACAAGGATTTTACAATCAAATGAACTTTAACTTCTTTGCTTTTTGTCTGTCACCCCCATATTTTTTTCTCTATATACCCTCAAATGAAGAAGCTGCAGAGTCCATGGGAGTGATTTACAGGAAAAAGGCTGAGGATGACAGCAACCACTGAATATCCCCTGTTTACTGGTGCCAAACAGCACGGCAACGCTCGCGGCGCTGCCTTTTCAAAAAGCTGCTTATCTGATTTCCTGGAGAGCAGCAGGAACCGCACCACGCCAGAGACAGACAGTAGGGAAAAACACCAGGGAAAACTCAAACCTCCCCACAGCTGTACAAAGCCTAAGAACAGAAGGGGGAAAGGAAACTTCCAAAACCAAAGGGCAAACAAAACAGAAAAATTAATTCCTCAATCCAAAGTATTTCTTTTTCCACTCAGCCATAACACAGGATTTGCCAAGGCCTGGTCTACACTTTTGCTTTCCAGCTATAACTCTTGTTTTCTCTTGTTTGGAAAAATGGTTTAAATTATCTTGGCAAGCCTCCATCCCCCATTTTTATGGTATAAATTGTGTCCCTTTGCGGTGTGTTTGCTAGTTTGACTACACAGACTTCTGGAGAGGTGAGATGTAGGGGACGGTCACCTTCTGGCCCCACCAGCGTGGATGGAGAAGTGTCCCCCCGACCCGTGAGAGCGGGGCTTCCCTCCCACTGAACAGTGCTCGCTTTAAACCCAGAGACGTGCTCATCTGCTGGCGGATACCTAAATCTTTGCAATTATAGGAAGCCCAAACATTGCTGATTGCTCACAGATTAGAAGAGGTTACAGACTTAAAAGAAGAAAACATATAGTGCATCATTAAAACATTCCCTTGCAATATTTCTCTGCACTAGATGCTGTTCAGGCCGGGAAACACCGGACAATATTTATGGGAATGGGGTCAAATTTACTGACGTGCCACATTTTTCCAACTTTTTCACTAACAGCGGAATAAGGTTGTATCAAGACACGCTCACCATAAGCTCACCCCCCTTTTTAGACATCCTTATGAACCACCTGGGAGAAAGCTACCTAGGAAAACAGCAAAATCAAGCTTATCATGGGGGTTGTACATCCAGCCCACAGGACACTGGGCTCTGCAGCACGTTGAACACCTTTTGCCCACGATTGCCAACTTGTCACATTGCTTTGCTGCTGAAGAACGCTGATCTCAGGTGCGCTTGCCTACAGGCATGGTTTGCAGGGCGGCTGAACAACTCATAGCTTGGGCCCTAAATGTGGTGTTTGCTCAGAGATAAATCACAGACTGGTCAGGGTTGGAAGGGACCTCTGGAGATCATCTAGTCCATTCCCCCTGCCAGAGCAGGGTCACCTACAGCAGTTGCACAGGACGGCGTCCAGGCGGGTTTGGAATGTCTCCAGAGTGGGAGACTCCACCACCTCTCTGTCAGCCTGTGCCACTGCTCTGCCACCCTCAGAGTAAAGAAGTCCCTCCTCATCTTTGATGGAACTTCCTATGCTCAAATTTGTGCCTGTTACCTCTTGTCCTGTCACTGGGCACCACTGAAAAAAGACTGTTCCCATCCCCCTGGCGCCCTCCCTTTAAGTATTGATATTATTATTTAAGTATTTATTATTATTATGAGCATGGTCTCTCGGCTGCCACGTGCCCTGGATTTGTTTTCCTCCGAAGATTTGATTCCCCAACGAGAAACTGGCAGGAAAATATATGCTACGGTAAAGGACAAGACTAAAATAAGCTGAAATGCCCGTTTCTTTGCTGCAGCACAAACCCTCATGACGCACAACTCCTCTTGGCATTTTGAGGCTTGAAAAACTGCAGGATGGGGGACCCCTATGCCAGTCCTGTACAAAGAGGTCCGACAGCTTTCGTCAATGTACAAAAATACACAACACCAATCCAACAGCTCTGTCCCGGTGGAGAACTTTTCGCAGCAATGTTGATGCTCACAGCTAAATATATAACTAGAGTCACGCTTGGCACCTCTGACCCATTGAAGAGGACTGAATAGCTAACTAGTGAATGTACACAGCTAACAGACCGTGACGTGACCTATATGTCTCCCATCCAATGGTTGAGAATTAACCAGGAAATCACCTACATCCCTTGATTTTATTAAAAATTGGGGGTTTGGACTTGATGGTAAATCAAAAGGAGGAAAAAAAAAAAAAAAAGAGCAGCTGTTTTAAATAAACAGCAAGATTATCTTATGGAAACGCTATGGTGTTTCTTGGAACCACACTGTGAATAGTCTGGCTGTGCAACCTTCGTGCCTTTTGTATTTTAAAAATAATTTCTATGTTGAGTTACAACAGAAAAACTAAAAAGCCTGCCAGGATTCTCTTTCCTATGAGCTTACAGATCAGAGAATGAAGAGAATAAAAGCGTTTTTGTCTGGAGCAAGTTCAAAATAACTTAGACACACAGTTGAGCAGGAGAGCAATGGCAGGGACGGGAGACGCTACAACAGACTTTCCTTTCCTTTGTCTTGCCACTGGAGTCCCAGATAATTCACCAAATCCAGCTCCCATCCTTGGGCTGACTTTGGCTGAATAGATTAGCAGGGGGCAGACAAGTGCTGTGAAGCTTCATGCATGCATAACATATACGCTACCTGCTGCCATATGGCAGGAGACAGAAATGATTACTATTCCTCTACTCTTCTTTTACCATTCTTTAAACAACCCTGAAAACCACAAGAGAGAGAGGCCCAAGTTTACAACTCTCTCTGTTTTCTTTCAGTGATTTATTTCCACCCGACAATGCGTTGGTGCTGCGAAACACTGTAAACCATCACGACCGGTGCTCTTCCAGCAAAGGCCAAACTCTGGGCTGGGCTTATTACTTGATTTAGCAATATCAAATTCAGTGTCCTCACATGCAAAATATGCATAAGCTAATACTCCCATGTTGTTTTAGCGTCTTTGATTTAAGAATAAATTTAGAGCCTGGTTAAATCTACATCCCAGTAATTTTAGCGAGCTGATTTTTCTTAGCTATTCAGGCTCCCTCGTTTCCAAAGATATCTCCATAAAAAATGGCATGGTATTTTCTCCATCTGCCAACCCATATATCACGGGCTTTAAACATGCAGACTCGAGGCAAGGCATTAGTCAGCAAGCAGCAGTTTGATGGGGCTCTTGGCCACAGCAGAGTACCAAAATAGTGATTTATTCCAATGAAAAGCACTCCAGACTCGCACCTCAGCATTTCACAAGCCCAAGTAAACACTGAGGAGAAGAGAGTTTACAATGATCCAAACCTTAAGCTCGAATTAGACCGACAAACAGACACAAGAATTACTCCGTAAAGCCTTTTTTTGTGAGAATACATTCAAATGCCTGAACACGAGTGGACTGCATTAGCTTTTCTTAAGAGCCCATCTGCTCTCAGCTGAGAAGTTCAGGTCACACTTGTCTAATTTGTCTAAACTTGTCAAATTGGCTAAATTTGTGAACCGAAATGTTTTTGCTTACACGGTCTTTATCAAGAGCCATGCAGCTGGACACTGCCTCTTGGATGACATGGTAACTCTGAGGAGGTGCTAATCTGCTCAATTGCAGTTGTTTGCACATCACTCTGGCCATATCCAAGGGTAACGGCAGGTTTGTCAAAACAAAATTGCAGCGCAGATTCCTTGGATTTCAAGAAAACAGTTATTTCCGAGTTTCTAGCAGTGAGCAGACCCCAAGCTCACAAACGGAGAAGTTGAAGACACAAGGTCTCACGTCAAGGGGACTCCACAGATGCCTAAGCTTTACCCTGAGTCTCAGAAAAGGGAGGATTTTACATAAAAACATTAAATATTGGTGCACTGCTAGCTCCAAAGAATAGCACAGGAATAGATTTCCAAGCACATCTCTAATGCACGTTCTCAACAATAAAAACAAAGGTGTTGACTGTGCTTTTCCCCTAAGAAAGGAAGGCAAATTGATACATTATGCCCATTGTCTTGAAGGATATCAGTCAAGCATCATTGAACAATTGACTTTTCAGACATATGCAACAAAAGATTAATTACCAAGCCTTTATGGAAAATTATATCTAAAATAGAATCCAGATATTTTTATGAAAATATATTTGAAAGACACTGCATTAAATGTTGACTCTTTCTAAAGAGAACTTTAACTATTGATCATTAACAGCCAGAAAAGCAAATTTTTAAGCTATACCTTGTAGAATAACATCACACTTTTCTTACTAGATCTAGGAGGAGAATATTTTTGTTCAGACAAAAATTATGAAAACTGGTTAGCATTTTTCTTCAAAACCTCCAGTATCTCAATAAAAATAAAAATCCTCTCAATTATTTTTCCCCAGATCTGGACAACTAAAACCAAATACTTATTCCAGAAACCACAACGCTAGCTGGAAACTAACATTGCACATGGAAATTTAAAGTGTCTATGAATTACTGCCAAAACTGTTCCATATAGAAAACGTCAACCAGTTCTATATCTTACTCTGAAGTTGTCAAGATGAGAAGCCAGTTGGCAAGTTTATGTTACACAAAATTACTAATTGCTCACATCACATAGGAAATTTCTAATAAAAGCCTGGGGAAGCTTTGCAAAAGTTTTGCTCAAGAGTTCACTCAAGGGCATTAATTTAAAAAGATAAGCACTCCAGAAGGAATACCTGCTTTAAAACAACGTTACGCCAAGCAGTTGATTTTAATCGCATTATCTGGCACAGAGTTGACCCACACATACAGGGCTTAAAACACACAGAGCTGCTTTGGGCTGCCACCCCTGCAGTCAGAAGCTGTGCCCCACACAACTGCCCATTGGGACGGGATGATTTTGACTGATACGCTTAGCCTGAGCCGTGGGAAACACAGCTACGAGGCACGAACCACCAGGTATTACAGACCTTTCCAGGCTCGCACTCTGTCCCATCAGCCCAAGGTGTGTGTTGGGTACGACATCCCTTGTGTGCGCCGTCGATGTTAATACACCAAAGTCGCCGACACTGCATCTGCTTAAGTTATTGAAAAGATCAAAATATGAAATAAATATATGCCACATGCCTTACCAGATAGATGAGCCTTTACGAAATTATCCCCTTAGGATTTATCATTAGCTTGACAATAATTTGATGGCTTGCAAGCCTCCCATTCATCCAACCCCAGGAGGCCTTATTTGCCATGGCAATACGCAGAAAACCAAGGTGTGGAATTTCACTTACCATATACGGGCACACTTGAGATCCGGGTCCAAAAATTAACTCACATTGTTTGTTGACGTCATAAATCAGGCCCGGGAGCTGCTGAGGCAACGTGTAAGTTCTTGATGAAGGTTCATCAAGCAAACACTCCCCATAACCAGTGCTACAACGCAAAGCAGAGAAATGGTGTTAAACAGGGGGTGATGCAACTAGAACCCATTGGTGTTTACCTGAGCCAGCCTTAGGACAGACGTGCACCACAGTTGCCATATTAACAAGCACTAGAGCAGCTACTGCAGATCCAAGCGCAGGAGGGTGCGTTACCCATTCACCACCACCCTGGTGCTGTGCTAACGACCGTCCACCACCGTGCAGTCAGCTACCCTGGCAAAAGCACTTCTGAGCATGCGCAACCTGCATTTAGTTGCTGAATAAGCGCTGGTATATATTTAGAAAGAAAATCATCGATTAGCAGAAGCAGAGGGGGACGGAGCTTCTGGATTTGCCAGGACACCATCGTGGCTCTCGTTCTGCTCCCCATCACAATACATGGGAAGGCATCACGGCAAAACGGGTGATCTCTGTATATCAAACTGACCCATGGGCTCCTGGAAGAGTGTTCCCACCATGGACTAGTGCAGGGCTTTATCTTGACCTGTGGAGCAGAAAGGCAGATTCAATCTGCCTCCTAAATCACGGCTCCGCATCTGGGCCACAGGGCTTGAAAAACTCACTCTTCAGGTTCAGAGGAGAACACGCATTCCTTAAAAGCAATATCCATGGGGGAAGACTTATTCTTCCCCATAGAGAAGCCGGTCCTTGCCAGCTTATCACGAGACTGAGGGATGCGTGCACACACAAATCCCTCCCATTTCCTCCAAACACTGCACGCTAGGATTTCACATTCACTGATGAACCCCGTGGGATGCATGGACGTGTAAAAACAGCCTAACACATGCATATGCAAGGCCTTACTCCAGAAATTCGGTGATGTATTTTCTACTGCATTTTGACCACATCCAGGGATTGGTGTAGAAGTTCAGCGTTGGCGCCATGACATGCTGTTGATTTTTACCTCCGTCTTCTTTGCACTTATGATTGTCATCATGTGGCATGTTAAATCTAAGAGAAACACAACAGCAAAAAGCACAGTCAGTTAAGTGGCAAATGTCAAGTATTTAGCACAGCAAGAGCAACAGTGTGAACTAAAGGGAAGCAAACCCAAGAATTTTTCCTAGATATGCTACTGACAGATATTACAGAATAAAAGTATTAATATGCACATATTCATGAGTGTCAACAAGCATTGCTCAAACTGGGTTCCTAGCACTTGTCTGCAAAAAGCCGCGCAGCACCCTGGTAAGCTGTCCACACCACGACTGCATGTATTTAGCCAGACAAGTCCTTGAGGGAGCCTGGAGTAAGATGCAATTTCAGCTGCAGTTTCCTTTGCAGCTGATGGTTACGATCCTGCGGGCAGGCTGGAGTCCGGCCCCACCTTCGTAAAAACGGAATTGAGCCAAAGAGCCAAGTTTCTGAAGGAGAAGAATGACTCGAGCTCACCGACCACCAGTGCCTGAAGTCCCTTGCGTACACCGGCAGCACCCTACGCCGGCTGCAAAATGTCTTCTAATGCCACCCTGATCCTTCACGCTGTTGCCTAAATAGGGCTGCACCGGGGACAGACTTGGCTTCTATACTTTACATGGCAGGTTTACAAAATGCCATCAAGCATCAATATCAGCAGAAACCCACGCGAAGTTTGCAGCACATGACATATTGAAGAATGCGGCAAATACGCTAACGGAGACAGAGTGGCTTAAAGCGCTTTGCCGTTTGAAGTGGAGAAGGGGAAATGACCCGGTGTGATCCTGCGTTCGAAGACTGGGGAGTTTATATCCCATTAAGATTACCTCCAATGAACCACCCTTTCACTCGGCTCCCTGTAAAAGAGCAAAGAGGTGTTTCCTGCTCGGGATCTCCTCTAAACCCCCCGGCAGATCTGCAGCACCATTAGCCACGGAATTAGCCACAGGTTAGGGGTGGGGAACACCAAACCTTCGGGGACTTTCTCTCAGGAAATCTTATTTAAATAAATACTGCTGTGGTTAAAAATAGAGCATCTCACAGCCAGCTCTCTGTGCAAAAAAAAGGGAGTTTTTGAGAGATCTGTTCCCGTGTATTCATCCATCCCACACCTAAGGACCTCCACTGCAAACCAGGAGTGAGGTGGTTTGGGACTGAGCCAGTGAGTAAAGGACTGTGTGACCTAAGACGATTTTTCTCACCACCACTCTGAAAAAAAGTCAAAATCAGTTAGAAGAAATTTCCACTGGAGGAGGTGCATCTTGAATGACAGCATCTCTTCTGGGGATGTCCAGCAGCACGAGATTTTCCTTTGTGAAACGGTTCAGGAGGTGGGTCAGGCTCACTTACACATCCTGACCACTTGCCAGACACCCTGGGTATATTCCTTCCTTCGGCAGCACCACGCATGGCACTGGACGAGCCACAGCAGGCTGAGGACCTGCTCTTGGAGGAGACACTATGGCCAGGTGAGACATGCCCGTGCCCCTCACCCTGGTCCTCCCCGAGGCACCCAGAACCTCCCAGCCCAGGCCAAAAACTGGGCTAGTCCCAGTGGCTTGGCCGAGTCTGCTGGGGCAGATCCTGCTGACATCCACATGCAGATGTGAGAAGATGCAGTAATAAAGGACGTTTTGTTAACTCTCCTCCTTTGCTTAAGTGCTGCTTGGGGTACTCTGTCATTCACCCTCCCCAAAACGTGGGTCTGCTGTTTTTACTGCTCTCAGATGGGCTCTGGAGCACCCCACCGCCTCCCGGAGTCACACCACAACCTAATCTTCCTTGGTGGTGCATCTTCTACACAAGTATATTTATCTCCTCTCAAATAATTAGGTTCAGCAGGTACCAAGCCCTAGTCTGGCTGGCAAGCCCTAGCTAGCATAAATCTTGGGTTATTTAAATGTAAATGTATTTACATAAAACATACACATGGCCAAGTTCATGTGCTATTGTGAAAGCAGTGCTCAGTCCGTTATCTTCACTAATTGAACAGCTCCTGTACGGGTCACAGACTGTGCCCAGCTCTGCCAGACCTAGGAGAGAACAGAGAGAGTTATGATAGAAAAAGAAATGTTGCCCACGGTTCAGCCCAGGCAACTAACATCGTCACTACACAAAAAAGTTATTAAAAGACAAAGAAAAGGTTTTCCTTACCCAGAGTATCACATTTGTCGTGCGCTCTACAAATATCCTGTCTGAAAGCAGAACAGACCTGACACATTAATTTTCAATGCAGCAGTGAGTTATGGCACAAGCACAATAATAACAACATCCAAAAGCAATTCTTGGTCCTCCACCAGATGTTCTCACGCTGGCTGGCCACATGGTCCAGTCGGGGTCTGAACCAACTCCCTACCACAGCCAGAGATTTTCATCTTATGTTGAACCCACGGGCAGACCTTGCACAGTCCTGAACCTCTCAAAGTCATCTACTGGTATGGTGGAAACATTATCCCAGTTCTGCTCACAGTTACACTGCTCCCACAATTGCAAATGTCATTACACCCACATCAAAACCCAAATGTTTCCCATAGCTGTGTACATGACGTGCTCACAGCCTCTGACACATGACCGGCTACAGCTCTCATGAGAATATTCACCATACCTGGTAACGAGCACGGCTGTATCGTGTTGAAGGTGACTTCCTTCAGGGTGGTTCTGGGATTGCTGCCACTGGCAAAAGTTTTTTAACGTTGTCTGGGCATTGTAAGATATTGCAGGACCATCCTAATAAGCGACACAGAGAAAGCAGGTATTTTAATTATTCATTGCAATGCTCACTACAAACGCCAGTGTCAAACAGAAGGAGAAGAAAACCACTTCCATTACCTGTTCATTATGTATCACGACCAATTTCACAATAACGATATTAATTAAATTTCCAATGCTTGGGTCTTTGTAGATAGAAGCCACCTGGTTCAGAAAGAAATATTCAGAATTATTGCTAACGTTGAAGGAAAAAACCAATTAAGGCAACACACGCATGGTTTCCATTTTGCAACTGTTTCTCCTGAGCCACTCTTCTGCCCACACAGTGCTCTGATGCTACTTGGAGAGACCTCCTGCCAGAAGCACAATTTTAGAATGAAACCAAACTGCTGCTGTCGCAGAAAACCAACACTTCCTTTTGCTTTAACACACGTTTCACCAAATTACAGGATCATTCTGCTCTGAGATACAATGACCACCGACCAAGACCGTCAAAAGCAACTTATTCTCTCAAGTGCCTCATTTTGACGTGGACATTTTTAGACCTGCACATTTGCCCTTAAATAGGATGAAAATCCCTCCAGTGACACAACTACGCTGGATGCTCACTTCCAGTCACTAGGCATCCACAGAGCTGCCTGTCTGGGGACTGCACTACTGCATCCTAGTACCAGTAGCTACTAAAATGCTTGGAAAGCCAACCCTAGCAAGATGCTAAGGATCAAGGTGACCACAGGCTCCTCCTCCTTGCAACAGCAAGGGAAGTCGTGCAACTGCATAACCAGTAGGCATCAGTCCCTTGGAAGGCGCAGTCCCCAAAGGACCTTTTTAATTCAGCTGCTATTTCACATGGACGTAAAGAAAAAGAAGAGTACAGCACACGGACTAAAAGGGCAGTGACACTCCTTGTGCTGCCTGGGGTTTCAAAGGTTAGATGGAAGAGGTGTGGGAAGGGTCAGGAAAAGTGATGGGTCTGGGAAGGTGGAAGAATCCAACCGATGTTCCCCAGCCAAGTTTTATCAAGTTTTACTCTAACGCCACCATTATCTCCATGCCTGGCCGAGCCAAACTGAGGATACTGCATAAGGGTGCAACAGCAGAGACACTGTGACCGCTAGAAAATGATTCATGGATGAGTCTACTCCTAGTAGTTGAATACTCACTATTGACATTAACGTTAAGACATAGTGCTGTAAATTAGCGCCATGGTAGGCAACCATCCTGCTGTCAGCCACCACCATCACTTCCACAAACCGAGGGTAGGAAAGAAACCGCTTTGTTCTTCTGTGGCTCTTCTTTTCACTCATGTTCCCAGTCTTGTTGCTATCCGCAGAAAACGAATTCACTTCCAGGCTGTGTTTTAACATCTCCATGTCAGACAATATGCTGCTTTCTGCCCACTGTCTTCTCCAGTGTTTCCGCTTGTTCTTTTTGTGACTGTGTTCGTGATCTGCAATTAAAAAGCAGACAAAAACATAAAGTACATTCTGGAGTGAATAGAGTTAATACCACATGCATGTTATGTCAAAATACCTATTTGCTTCAACCAAGAGGTAGCAGGCTTGCTCCAAACAGCTAACCAAAACATGGAAGCCCACCATGTAATCCAAAACCTAAGGCTTTTCTTAATTTTTAAAGCAATCTTACGGAATCCAATGGCGCTTAAAAGGCGGACATTCACGTAAAGGCTTTCCTGCAGCAGAGCCGTCTCCTTGCCCGCGCAGGAGGGATGGAGCCTGGGCTGCAGTTCCGTTTAACTCGATGTGAGCCCGGTGATGGTAATTAGCCACCGCAGCAGCAGCGTGCGGATTCTGGGCACGTCCAAGGTGGCCAGGAAACCACAGGAAACAAAGGTCCAAATCCTGTATTTCTAACTCAGGCATGAAGGACGGCAGAATTTGGCCTTCATAGCGAAGCAATTATATATGATTTATTTCTGTCTCTAACAATAACATGGCTGGGCTTCAATTCCCCCCCTCCCTTTATTATTCTGTGCTACGGGAATGGTAAAGGTCATCTAATAGCACAGCTGCCACTGGCTAAAGAATAGAATTCAGGAAGTTTCACATATACTGCTTTTGATATTCAATTAGGCCAAACATAAAAGCAGCCTGAAAATATACTCCATGCTGATACAAAGACGACAAAGTGAAGAGGGAGAACAGGCAAATAAAACATATGGAACGTGTACAATTAAGATTTACCATCTGATTAGTATGTAATTATAGCATTATTTAAACGTAAGAGCAAAATCAGTCTTATTTGATGCCACTTAATTTTTAATCAGTTCATCATAGGAAGTAGCTAATTGAATGTGATTCATCCATGAGAGACTGTTCGCTTCTGCATTTAATATAAAGCCAGATCTGAACTACTCATCTAAGACTCCAGGCTACAACCCTCACGCTCTTTGTAGCTTTCGTTTAATTTCGTGGTGGTGGTGAAAAATATCATGTTTCCTTATCTGACCTACTGAGTAGGTTAGAGGAAGCATAATATTAGGGAACAAAGGAATATTCAATGCTCAAACAAGATTGAAAAGATAGGAAACTTCTTAGCTATTTTTCCTGTGTAGTTTCCTTTTAGGATATTTTGTAATCATTTCCAAAAAAAGAAATATAAAATACATTTTCTAATATCAAGACAGGCAAAGGGGTTTGGCCACCTTCTACCCATCTGAGAAATGCTATTTTTTTGCCCTGTGTGTAAGTAGCAATGTAGTATTTAAGAATTAAATTCTGTTTACTCTGCACTACCTAAGTCCTGCGAATTCCCCTTTCTTGATATAGTCCAGACCACCTTAATACAGCAGAGACTCCGCAGTTATTTGAGTAAGAATTCGAGAAAGCCAATGGCATTTGTGGTTATAATTGGATTGCCCTAGTTCCTCTGCACTAATCAATGCCCTTGTGTTGGCAAGGTTGTGCTCTCATGCTGGCACCGCTTCGTGGGCAACTGTGACATTATCCCGACTCGTTCGGTGCCAATCAGCGCGGGAAGCCAACTATGCATACAAATAACTTAAAGGTGAGAGGAAGACCAGATGGAGGAGAAAGTGCTAACCTCAGCCCTTCAGCCAGTTTCCCTCCTCTCTGCCCCCTCAGCCAGTCACTTAAATCTCCTTTTCAAATAACTAACTTCCATGAGAAGCAGGTGCTCAAGGAAAAACGCGTTAAGGATGGGGAGATGCTCAACAGGGCTCGAATGGGGCTGAAGGCAAGGCTGCAGCATGAAGGCAGAGCTCTGCACCATCCACCGCCACGGCTCTGCAAAGCCCCAAACAGGACCACGGGGCTCAGGCGTCTTCTCCTTCAGCCACCCTCAGAGGGAGGTTAGATGGCAAAAGGAGGAGGAAACGCAAAGGATTCTTTGAAGGGGCAACTCTTATACAGGAGATGTTTCAAAGAAGTTAATTGGCATTCACCAGGCTTGCACTGAAATCCTGCAGCCAGCATCGTCACACGCTCCAAAAAAAAAATACCACGCAAAAAACAGAGAGGTCCACACGAAACACCAGGTCTGGTTTGGAGAGCCCCGACCTGACCCACCACACAGGAGAAGCAGAGCCAAACACAGCCAGGTACACCCAGCACAAAAGAAAAACTACCTTCCTTTCTGTTGCAGAGATCTGGCACGGTGTCACAGAATCATTTAGGTTGGAAAAGACCCTTAAGATCATCGAATCCAATCATTAACCTAACACTGCCAAGTGTCGGTACAGTATCGGTGTTCTTCCCCAGTTCAGCACAGAAACTAAGTCAGCCGCATCATCCCTTCAAAAACCAATATTTTTTTTCCAGGTATGAAGTCACTCCAACAATTACTGCATGCTATTTGGACAAGTGGCATATAGTATGTTTGCCAGCCTAGTTACTGTAAAACCACACAAAAGAGAGCGGGGATGCATTGCATGTAAAGCCAGTCCCGGACTTTGATAGTAGCGAACTGTTATCTTCGCCCATCGTTCTCGCGTCTAACTACACTCAGAGATGGCGCACATGCACCTGTAAAAAATTAAATGCTAATGGCAGTGCCCCGCTCTCAACCCATCCATAAAACCCCCACCGGCGTTAAGGGAAGTTGCACACAGGGACTGCCGGTACTCCCTG
Source organism: Charadrius vociferus (assembly GCF_000708025.1). Lineage (NCBI taxonomy): Eukaryota > Metazoa > Chordata > Aves > Charadriiformes > Charadriidae > Charadrius > Charadrius vociferus. Next base: position 4,332,715 of record NW_009648041.1, on the reverse strand, counting down.
TGCCTGATGCTGCTGATATCTCGCTTGCTCCGTTACGACGGACGCAACAGAAACGCTCTGACTGAATGGCGCAGCGTACTGCCGTTTAATCAAGCAGAAGTGAAAAATCTCTCCCATTACACAAGAAAACTGCAATTTTACAGCAACAGCTTCCTACTGCCACACACAACACCAAAAAAGGGTCTGGTATTTTTCCACCTGGTTTTGCCTTTTTTTTTTTCTCCTCCTATCATGTTAATACACTAACAAAAATCAGTAAGGAAAATGGTTTGCTTGGCAAGCTCTCACTCGTTGCAAATGACCTGAAAAACATCTACCTACACACGGCAGTAATTGGATAGATTTGAGTAACAAAACATTTTCTTTAATTTGCAGAAAAAACCAAACCCCAATGAGTAGACAAAAACTTTCAAACCACACAAACCCCAGATCAATAATTCAAGTACCAGGAGAGCCCATGCACTGACACAACAGTTAATATTAATTTAAGAGGTGGCTAAAAGGCTGCTGGAAAAATGTCCATTCTACTGCTTGCTTTACTAAGACAGTGTTTGCACTGTCTTTAGACAGACCTTGAGGTGTATACTCATTTTTTTTCCCCGCTTGGTTTCTTCTTTGTTATGTGCGACTTAAAAAGGAGACCCAATCCTGTGACAGGGATATTCCCTCCCGATGGTGTCTTCCCATCCGTGCCATTTATTTTAGTTTGCACAAGAAGCCTCAACCCAGAGCCCATTGAGCTGATTTATGGATGATTCCTGTCGATTAATGGACTTTGGATCTATCCCAAGGGAGAGAGCAGGGGAGACTCAGGCCC
>NW_009648041.1:4324983-4331737 GCF_000708025.1 Charadrius vociferus | reverse complement strand
TTTGCCTGCAAGAAAGGGTGACAGAGCCAGGGACTGCTTTTGAAATAGCAGCTATTGTTATGCTAAAACCAAAAATTAAAAGCAAGAGCGATCGCTTATCCCAACAGTTCTAATCCTTTCCATTTCTACATTAACTTGTCCTTGGAATAAAAAGCAATTTGCACAATTAAATACGACACGTGACAATGCAAGCATTTCCAGTTCAGCTCCAAGTTCATGGGAGCTCACATAGCAGGTGGGAGGAAAAAAAAAGTAGTAAAAGAGAGGGGAAAAAACAATCTATTTCTCGAGCTAATAACAGTAACAACTTCTCCCTGCTAAAAAAAAGGCACGGTCCTTTCAAACCAACTTACTGTCATCCATTTTCTGAACGTGTGACCTAGGGTTTTTAACACAAAGTTTGCTCCTCAGTGGTTGGCCCATAACACTCCCAGACCTGCTCTGATCCAGCTGCGCAAATGATAAAGCTATCGTTTGGAAGTTAATTATTTATTGCACACCTCCATAAAGCTGATCAAAATGCAGCTGAGCTCCCTCCAGGCGGTCAGTCGGCGTGTGACCTGCCTCCATTGACTCCAGCAAGAGCCACGGCAGCAAACCCTGCCCAAACGGTTCGGTACAACCTCCAGCTACAGTCTGCTGACCCGAATTTGCTGCCTGTAGCTGGTACAACGGCGGCCACCAAAGTGACTGCCATCACTTGGAAAAGAGACGCAAGAGGCAAAATGGATTTTCTTCACGCAGAGGTCAGACTAGCCGAAATCAAACCACATTTTTAGGCTCTTCTTGTCAAGGTATGGGATGGAAACTGCCTCCTCTTTAGGACCTAAACAGGTCCTAAGCTGGACCAAAGGATTTTTCTACCCCTGGGTCTGTTTCAATTCTATATCAATACATTTTATATCTCTATCTACCTTTCAATATATCTACAGATATATCTCAGATGAATTTGCATGAGGCCAAATTCTTGTCTCTGTTACTGTGAGTGTGCTGTTGTGGCCAACATAATCCCAGAGCTAAACACCCCTTCGCTGCCGGCAGCTTCTCGCCCTGCTCGAACAACAGCCAGGGCTGCTAATGTAACGGGGGGGCAGCGAGCGCCTTGCTCCGGACCACACCGAGATGACCCATCCCACGAGCAGGACCAACCCTGCCTTCCCTCTGGATGACTCCTTGGCTGTGCAACCAGAGCTGCGGCTACAGCTAGAATAGGAAAATAGGCTTTATCGATGGAGGCGAGATCAATGACCTACATCAGAAGGGAAATGAAGGATATAGGCTGGTCAGGATCCAAAGAGAAAGATATTCCGCACTAAGGGTGAAAATGAAAGTTTGCTCGATTTTTCTAATCTGCAAACCAGAAAATTTTCAAATGCAAATCAATCTGAACTCACTTAACTGACAGAGATCAACTGGAATGTCAACCTCCATTGGCAAGAGCTGGACAAAACTGCAGAGATCAAACTTTCATGGTTGGAACTATCGAAAATGCAGTAAAATATCAAACTTTTCACAGGTGCCACTATTAGAGCAATACAAAGGAGGGAAACTTTAATTTTCCCTGTGTTGTTCGTACTTCCCTTTGAATTAGGAAGCAATCTGGGCTCAAAAGAGTTCCCTCCCAAACTGTTCCAGGAGAATCAAAGTATTGGGCTTCTACAAAACAGTTTTCTTTGTTATTAAGAGAAATGTTTGCATGAATGGCTCATAGGTCCTCATGACCCAGGCACACCCGCTTGTTAATTTTCTCGCCTTCCTCCACTTTGAATTTTGCATGTACACTTTACCAAGTGGCTTCCTAGTTGTCCGACTGGAGCAACGTTCAGATCTTCAGAAAGGTCCATGTCCAGGAGCACCTGCTGCTGGAGCCAGTCCCCCGCGTCAAGCCTAGAGCCTGGAATTTGTGTTTGTAGTATGTGAAAACACTCCAAGGCCAGCAAGCAACGCTATAGAGCCATGAGCAGTTTAGACTGGCGGGAAGCATCACTGATACAAAAATCAGCAGTCCCACCGCCATGCACCCACTGCAGCCTGTGGTGGCTTTGGCTATAGAGACTCTGGCCTTGGAGATGCCAAAGCTGAACCCAGCTATGTCTTTTGGGGTGATCCTGCCTTTCTTCCTGCTGCTTGAACCAGAACGCTTGAGAACCACAGACTCCCAGTTAGCACCAATCAACTTCCCTTAGTATGAAAATATTCCGGTTTTCTACCATGCAAAGACCAAAGACCCCACATACTCTAGACGTATCCTTTCCTGATGATGTATGTGAGAATGGATTCCAGCTTTAAACAGTTTTTTTCCTGCCTAAGGTAAAAAGTTGTACGTGAAAGCTATCAATTTTACACAGTAGACAGAAGCTAGATTAATGAACAAAACAATAAATTGCCTCTTTAAGAGAGCAGATAGTAGGATACGAGTTGAGCATGTGGCAGAAAATGATTCAAGATCACCTTACAGACAAAATAACTAAATAACTGCATCTAACAACTGCAAGGCACAAAACCACCGTTGAATTAGTACAAAATTGGTTTAAGGCATAGCTGACAGAAAGTTACAGTGACAAAAATCACTGATACCACTTCCATAATCCACTAGTTCAGAAAGAAAAATAAACTAGCCCTGTGGAACGACTTAAAAAACCATGGCAAAATACCCTTGAAAACCACCCTGACACTGCTAAGGGCTGGGCAGTTTGCTAAAGTACATCCCAGTGTTTCACCTCTGAGTAGACGCACATCTGAGCCAGGTTGTGGGTCAAACCCGTATGAGTATACCACAGGCACACTGTCATACACCGGTGGCATTTCAGCACATCAAGAAAAGAGCCAGGGCTGCTGCCTTCTGGGCTGCCTGGGCTAATGGAAACTATTTGCCTGCAGAGCTCTACTGGTTGCACTTGCTGAATCTGACTTCTGCCTTGCAAGCCACCTCAGCACCCAAACTGCTTGTTTGCTTGCTCTTAATGCAACTTTCAATGCATAACAGCCGCAAGTACGCCAACACGTTATCCGCACTTGTGTCTAGTGACACCTACGAGGCACCACACCAACAAGAACAACGCTGAGATCATCGCATCTTTGTGCTGACACTCAGTAAAAGATGAGAAAAAATATCCCATTAGAAAGAAACTTTGCCTAGTAATTGGCCGCAGGGATGCTGGTACGGACAATACAGGCGCATGGGAAAAGAAGTCACAGAATAGTCAGCCTGTTTATTTTCATTAGTATATACCGTGGGGTAGAGGTGGAAAGTATCAAAGCGGTACCTCCCTTCTTCTCCCACCTGCCCTTCTTCAGCAGATGTCCACACAGATGATGCAAAAGTAGATGCAAAATTGCAAGTACGTCCAATTTGATTCCAGAAGAATAATTTAACTCTGTTCACTTACCACATCTCAGTTGCAAAACAATAACCAATCAATAACCATTTGTTCAGTCACAATCTTGGCCTTCCATTGTTAAGGAATTAACTTTCTTGCCAGACACATGCTTGATACGTTTTCAATACTAACAACAACTAAATGCATGCACCTTATAACTCACATTGAGAAATTTTCACACAAAACCGCAATTATGGGATCTGTATCACTGGCTGCGATCAATTTTTTCAACTGAAGTCAGTCTAATACCTTATTTCACTTGCCAAGACCACAGCAAGATAGCACAAACATTACAGCCTGATCCCTTTCCCAACTCAGTATGGGAAAAGCTCGTATTTGACATCCCAGGCCCATTTGACCAAGTTGGCTATCGGCTGTTACTATGCTATTACCTCAATAGGCAGCCAGAAATAGAATTAATTACATTAGCATATGGAACTTGTGACGTAACTCTCTCGTTTGCTGTTTTTGGGAGGGAAGGAAACCTGAAATAATTACTATCTGACTATAAATTACAATTCACTTCCTTAAGATGAGAAACTTTTCTGAGGGAAAGAACGAAGTCCATGTTTTACCCTGAGGCCAAAAGCAAAGCTGACAGTTTAAACAGACTTTTGAAAGAGCTCAAGGATTGCTCAACCTGGAAGGAAAGGCTTAGGAAAACCTCCCTGCAGATCTTCTGCAACCCCATGGTTACACGAGACCCAGTAGCACAGAATTTGCCTGAAGACCTGCCTGGAAACCAGACACCTAGAACATGAAATTCTGCTGGATGAAGGAGTTGAAAACCAAAATAAGGTCACAGCTGGAAGCAAGACAAAGAGTTCAAAAGAAATAGCAAACTTAAAAAAAAGGGCTCAAGACCAACAGCTTGACTGCAAAGGATCTGGGATTTCACCATGGACCACTCACAGGAGGACAAACATTGAGTCCTGTGGAAAAGGCATTCAAAGTTTCTGCCACAAAACTGCTATAAAATAAGGATGTAACACATAAATGGTCTGTGGAACGAGTGTGAAATTTTCCACCTCTGGCCTGTTTAGCTCTGTTCCCCACCGTTGCCAATTCTAACACTGGGTATACATCTCCAACCATAGCTCAGGCAGGAGCAAGAGGTCACCGCCTACCTGCACCAGTGAGGGACCACGTTACATGGAAAGGGACAAAGTCAGGCTCTAGCCAAGGTGCCAGATGCCCAACACATCCTCCCCCAGGTCACCTCCCTGGTCACAACACTGATAACACACTAACAAACCCACACCCTGGCAACGTCAACCTGGCCACCCCTTCCCAAGCTCATGGGAACGCGGTGGCAGCAACATCTCCTGCTTGTGCGGTGGGTTCACCAATGACTTCCCGTGCAGCTGGGTGGCACGGAAGAGAGAGGACAACCATCTGGAAAGGCTGAGTGGGCTGGTGCTAATTATGACGCGGGAACAGGATCGCAATCATCGAGCTGGCAGCACCAGGCATTTGCTGGCTCAAGACACAGGGCAGCACTCCTCTGCTCTGGTGGCTCCCCAGTGTCACGTTCAGTGGGAAAGGTTGTTAAAGTTACTATGAAAGGGTAATCTATTACAAATTACTCATTAATGCAACTGAAAAATCAGTGACATATTACTGATGATGCCTGTGTCCCGCTAGCTTGGCGGAAAAGACGTGGTTCATGCTGCCAATTCGTTTTGTGCTTTTTATAGCAACCTTCTCAACACAACTTACACACGCAGAGCTTCTTTTCTCCTCCTCACCTGGATGAGTACACGGGCCTTGCCTTTTCGGAGCTGCTGTGCCTGGCCACACACGTGCCACCTCCCGAGCAGTCCGACTGCTTTAACGCCTTGCAACTAAATACCCAGTTGCAAATTCAGGACCCTTCTGCATCCATATCTGGCAGGTACTGGGACATGCTAAGCCTCCAGAGGCTGTGCCCAGCAGCCACCTGTGCTGGTAATGTTTGGTGGTTTTCGGAAAGCAACCTCCGCAGCTGAGTCACCGGGCTTTCCCACCTTCGCCGGCAGCGGCTGGGGACACAGCCAGCTCCGCGCAGGTAAGGTCTGCTCTGTCCTGCAGTCATCTGAGCCCGCTTCCAAAATTTCGCCACCGCAGCGCATGTTGCTGGAAGGTCTCTTTGCCTGGCTACAGCCCCTTGGCTCTCCTCCAGAAACAGAAAAAGCTCTAATCATCTTCCTACTAGTTTGGCACCATCAGAGCGTTATTGCTGCTTCTGCATGAGGAGTTTCGCCCGTGGTGGATATTCCCGCTTTAAGCGCTCTCATTAAGGAGCCAGGACTTTGTGCGAGATCCTCACACGTGGCTCCAGAGCCCACGTCTAACACCAGCCTGGGCATGGCTGACCAGCAGCAAGTCACGGCAACAGCTAGTGCTCTCTCTATATTCAGTCCTTGATTTATTCATCTCAGCCACAGATGGGTCTTGAATATAAAAGAATTACGAAGAACAAGGCAGGAACAGGGAGTTATTTAACTAACGAAGCTGGGAAGGAAAGGGAAAGCACAGATCAGGAGAACAAAGCGAACGCAGTGGGAATAAAGGAGGAGCTGCCCAGAAGAGTTCATTCGAGAGTCCTGCACCAGGGACACAGTAAAAGCTGCGAGGCACTGGCGAAATCTGGAGCAATAAATAGCTGAACACACAGCACAACTGGGGAGACGAGAGAGCCCAACTCCTGCATTTATACTCATGGCCACAGGGGAACTGTGGCTTAGTGCCACCAGGCGGGTGGAGGCCACATCTGCCTCAGAACAAGGGGTGGCCAACAGGCAGAGTGATTGGGTAAGATGCCGTAAAACGCTAAAGCAGTCACAAAACCCAACAAAACTGGAAGAGAAGAGCTACGGAGAAGCCAACAACCAAAATATATGTATAAACACATCAATTACATAAAACGTGGGAAATGAGAGAAAGGAGAGGCAACAGAAAGGGACATGAGACACAGAGCAAGAGGTGGCCTGCAGTGCTTTATTTAGGTGATGACCAGAGGCAGCGTCCTGTTGGCATCTGGAGCTGGACATCTCTCTGCAAGACCAAACCTTCGGGGTTTCACATGGAAACTGGTGGGTAGGGCTGGCTGCTCTGCTCCTGGCGGGAGGTCAGACTGGATGGGGGGGTCGGAGAGCTGCTGCTGGTCTCCCGAAGCCGGCCGGCACGGTGGATGCAGCTCCCCATGGCACTGCAGGATGCAGCTACGCGCCTTTTATCATCGGAGTCAGATTGTTCCTCCGCGGGGCGCAGGAAAGCTCCGCTCTCCAGCTTCGCAACGAGCCACTTCCTTTCTTTTCTTTTTTTAGGATCAGAATTTCTTTTCTCTTCCTCCTCCACCTCAAAAAAGCGGATATTTAATAATTTGGATCGGA
>NW_009648041.1:4320810-4324952 GCF_000708025.1 Charadrius vociferus | reverse complement strand
GGAAGAGCTTGCTATCGTGAAGCGATGGGTGGTAGCGGCGCTGCACCTAGTGACATCACGCTGTCAGCCTGGCCAAGTCTTCATCCCGTCAGGGCTATTCAGTAAAACACAACTAATTATTCTGCCAGATCCTCCACCAGATGACAAATTGATTCACGGTACTAACTAAAAGAAGGGAAGGAGGAGAAATTGCACCATTTCCTATGACTGAAACTACATTAACCTGTTACCCCAAGGAGAACTTTGTCAAAAGTTTTTATTGAGGCGGTTGAGCTATACGCCAGACGGCTGAAGAGCATTGCCAGGAGACCCCGGTGGTGTGCTATGAAAGTTCATACACAGAGCACAGTTTGCATTCAATATTCATCAGCGTTCCGAGGAGAAAAAGCTTTTTTCAGAACATCTGCAGAGTATCTCATATGTCAGAGGACCTAAAACCTTTATCAGAAACTGCTAATTAAAACTTAACAGAATCAGATACCTGTTTTTCTAAGCTGACCTGAGGACGATGAAAACTAAAAGTAGCACCAGGGAGACTGCTGAAAATGAAAGCTTTTACTCAATCTGTCAGTCAACTCACATGGGAAACTTTTCCTGGACACTGCAAGAAGTCTATAATTACATCATCATGGCAAGGGCACACCAGTATTTTGCTTATTAATCATTTCCAGGAAGAAGACTATCAGAAAGCCATTCTTAACAGCACCACTACCCAGCAACGTGGGCTCCCTTGCTCACTGCAGGGTGGCTACTCAAGATTTCCCTCGCAATCATTTCCTCTTTGAGCAAATTTCAATCCCTGCCAGAAGCCTGCAACGCAAACGCACCTTTTCACGCGTTCTTCTGACAAAAGACTGGATTCACACAACACCCTACAGCTATAACAAACACCCAAACTCTCATGAAACCATTCTTCTCTGGTAGCCGTGACAGATACACCCCAAAACAATGAGTGCTGCTAGATTTTGCGTTTTCCCCTCTGCTCCAAAGACACATGAGATACCAGACATAACCACCAGGCACACCCCAGGGGCGATGCCAAGGTTCACCACTGCCCATGCTGCCCTGCCCTGGCTCCTTAAATGAAGCGACCAAGACTTGTTCACCAAACGTGTATTACCAAAGCGTCATTCCCTTTCAAAAACTTGGACAACAGTAAAAGGGAGAGAGAGACATGGAGGGGAAGAGGACAGGAGGACAAGTAAGGCCGTCACACCTATCTGGAAGCCTTAAGCTTGTATTTGAGAGGCGAGACGTCCTCCCTCTACTACACAAAGACACCGAGAAGAGCAAGAAGGAAACAAAGACAAGCAAGAGGTAAGGCATGTTGGAGAAGAGGACAAAGAGATACATCATGTAGGTAATGTCACAGACGGAGTATTATTCTTGTGAATCACGATCCAGAAGAATAATACCCTACGTGGAAGCTATGATACAGCGGGGTGAAAGACAGCAGACTGTTATAATGGCACAGAATAAAGTCCACAAGCGAATGTCAGAGCCCTCCCAGCTACCTTTGATTCAATGAGTCCTGTGATCTGCTGCTCCATTTCCTCCAAGGGCTACTGATGCAATGTGCCAGATTCCGTGTTTCTTTCCAACTGTTCTGAGTCTCCTGCATCTGATCTCAAAGAAGGGAGCAGAAACAGCTGGAAGAGAGAAACCAGAATGGCATAGTCCAGCAGCAACCCTTGGAAGAACACACAACGACAGCCTTGGGAGAGGTACCATTGTCCCCCAGCACGTATGTTTGCATGTGGACACGTATCCACATGTCTTCTAGAAGAAACACACGTTGCTAGTGCCTCAGCTCTGACTGGTCACAGAGCACCAGAGCATCTTCTGACTTAGCATGCGATCAGTGCAAAGCTGAACAGACCAACAGCTCAACAGCACGGCCGCGATCCACAGTTATGGGTGCCAAACGAGTCAGGCGTGCTAAACGCAGCCTAAGTTTGGCACCATGCTTCTCCACCAGTGATACCTTTACTCCCTCAGCAACTCCACCTACTTTGCAGCACATGAGCGGCTCGCAGCCCACGCAAGGGAAGCCAGTCAAGGTCTACTCTGTTTAGGCTTTAAAGCTCCTGTAGATCTAGCTGCAGGCCAAAGGAGAAAGGGCAAAACAGCAGGTGAAACAGGAGACCGAAGGAATAAGCTTCTTCAGAGAGAACTTAGGTATTTGCTGCCAAAGGAGAGGATTAGTTGTGAAAATCAGGAAGTCAACGAAGCAGAGAGCAGCAGGAGGCCGCCGCAGATAATAGGGACAGTAGGAGCGAGGCTGTTGCTCACCAAGGCACGTGAAGGGGAGATAAAAAGGCTTGTGCTCTTTCATATGTGCAAAGACCAGAAAGAGGGAGCGAGGAGGTCAGGGAGATGGTGCTGGTGGAGGAGGGGCCACGAGCAAAAAAAAAAAAAAAGCCTTTGAAAATGAACCATAGAAAAGCGATTAATAAGGGAAGAACTGTCAGGGTTGCTGATAGACCTTCTTTCTCATTTCCACTAGAAAGACGTAAGACATTGTAACTCGCAACCAAATTTGGGGAGGGAAGACCAGGAGCACAGCTAGACCACGACAGAAGGATGTCATTTAAAGGACAGAAACAGAATTTCAGACAGAAGGAAAGTCAGATTAGGATGGTTAAGAATGACACATAGGAGAGGACAGAAAGCAAGTTTAAAGGCTCGTGGGATATTTAAGGCAAGACAGCCCAAAGGATCTCTCGCCAGACTTCCAGCAGGGATGAAATGGAAACGGTAAGATTTTTCCTGACCACAACTTCCTTTTAACCGATTACTAGAAAGCACAGGCACACCACGTCTCCTCAGGACAGCAGTACCACTGCAAGCCCAGTCCTAGCACACGCAGTACCATTTCTAGAGGGGTCCCTCAACTCTGCAGCCCTTCTGCCCCAGACAAACCTACTAATTACAACAAATTAGTTCCCTTTCCTAAGTACCAGGTCATCAAGGGCAGTAAGAAAACGAATACCTGGAGTATCGCAAATCTGCCTGTCCCCTGAAGAGTTGGTTGGAGGTGTCCGGTGTCTGTAGACTAGATGTGGCTTATTGTGCTCTTCTTCATACTCCTGTTCTTCGAGCGATAGCAGTGGCTCTACGAAATAGTCCCCATCATCAGACTTGAATGTGCCTAGCTGAGAGAGACCAGAGAGGAACAGGCGGTCAGCTTTGGGTGATGACAAACCATGGAGCAGGACTGCCCACCAAAACGAGCAGTTAACGAGGGAGCTGCATGAGTGCCCGGTTCTGCAGCGACCCCTGCGAAGGCATGGGCTGAAGCTCCAGCTCCCATCGCACCCATGCCGAGCTGCGCTACTCCGCACAGCCATCCCACTGGAACTTAAGGAAAGCAGATTACTGATCCGTAGGCAGGGAGCACAAAAGAGGGGACATCTACCAGACCCCATCCCTATGCCAATGACATTCACCCAAGCCACCCCTGCCCAGAGGAAGACAGTGCTGCAGTGTGCTGGAGGCCTCAGTGCAACCCCATCACGTTGTGCTGGTTTCATACAGTGGCTCTCCCTGAGACAAGCTTTAAATCCACGTGTAAGGACTGGAGAGAGGTGGCCAGCTAGTGAAATCCCTGCTTATGAGAAGACACCAACACCCCTAGCTGCACATGACTATGAATTGGGGATTCGGTGGGTAAATAAAAGATATCCATGACAAAAAACATCCTGCAGCCATCCTAGTCTGGGAAGCATGGCCAGTAACTGGGAGGAAGACCTGCTCAGCCACACACGCGCACTAGCCTGGGTGAACACACGCACCCGGGAGAGCTCCTGGACCAGACAGAAGCCAGCAGAAACCTCCTGGGGACCACCTGGGACAGGCACCCCGGGGTGCAGGAAGGCACCAGGGCCGATGGAAGGGTCAGCCCTGCTGGGAGCCTCTGCTCATCCCTTTGCCAACATCCCCCCGCACAGAAGGTCACCAGGGTGGCAGGAGGGGCTGCCAGGAAGACTGCCTTCAGCTCTCCTCGGGCCATGCCCCTGACCCGGGGTGCAGGACGGCGCTGCTGGGGAACCCCCGGTCATCCTTTTGCAGCCCTCGTCGGCACCCCGGGGGCAGGAGGATGTCGGTGCCCGGGGTCTGCGCCCGCTAGGTGGCACTTCCCC
>NW_009648041.1:4311771-4319105 GCF_000708025.1 Charadrius vociferus | reverse complement strand
CCCCCCCCGACACTTTTTATAGCAGTTTTCTTCTGCATTTCTCAGATATGAGGCACTTCAAGCAACTTTGGTGTAGGGTTATTTTTATGTCATGCAGTTTTCAGGCACCCTGAGGGAAAAGGAAGATTATGTTCTTATCTGAGTTTGTGTTTTGTTTTACAATTTGGAAGTTTTCTATAAAAATTTAAGACATCCTTTAGAGTTAAATGTAATTAAGCATTGTCTTCTACTCTTCCTCAAACCAACCCCCCAAACCTTCGTTTTGTTTTTGGTGCTTTTTGTTGTGGTTTTGGGTTTTTTTTTTCCAGAATGGGGCAAGATGCAATGAAATTTAAAGCCTGTGGGCAAGGCAAAAGAAAATAGACAGTTGGAAGTTCGGATTTGTACTTCCATAGAAAATGTCAGTGTTCTATACCTTCTTCACTCAACTTTGGGACAAAGAACAGAAGTAGCAGTATTTGCTGCAGAAAGGGAAGGCTTTAAAAAAAAATCAAGTCAGAATCCACTTCTGGGCAGAGTAGCTCTTCTAAACGAACTGGTGAAGCCCTACAAACCTCAACCGTTCGCAGTAAATTACTGATTTTGTACAATGAGTATAAGTCAAAGTAAGCAAAGCATCACCTGCAAAGCCATGTGTCTTTAACTCTGTGGCTGGGCAGGACCAGGACACTGCTGGGCAGGACCAGGACACTGCTGGGCAGGCCTTCGGCAGCAGCTTTGCACAGCAGAGCACGGTGCAGGAATCTCCACGTTGGTGGAGACCCAAGTCAGCACGCCTTTAAGGCAGGGCGTAATTGGCACATAACCTCCCAGCGTGGCATTGTGCCCACGCTTCTAAACCATGTTTAATTTTAAAGTTTAGGATGCTTACAGTAAGATAACTCACCCATATTGGCTTCGGGGGCTTGGCAAAGCTGGGATGCTTCCAGGCTTGAGTTGCTTTGCGTGCAGTCAGCTCCAGCAATGGCATTGGGTCTTCTCACTGTGTCCAGCCTTAGGGCTGGCATGAGCACAGCCACGGCTGCCTGATGGTTCCCCCAGTTCTGGGGAGCAGGGGTGTCTCCCTGCTTCCACTGTGTGTATGTAGGAGCAGTGATGTGCCCGTTCTGGTAGGTGTCATCTACTGCCGGGAGCAGCTCTTCCCCATGACCAAACGTGGCTGTATCTCCATGCACTCACCTGTGTGAGCAAACCTGGACCAGATTTGCTTTTAATGCTGCAAAGGGCCTGCACGGTAACATCTTCCTTTCCCCACAGCTAATTGCTTGCTCATGCACACACATTAAGAAAGCAAGCCTCAGAAGAGGAGCAAGACCAAACTATTCTAAAATAACTTCAATCTGCAAAGCCTGCTGGGGCTGCTGCGCGAACCCCTGGCTTGCATGGCCTTGCCTGGCTCGGCATGAAAGACCGTGGCATCCCCACCCGTCCCACACTGAATTGTGTCCCGATTGAGTCGGAAAAGCCACCGAGGTCCACGGGCTGCTGGATGAACAAAAAGGGGGATCTCGTAACATCATCGCATAGCAGCCCAGGCTTCCCTCCAGGCGTGTTTTCTCCCTCTGATTGTTTTCTTGAGGCTTTCTCTGTCTCATCATCAAATAAATGATTTAACTCGTAGCAGGAGTAATGTCTGCTCCCTGAGCTGTGGTGCTGCTCCGCCAGGCTAGCGGGAGCATCCTGTACCTTACCGACCCCCTGACAGTCTTCTAGCACCTTCCCACAACCTCCACATCTGCCCCAAAACTTTCAGACTTCAAGGAGAGAGGGATATGGGGTGCTGGAGCTTGGGATACGGCCCCAGGAGCGGTGGCAGGGGAGGGGGAGGCTGTATCCTGCGCTCAGGTGGGTGCAGACACGTATCCCAGGAGTGCCGGGGCGAGCCGGCGCTGCCAGTTGGGTGTGTTGAGCGATATGAAGCTGCTGGTCAGCAAAGGGGGAGTGAGGAAAAGTTGAAGAGAGTTGCCTGAGGAAGGAGAGAGCGAAAAACTGAGCATAGCATTAGAGCTGAGTCAGCGGGGAGGGGAGGAGGCTTACGTGGAGCTAGTCCTGCCGGTGTCCTGGGGGAGAGGGGCGCAGCCTTCGCTCATCTCCTCCTCCTCCTCGCATCAGGACGGTGTTGGGAAACAGGTCCGCTGCTGGTTTATCTGGGTTGCAGAGTGCCCCAGGGCAGCCGCCGTCCCCCATTTCACAAGCACCCCGTGTCCCAGCACTCCCAGCCTCAGCATCCCCTTGTGCTGGGTCTGGTGCTGGTGGGTGCTGCTTTGCTCCGATTCAGCTCACTGACACAAGAATACCTATCAAAGCTTTGCTTTTATTTTTTTTTTTTTTTTTGTATAAGTTAGTTTTCTACAAGGTAAGCAGTTAATTTGGCTCTGCGGTGGGGTTCAGAGATGCTCAGGAGCTGGAACAGGGTGAGAAGTGGCAGCACATACCTGTGATTTTGGCAGGTTGGACCCTTTTCTTCTTGGCACTGGGCTGAATGGCATGAGGCAGGCTTGTAGAGGAGCATCCTCACGGGCTTCGCTCACCGCTCTGAAACCTTGGAACACACAGACAGGAGGGTAGGCAAGAAACAAAACCCCTCCATCTTTTAGAACAGAGGAGCTGACCCATGGAGGGACTAATTAGGTCTCAATTATGGGGCAGAGTTGGGAGTGGACTGAAGTGCTCCCAGGACCAAATCCTGGCTTTGCAGTGGCACTAAACATGTTTTAGGAGCGTGACATTACTTACTTACAATGCCATTTCCATTGATACACTTAAGAGTTGTATGTTGTGCAGCATTTTGAATCTTTACAGCTGGAGATTAGGAAGTGGAGAAGGAAAGCTGCAGCGTAAGTAAATAGATTATGTGGAGTTTAGAGAAACTAAGCTACAATCTTAAATTCAAATAACTTTCCTATTAGGAAGGATCTATTAATACTTACGGTATGGTAATTGTGCAGACTCCAAGTCCTCACCCAGTCAAAAGTAACCCCTAAGAGCCCATACCTACCCATGGTAAAATCCCCTTAAAACACTGGGAATTTTGCCTACGTAAATACTGCAAATGTCGAGCTGCAAATGCCTCTCCTATAAACCACAAAATGAGAACTTGATCACAACAGCAAAACTTCAGGAGGAAGTTTAAGGCAGTGCACGCTGCTGCAAGAATACACTCAGGGAACCCAAATTTCCTGCAGTTTTTGCACTGCTTTTCACTCTCATTACCATTTCCTTTTCCCCATAGGTGAGGGCAATCCCCAGTCACTAATCTTTGTTCTTTGCCGCTCAGCCTTTCCCGGTAAGCGTCATCTTCCTTTATCTGCTGCATCCACTAGCTTGCCCAACGATTATCCCAGAAGGCAGACTGTTTCCCTTTGATGGTTGCTCTTCAGTGCCACAAGATAACCGAAGACAGCAAACAGTTTCTCCCATCTAATCTGTGTGGTCAGAAAGTGAAAGATTTCATTCCCTTCAAACAGTCGACTGCTTGCTGGCTGGATTTCAGCCTTTCTTGCTCATCTGCCTGTGCTGGTAACAAGGATACCGCTGCTCTGTGCTGCCTTTTTCTCAGTTTAGGAAGCTCTTCTGCTCCCGTAAAGGCTTCTCTTTAAGGGACATTTTCAGCAATTGTGTCAAGGCTGGATTTTAAGGTTGGTTGAAGCCTTTTGCATTTGTTTGGAGCGGCTGACACTTGCAAGTTCTTGGTGTAGACTTAATTTAAATATACGGTTTAACTCATCTACAGTAGCTGTTTAAGCGCCACTCCTCCCTGGGGCTCTCTGTTCTTCCCCTGAGCCGTGTCCCCCGCAGCGTGCTGCTGCTGTTGAGGTCTGAATCGCTTGGTTGGTTTGGGTTTGCTCCTCTGGCCCGTAGAGGGCTGGGAAGTGGTACCTGCCATTCACAGCCATACCAGCACAGCACTTTTTGTCACTGCTGTCACAGCGTGACCTCTGCAGGCCCCATTTTTGGGCCGGTGGCAGAGGGAGATGCCAAATGATACGCCTGGATGCTGCAGAGCATCCTCGGTCCCATCCTCAGTCCCATCCTGGTCCCCTGAATATGGAGATGTGCACGTTGGAGTGACTAATCCAATGTCACTCAAGCAAGTAAGACCCAAATGTCCTTCAGCTTGGTCCTAGGTCAAACTGTGCAACTCAAATGTCTTCCCAGCCAGCACGTTGCCACAGGAGCTGTGTCCTGTGAGAGCCATCCCTGGGCACAGAGGCACCACAGAGGGTCCAGCGGAAACGCAAGCATAACCCTGTCCTTGCAGACATCATCCCTGCTCCTTCCCTGGGTGGGGAACCACCTTTTGGGAACAGAAGGTACAGGAGGAAAAGCAAACAAGCCTCTAATATCGCTCCGCTCACACGCAAGGAAACTGGCTCTCAGTTTGCCTTAGAAACAACTTTGACCCCGGAAAACAGATACACGAGTAGGAAATGGGGACTGGGTGGAAGGAACAGCAAAGCCCACATAGACATTGCAAATGTGTGGGATTTTCAGCTTCAGGTCAGCACGGAAGGGACATAACGATCCCTTGAGGCTTTCCACTTAAAACTGCTGCTTCCAGCTCACCCCTCCCCTGCTCCCAGCATTGCTGCAGAGCGTTTGCCCACTCCTTTTGCTTATACCTCTTATCTGCGTTGTGGAGAATGCATGCTCAGAGCAGACCACCTTCTGTGTCTCACTGCAGCCTGACAGCTCCTTTGGCCTGATGGGCATTTATAGACCCCATCCCCTACCCTTTTTACTACAGGTAGTGATCTGGGACAGGTCCTAAAGCAGCTGAGAAACACTTAATTCTGGATCTTCCCATTTTTGTGCAAATTAAGCCATCAAGCTAAACATTATATTGGTTTATCTTTTGTGTTTGACACGCTGTAAATCAAACAGGACCTGAATACACTTCTCCCGACTTGTAATATTATGTACATATGCATCTACGCTGTGTTCCAGGTGTCTTTGCCAAAACATTAACAGCAATACTAGGAGGACTAAACAGAGCAGATGTTCTGTAATCCCACACCAAAAGGGAATGTTGGAAGTTCTGCAGGTACAAAAAGCTTTACCCCTTGAGCCATGTACTTTTGTTCATATAAACTAATTATCGTAACAGGTCTGCGAGGTATCACCATCACCTTATGAAGAGGAGACCGAGACGGTCAATTTGGCAAAGGACACGGAGTTGTGGAGCTCTGATCCTGTGATCAGTCCCACTCTCCCACTCAAGCCTGCATACAGGGTAAGCGTACAATGTAGTATTTTGGTGCAGGGATCATTAAACTGTAAAACTATTTTAGGAGGGTTGTTTTCATTCTTTCCCCAAATAGTAGATTGTCTCCAGAGATAGTAAAATACAAATATCCATTAGAGTAGGAAAAAAGCTAAGCAGCTTTACAGATACCAAGATCTTTTTCCCCTAAACTGTTTGATTTCCCTAGAGGTGTCACAAGGCAGCCAGCTAAAAGCAAAGGCAGCTCCCCGGGGGAGGTCTTTGCCGTGTTGTATTTGTATAGTGGTTGGAAGTCTGTACCTGTTACAAAACCATCAAAAAAATTGTCAGTGGCTAAAAAATGGCAATGTTTTAGGCCTAATCCAGCTCCTGTCAAAATTCATCAACAAAACTTCCACTGACTTGGAGAAGTGCAGAATCGGGGCCTCTGTGTCATTTTACAGCATCACGTCATGTTCATTAATACCCACCTGACAAGCATATATAACACCCGGTATTTCGTTAGCAAGGTGCAACAGCTTGAAAAAACATTTCTCTCTAACTTTGAAAAGTGGCTCTGCTCCCAGAGGTGCATCACCAAAACTCAGAGCGTTTTAAAATGCTGCCCAGATAGCTGAGGGTTGCCAGCGCAGACTGGCACAGGGAGGGAGAAGGTAATCTAATGGTAGCTCCATCACTTGGTACAACTGCTGACATCACATCATCGCTCCAGCCAGAAGGTGCACCAGACCCGAGCAGTGATATGGGATTGCTCCCCCGATGTGAAAGGAATAAGAGATGCTGCTTAAACGTGATGTTGCAGATGCAACTTCCAGCAAGTCTCTGGCAGGGATGAGGAAGGAGCTCTCGTCCTACATGCTCCTACGCTCTTGCGCCCAGTTTCCTCATTTCTGAAAGCGGCACTGATAAGGAGCAGACCAGGGATGCTTAGGCGGTGGAGAGTCAGCGTCCAAACATGTGACAAAAATCTAAAAAGGGATTTGGTCTCTCCCCAACTATGCTATGTTTGCCCTGGATGAGCGAGCGGTGATCGGGTTCTATTTTCAGCCACGTGCTCTGCAACAACCTGCCTGTTTCTCACGGTGGCTGTGGCCCTGCCTGGGCAGTCGGGCACAGCCAGCACCGCATCCCTCCCTCCGGTTTAGTGCCTGGATCATGGCTTTGCTGTCAGGTGCCCTCAGCCTTGGCTTTGTTACTTAACTTTGCTGTCAAGCTCTGCTTTCACAACCAAAATAGGGCACTTAACAGTAAGAACTCAGTGTTTCTTAAATGATGGAGTTTAAGTAAGAAGTTAAGGAGCAGGCTCAGAAGTAGCAGGATGCAACCAAGGGAGAGCAACCCCTGAATGATCCGCAAAGCTGAAACAGTGTTGTCCTCTCCTCCCCAGCTGTTTCCATCAGCCATCTCTGCTCCATGCCTTCCTGCCTTCTCACTCAGAAAGTACCCTTTTTGGATGGCAAAGGCTTTGTAGGAGCAAACCTGGAATCCATACGTTCCCCTGGCAGGTGCAGAGAGAGCTACGCGAACGATGTGAATTGGCTGCAGCCTTCATAACCACATTCACGTCATGCCACTCAGGCTGGGCCACTGTAGAGAGAATTCATGGAGTGTAAATCCCCGTTTGGAAGTACACAGCGTCTCCGGCTTCTCCCTGTAACTCCTTCGCTCCCTTTGCAAACCACATGAGAGAGGGATCTCCCCAGAGAACCGCAGCTGGACATTTTGGGTCGTGATAGAAAGAAGGGGAATATTCACGCAGCCAGAGCTGCCTGGCTGACGGGTTCAGAGCTAGCTGTGATACTTCCAAGGGAATCTGTAGTCCTGAGCCTAAAGCCTGCTAGCAGCAATCCTCTTTTAAAGTTATTGTACGGCTTGGCTACAAAGATAAGGCACCAGATGGCTTGGGAAGAATTTTTAGGAGACAGTTGTGCTGGTATGCCTGGAAGGATCTCGAGAGTTTACGTTTACATAGACTATTTCTTTAGAGGCGAATGTTTGTCAGGATCATCAGTTCCAATTACTTAAAACGTAGGCTGTTTCTAAATGCAGACTGTGGTAAGAGGAGGGTTTTTTCCGTCTTCATTTTTTTTCCTGAAGCGAGGACAGCCAG
>NW_009648041.1:4295958-4311663 GCF_000708025.1 Charadrius vociferus | reverse complement strand
AGCAGGAATCCCTTCCTTTAACTTTATAGGTAGCAGATTGATTCATGGAGACTAACATTAAGCAGTTTTCATCCCGAATAGTGTCCTGCAGCACTTTCACTGCTGAATTATTCATAGCACAGGGAGCTATTTCTTTTTATCTGTTTTCAGTCAACAAAGTAAGCAGCTAATTTTGTCAGCTCTAAGCACACAGAAATGTGGATCAGTCCTCAAAATTTCCAAGACTTTAAAACTAAACCTTACTTTGTCTTTTGCATGAGAGGAGGGATGAGCTGGGGACAGGATCCGTAAGGATGCCAGTAGGACTAAGCAGTATGGCTGAAAGAGTTAGCCATCAACCTGCCAGTAATCTAGATGCTGCTTTCATACACCCAACTTACTTCTAAAACAAAGCTTGATCTGTTTGCAGTAAAGATTATAGCTCTATTACCTAGAATAAACATGACGGTCTGAATTTGATGACACCAGGAACAGAGCTCCCATGTACCCAGTTTGAGAGCATGACATTTCTTTCCCAGCCAGAATTGTTACCCAGACACCGGTAGAGGATTTGGGCCATTTGGTCCTTTCCTGATAACCACAGCCCCGCCAGAGCTTCTCGTCACCTGCAGGTGCATGGCAGACCCAAGGAGATGTGAAGGTGGACAGCACGTCTTGTATGCCTGGAGATATAACAGCTCTGCTAAAGAGGTAATTTTCTATCCTACGATGCGTGTATGTTGGGATATACATGTCATATTTTTCAGGCCTCTCTACTTTCTGTATACACTAGAACATAAATAACATTACTGAATGTTGGTGATGGGAATCAGGCTCACGTTTGCGAGCCAGCTGTTTCCACGTTTTTTCTCCCCATGTTTTATCAGCCTAATTCTTAAATATCCCAAACTTTTCCATCCAGAATTTTTAAAGGGAGGAAGCACGACTTGGAAATGACTGTAACGAGAATGGAGTTGTTGACCTAACTGACATTGTTTTGACATGACAAGGCCTACCGAGGGACCAAGAGCCCTTTGTGCTCACTGCAGAACAAACACAGGACTGAAAATGGAGCCAGTTTCAGAGCTCCCCTGCCTTATCACACTCAGTTAATGCGTTACTCCACGCCAGCCAGCCAGCTAAGAGCGGCATTTGTTACAGGGAGAGGGAAAACTCATACATAGCAGCAGCATTGTTTCTCTATACTGTTTTCAGCCCACCGCTCTTTGTAACTCAAAGTCTGTATTCAAAACAGAGAATTGTCCAAATCAGCCGTTTTATTTACCAACAAGATGGATTTTTGTGTTCATGCAACACCAGGACAGGGTGATGCTGGCCTGTGGCTGAGAGCCCGAGACCCCTTGTAGTTTGTGAGCCATGCTGGCATCTCCCAGCGCACATGGGTCAAGCAAACACCCCAAGATCCACAAGGGCACCCTCCCAGGGAACAGATGTATGGTACCGGGCTGATTAAAACACACGCATGCTTATCCTGTTTGATTCTATGAATTAATTAACCCCTCTGAACAGTGAGAATGTAACTTCGTAGCCCTGGTTGTGTATATACAAAACCATCTGGTTTAGAGCAGCAGTATCTAATTGACTGCATGACATTTTTTTGAACACCGCTATGAATAGAAAATAGGCCTCTGGGCCAGGAGTCAGCAGTTTTCAAAATCTGACATGCTTCTACCGAGAGCATCAGGAGGGATCCAGTGTCACTACCTCTCTGCTGCTTTGGCAGCGTCGTAACAGCTCTTAAGAACTGTCCCTGTGGCCCTTCTCTCTTGCAGCTATCCCCAAGCCACTCTCCTGCTGCACAGCACAAGGAATGAAAGACGAGCTTCTGCAATGCTTAAACACATAAGAACTGCTGCCCTGTCAGGGCCACCTCATCCTGTCTCCAGGGTGTGCCAATGGTGACCATCCAATGGTGACAAGGTAAGAACAAGGTAAGCTCGCAGCAGTGCCATACCTGAGCACCAGTCTGTCTTCCAGGGATCTGCTGTTGGGTGACCTGCGCCAGAGGTGATGTCCTTGTGCCCCTCTGCTGAGCTGCTCCGGGAGGAGAGGGACCTGAGTCCTGCCTGGGGAGATACAAATGTCATCATAAACTCTTACGTTTTTGCAAATGCCGTATTGGTGTTGAAAAGCTCGACCTTGCACTGCCCTGCAGTCTGACATTGACACCGAACATGCTGGTTTAGCTTCCACGGGGCACTCAGAACAGCCATGGCTGTGGAAATCCCAGATTAACGAATTCGGAGTAAAAAAACCCCACCACAGTCTCAATAGCATGTGTGTGTAGCCGGGATAGGATTGCCGATGGCTGTGAGCCTTTAGGGAAAAGGGCTGCGAGATCACTCAGTGCACGGAGCTAGAATTACAGCTTTCAAGGACAGAAGTCTCTTTTGCTTTTCTGCCCTGTTCTCTAAGACTTTTCTCATGCCCTAAGCCTTCTCCTTGTGTCCTTCCTTCAGGCCACGTGTCATCTGTCCAGGTCACCAAAGAGTCGGGTTCCCGTGCCTAGAAACCAGCTCTTGTCTTATCGGCAAATCTTTTTCTTTCTACAGCCATTGAAATCTACAGAAGTAAGACAATGCATGAGTATGTTTTTAATCTAATTATATTTACTTAGCAGAATGTTAGATATTTCACAACCAATTTATTTGACCCAGCAAAGCGCTTCCAAGAGAAGACGTGTGATACAGTGACATGGATGTCTGCTGTCAGTTAGTCTGAAACGCGGTAGAAGCGTGCACTTCTCTACCCAAGCCCTTTGGCAAAAGTACACGTAGCTCATTTCTTGATTTCGGGAAATACGTGCAAATGCAACCAGCCTCAGCCTGCAGTTGGAGGTGTCTGGTGTACCCTGCAAGTGTGGGGACAGCGGTGTCTGGCCCTCGAGCCACAGCCACGACCACCCTGACCGGCGTATGAACAGCACTGCACTTGGAAAAATTCACGCGGAAGATTTTGCAAGGACATTCGCTGGTTGAAATTTTGTCCTCGAACCGGAGTCTCCTGCAACTGTGAGAAAGGAGGCTCCTTGTCGTTTATAGCTGAGGTCAGTGGAGGGCCAGAGCGAGGAAGTTTGTATTGCAGCAATTTGTACCTTATCTTGTTTATAGATGTAAACAGAAGGTTTACGCTTCCGTTACTGAACTCTCCTACACCAAAAATGTTCAGTGCCTAAAGGAGGAGAGGGGTAGACAATGTGTGCGCACACATATTTCTTGAGCATATTTTGAGAAGTACAGTTAAATAATCCAGTGTTTCTGAAGTGTTTGGAAAGTAGGAGTCCCTTGCAGTGATTGAAAAACCCCAGTCTCTCTGTAGGCTGCACAGGGGTCATTCCAGGATCTCCATAGGGTCTGGATGTAACTCTCAAGTCCTTATGGACTTGGGTCAACACCCATGGAAGCCAAGAGTCCTTTCATGAGCTTTAGGTCACTCCCAATTGCTTCTGAAGTCGTTGCCCAGGCTTTTCTCATTTTAGTCACAGTACCAGAGTTTTGTATCATTTGAAAAGCTCCAAGGCAAGGGACATATGGAGCCTACAAAAGCATAGTTATTGTGCTAGCTAGCTCCAGTCCCATGCCAAGCAAATTATTCATGCACACTCTGTGGATAGGAGGCACAAGCTTTCATGTGGTTATATGGATAAAGGGAGGAGAATTTGGGCCACTGACTCAGCCTGTCAGCAATGTTTCCCCCTAAATACAGCCACGGAGCTGCAAAGCAGATTTCTCACAGCACTGACGGTGGGGCAGTACTCTCTTTGGAAGATGTGACCCCTTCTTTACATGACACTTGGAAACCAGTATCATATAAGGGAGCCAAACTCTTCCAAAAGTCTAGCCTTTTGATTATAACCTTTCATGAAAGTAAGCAATTGAACAAAAGCAGTTTAGAGATAGCATTTCAAACGAGAATCAGATGGCTTGCCTGGAACAGGAGCAGTAGCAAACCGCCCGGCCTGCTGGAGACACGACCATGCTATACAATGCTCCTCTCCTGCATCCAAAAGGAAACCTGACATTCAACAGGTGTTCTGCTTTTTGGGTAGTCTCATGGAAGGAGAAAGAGTTTGAGGAGACACACTACAAAAAGGTCCTTTTAAAGGCACCTACTTTTCCATTGCAGCTCCATGACCAAAGGGCTTTTTTTTTTTTTTCCTTTTTCTTCCCCCTCTTTCAGTGGGTTTTATTAGTTGTATTTGTGTCCACTTGGCAGCAATCCTGAACACCCAAAAAAACCAGACAGTTGCTCCATTTTTACTTTCCCCTTAGAAATATTTCTTACTGGGCTTTGCCACACTAAAAAAAAAAAAAAAAATAAAAAAATTCTTATGATCCTTTCATAAAGGAATTAAATTTACTTTATTATTTTAGTTAGTGGAAATGGAAAAGCCAATCAGCTGACTGTAATTGTACAATAAAGCCAAGAGTAGTTCATTTCAATCCTTGTTCCATAATACTTATATAATTCAGACCTGGAGACGAAAGCACTAAGGTCATGGATTAACGGTGGCTTAAAGTTGAAAATAGCCTGAGGAAGTAAGGATAACAAAGTAATTACTAGTGGGCAAATCATATGTTAATGGGTATGGGAATTATTTAGTGTATGACATTTAATCAATGTAAATGGAAGAAATATAAATCAAATTCAAATTTCAGGTCTCCATGAATATATATATGGCTTGTGTCTATAACTGAAATACATCTACAAAAAGTTACATTTGAAATGATTTTGTAATAATTAAAACTGTTGTTGGAATACAGAGATAGTTCTCCTGAACAGTGCTTTAAGTTTGCTTTTTCCAGTGATGTATAAAACTAAAATCCGTGCCAGTAAAATGAGGCACCAAGCAATCGAAAAAACACACTGTGCAGAAACTCATCCCAAAACACCTGCCATAAACATCACTTTTCTACACAAAATATCACAGTTCAGAGGCAAATAATTTTGGCAATTCACTTTTCTATAGCATGTGAGGTAAACGACATCAAAGCCTTCATGTGCACACCCAAACAAATTAACGTAAGTCCATCATAAAAGCTCTGGTGGGGTCTGTTCTCATCAGTGCTGGAATTTCACAAGACACCTAGCAATGTTTCATTAGGATCACCTACTACAAGAATTACAGCTGGTACAATAATAATTGCTATGCCAAAGATAATTGCAGAGATTGCGAGAGTGCAAAGCACAGAAAAATTAGAAAAGGAATTCTGTGACAAGAATGCCATGCAATTTTTCCCGCAACAAATAAGGGAAGAAAATTAGATTTCTAAACAGAGAATGAAGACTTATTTGCCAGGGTAACAGCTACTGCCAGCACAGAAACCATCCCTCAGAGCCCATGGGACATTCAGAAGAAGGAGCAGCTGAACATACCCAAGGAGAACAGCGACAATTAATTTTTTAGTGCTTCTGTGCTAAAGAAATTACATCTGCATACATGATCGTTGGGTGAAAAAACCATACATCAGTAAAAATGCATATGAACTAGCTCTGTCGTTGATCAGACCACCTCTAGCCATACTGCTCAGGACACCTCTGAAGGTGAGTGCCTTGTCTCTGTCATTGGGACTTACTGGGAGAAGTTCATCTTGGCCTTAATTCATACCTCAGTCAGAGCAGAGAGTTTGTGGGTCTTTTTAACACCGTGTTAGTAATAACAGAAATAAAACCACTGTCTTGGGATAACACACCTTCTTTTATACAAATATTTCATCTCAAAGTCTTAAATAGGCAATAAAACAATATTTAGTCCTTTAAGTCTTCTTTGTTTAAGTTCATAATGTACCAACCTACGCCATGCATTCCCCACATTCAGAACACCTAGAAACCTCTGTTTATTTGTAACCCATCCCAAAGTAAATGTACCATTTGAGTCAAAGATAATATGTTCTGAAGAGGGCTAGCCAGGTCCTGTGGATACAGCAGGGTAAGGTGCTCTCGATTATTTAACAAAAAAAAACCAAAAACCAAACAAACAAAAACCCAAACAAACAAACCCAAAACCCACAAAACCAAGAGAGCCTCTTCCATTTCAGAAGTGAATTTTTGCACACCCTCATTCAAAGCCATGTTTTCTTCATTCAGATATAGGTTGTGACCTCAAGAAAATATCCACTGGGACCTTTCTTACTCCCAAGCCTTTGGATGCCAACGTCAGGAAGATGATGAATCCATCCATACTGTGCCCATATGCACAGCGCAGTATCTCAGGCTGTTTCACAGCATTTTACCTGTCCTTCAATTGCCCCATGCAGAAGCAGAAGGATCGTTAGATATATGTAGTACAACTTAAAGACTCCTTAACAGGCTGGTTCTGATTCTCTGTCTTATGAGCCATGTACACGCACATTACTTTGTGTTTTAGCTGTTCCACGCATGAATTGGTGGCTTTGTGCTGGTCCTTGTCCAGTGACAGTAGATATCAATGCCTTTGGCATGCAGCACTTGGCTAAAGCAGGCACTGAAAGTGTTAACTCAAAGGCAGGGTAATGTCCTATTTGGTTGAAGTAAAAAGTAAATAAATACAGGATTTACTGCAATTTAAGGCTTAAGATGAGATCAGATGCCTGTCATCCCCAAACACCTCTCAATCAGCAAAAAATAATCCTTCGCAAAATAGATTGTTGTTTTTTGGTGCAAGGTTTTCTGGAGCAAATGGAGCCATATATTATTCCTCTGTAGAGTGGAGGGAGGTGAAGTATAAACTCAGCTGAAAACTTATCCAGAGCTTCTGGCAAGTGCAGGCCATAAGCGTGTGATTTGTGCTGCTTACCAGATCTCTGCATTTCATGAATCCCGGATGATGTGCGGGGGAATCTCTTTAAAAGGATGTAGGAAGTTAGAACTGTCATCAGCTAATGAAGATTGCAGGGAAATGAAAATGGAGCAAAAAGAAGAGCGGGCTCGGAGCTCTGCCCTCGCCGCACGTGAGGGAGGACTCGCTCGTGTTCCTGGGAATTACTGCTTCAGAGCCACCTGCCTACAGGGTTAACTTTCTTCTCCTCTTTATTTGAAATGAGGGAAGTCAACCCGACCTTTACTTTCAGATCTGAGAGAAGCCTTGAAAATGAGAACAGCGAAGCCGTCCAAATGCAAACACTGACTACAGTAGACCTATTTATAAATAGTTTAGAAGAACACCATGAACTGCAGAAGGAGGGGAATTTTCTCTCCTTCCCCTCCTCCCCCCCCCCCCCCCAAGTTTGCTGTCTCAGTGAACACAGTGGCATGCTTGAATTTGCTTTCTTACATACCAGGAGACCTGTCGCAGAAAGCAGGGTTAAATCCACAAACGCAGGACCCGATTCAATCAAGTGGCACCAGCTCCAGTTTTGCTGTAGTGCATAAAGGGGCCGTGCTGCAAAGCAACTCCCTGGTCTCAACACCATCCTTCAGGCTCTTGTTAGTCATCCTGCATCACGGGAACAGCCCCTGGACAAGGCTGCCAAGGGGAAAATCCCAAACCGGGTCAAGTGGCAGGGAGGAGATCTCCAAGGATGCACCATCCCTGGAAACATTCCAGGTCAGGTTGGACGGGGTTCTGAGCAACCGGATCTAGTTGAAGATGTACTTGCTCATGGCAGGGGAGGTTAGACTAGATGGCCTTCAAAAGTCCCTTCCAACCCAAAATATTCTATGATTCTATGAAAGAGGGGCTGGGGACAGCCTCCCAGGGTGCCTTCATCCTTCTCTTCCGCCTCTCTGCAACCTAAAAAGGTTTTCTTCTGTAAGGTTCATAAAGAATAAATAAACAAACCACTCAACTGGTCTGACTGCAATAGTAAGTAACATTAAAAATTCAGAAAGTGAGAAAATAACCCAAAATAGCCAACACCCAAGCCCTCACGAATTCTTGTAACAGTTCAGATTTATCATAGCCTCTGACTTTCAACACAACTCGCACTCACGTCTGCTATTAGCACACTTCTGCTGGGCTGTTACTTTCAGTTTTGAACCTTCGCCCTGCAAGGGGTTGTCTGACCAGATGGTTAACCTTTGTTTTACAGAACATCATATGTAAAAACAAACTCTGGCCTTGCAAAGCATCCCTGTTTGTATTTCTCCCCCCCCAATTACTTGGAAAAGTAATCCAATAGATTAAATTTCCCTTTTCTGAGAAGAGTTATCTAGTGTCAAACCAGTAGTGATGTCACCATGCAGACGATACAGTCACTAAAGTGCAGTTACTTGGTCAGTGGAGATGGCTCGGATACTTAAAAAAACATTGCAGACCGAGCATTTCATCCCTTTTCTGTCTGCCCGCACACAGAGACACTGAGAATCAAGGCAGCTTTCTGGGGCCTGACAAAGTTAGAGCAGATCAGAGAATAATATTCTGTATTATTTCAGAATAATGCCTAGCTGCCTGTAATTATTGACACGTCTTGGTTTCCCCTATCTGCAGACATCACAGACTCTCTTACCCCCGTTTGATCACAGATGCCACTGGGGCAGAGGAGGACTGGGAAGTGAAGTCAGTTAAAGGTGAGATGCAGAGAAGAAAAATGCGCATCTTTGGCACATTGCTATAAACAAAGGTTAACCCACTTTCCCCTTTTTTGCAGGTCACTCAAAGTGGGTGAATTTTACCAACCCCGACATTTCCGGCTACCTTTGTCTTCTGTTTGCTGTCTGATTTCTCCTGAAGCCTCTCTAACAAACTTCACGGGTGATTTCTGGAGTCAGGGTGGTGTCTTTGTAGCTGTATCTCATAGCCCTCAGTAGAATTGTTTTCCATGAACTCATTTGGTTACTCCTGACCTTGGGAGGCTCACAGAGACCCAGCTGTAGAAAAGACTGAAAATTATTATTTTATATTTTTTTTACTATGGGTTATAGTCAAAGGCAGGCTCCTCTCTCCAACCACCGGCCTGAAACATCCCATTTTGTAGGGAATGATCTTGTATATGGGTTAGCTTGAAGGGTCATTGAGCAACTTGCTGGCTATGTCAATGGCAGACTTGCTCTTCTGGGATAGCTGTGGCTAAGTTACTTTAATTCCTCACAGGTCTGCTTTTGAATTAAAGCAGAATAAGAAAAAAAGTAAAGAGGAGAGGTGGGCCCACTGTGTTGGCCAGGCACGGCAGTCCCCACCTTGGACAACCTGCTGGTAACGAAGCAGCATCCCCAGAAGTTCAGGCATGTCCAGCAGGACCTGGTAACACCCAGGGTGAAGGGGGAAGGAGCCCTGAAAGGGTTTGTGCCTCCACCAAAGTCCCTGATGTTACTGGCAAAGCACCCATGGAATTTATTGGCTTTGGATTAAGCTGATTAGAGAAACAGCTGGAAAGGTGAGTGTCTTTAATTAAATGGACAATAATTTACAAATTACATTGGATGCCTCACAGTAAAAAATAAACTGTTTAATAATAATGGTTTTAAGGCTCAGTTCCTGTTTTAAGCAAAATAAATTTAAGTAAGCAGTCCCAGCTGAGGTTCTGGTGGGAGGGAGTTTACTGGAAAAATTAAACAAGAAAAAAGCTACTCAGAATTTACTATTGTTCATTTGCCATCTTTAAAGTTTTAGGAGGAAGGTAGTGCAACCTACCACTTGCACTTCAAATGTTTTCATGAGCCACTAGCAACAGGCATAATTCTCCTTTGGAGGAGAACTGAGAATCAGAAACTCTCATTTCTTATTTTCTTGAAATTGTAAATGGATTTTATATACACACGCATGCATGCACACAATATGTATATTTTTATATATATACACACACACACTCTTACATATATATACACACTTATTCCTGATGCAAAGCAGCTTGGGACTATCCCTCAACATAGAATTTGGCAGCTGAAATGTGCCCAGTTCAAGCTGGCAAACTCTCTCGAACACACCACAAGAGATGGGAAGGGCAGCAATTAAACACCATTTTTATTGCTGAAGAAGGATCGGTTCCCTGCGATACTTCAAATTCCTTCTGCAACCACGGGTAAATGATTTAGTGCCAGACATTGAGAGCAATTTAGGTTTGCAAAGATGCAGATAGAAAACCTATAGGAATTTCTTTAATGCCTGGTGCCAAGGGGAGCTGGGCATCTGGGGAGAATTTTGAGATTTGTTCTGTGTGCCTCTTTCTCTCCTAATTTGCTTTACCAGATGTAGTTTTCCCTGCCTCAGCTCTTCCTATTTAGGAAATGGCAAACCCAGTAATTTCCTTCCCCATCAGGAAGGATCAGGAAGGTGATGTGCCCCAACAAACAGTTCAGCTGGAAAAAAAAAAGTTCAAGGAAGGAATACAAGAAGTTGAATGTGTTGCTTCTCACCTTTACCAGACATGAATGACCTATGAAATATTTATCATCAGAACCGTTGTTCTCATGTTAGGAAATGCTACCTATAGCCTATACGGCATCACTGCTTCCTATACACTGCTTTTTTTTTTTTTCTTTTACAATTACAATTGGAGAAGAGCTTCACACCTGAAAGTGGGGTTCAGCTCCAACACCTTTTCTGAGCAATGATAGGCTGTGCAGTTGGTCACAGGAGTCTACCAAAACCATAAAGCTGAAAAAAACAGCCCCCGTCTGTTCCCCACCAGGCCTGATGTCTGCCAGAAACTCACCGTTTTATCAGCATTCATCAAAGGACCATTATGGTCCAAACGTCGATGTCCCAGGCAGAGTTGTGGGATGATGGAGACGTTGAACCACGTCATATGAATCTTGCATGTTTGCATTTTCATCTTATACAAGCCCCTGTCCCACACCAGCGATGTTCTCACCTTGTTGTCTTATCTAATGGAAGAAAGGTTCCCTCAGGTTCCTTTTCCCTTGTTCTCAAGTATCATTAGTAAAGAAAGTACTGGAAACGTACCTCCCAGGGCAGTTGCACAATATTTACTGGAAAACCCATCTTTGTATATTTAAAAAAAAAAACCCCAAAAGCTGACATGTATCTCTGACGGTGAAATTAGGAAAGCATTTAACAAGAAGCCAATCTGTAAGCAACAGAAGCTGCAGCGCCTTGTTTCCTTTGGCTCCCCGGCTCAGGGTTGGGCCAGTCTCTGGGTAGCAACACACAAATTCGAATCAGAACATCGCCTATAGCGGGAATACTTTTCCTATGACTAGTTTGTGGCATCCAGAGATTTACTTGAGATTACAGGGTGACTTTTGTTCCTGATCAGAGGGCATGAATTTCATCTCTCCTTTCTTCAGTTGCTTATCTTGTTATTGCTGACATATCTAGCTGTCTGTCAAATTCGGATGAAACTTAGCAACATGTTTGGATGAGTAGAGTCTGACTTACAGTGTGATGGTGGAAATCTTCTTTTTAGGGAACCAGGCTTAAAAAAAACCTCAAAACAAACCCAACAAAACTACATATTGTCTACTTCAGCTGTGTCAACTCCACTGATGATTCATGGGAAGTTACTGAAGCAAGTTCACGAACCATCACTGATGCACAGCATGGGAATCTTCCTAGTAATTACTAGGAAGATTGGTTGAAGCATTAAATGACAGCCATTTATAGAACTAATAAACACAGAGCTTAGTGTTCCTGTAGGAAACGCCAGCAACATTTGATACAAGACAAGTGACCATCTTTTCTTGTGGATGCAAAACATGCAAAGAAGCAGCTGTACTTGTTCCATCAGGGTCATAACATCTTTCTGAGTAACCTTTCCAAATGAAGGACCATCAAGAAATCCAGGCATAGTCCATTTTCTCCCCAGAATACATCCTGCTGCGTTTTCTTACAGGCCATTAATATGTTATCTGCTGAGCCATAAGACAACAAGCAAAGACAGAGAAGTGCAGTCCAGTGAAATTTGACATGAGTAGAGGATGCATCGGTTTGCTACTTAAATAAATAAATGTTTAAATATTTAAACAAAAATTTTGGTTTAAAAGGAAAAGCTCCGTGCGAGGGAGAGGACAGATGAAAGCTGACATTTTCTGGACCGACAACAGATATAACTACTGATCCAAGAAAACTTGAATACAGGAAGCGCTGCCAGGTTCCATTTGGATGGATAACGAATGGCTGGAGTAGTTAAGTGAAAAGAGATGTTCAGCGATGCTAATATGTAAAGCTCCAAAAGGATGTAATTGGACTGCTTTGATCAAGTAAAGAAAGAAGACATTCCCACATTGGCTCTCCACAGCAGAGGTGGTCATCTCGGCAAAGCTGAGGAGGAGACATTGCTAGGCTTGCTCCGAATTGGCGTCAGCGGTCTTCTGACGGCTCTCCGTCCAACCTTGCTGTACAGGAAAGCCATGGGACAGAGCAGTAGCCTGAGTAGGAGTAATTGGGTGAAGTTGTCCGGGCAGTGTTATTCCTCTGCACCCTCAGGGACAAGTTGCAGTGTTTTACACGGCAATGGCAAGTGGGGCCCCTATTCACCACGCAGCGTGGGGAGTCTGTCCAACAAACAGCCCCAGGTATCCCCTGTGAAGGTGACTGTCAAACAGGACCATTCAGCTTTCTAGACTTCAGTAGGAAAGCTTCATCTGCTGGCAAAAAACTGAAAACTAGGATATAATTCTGTTCTGAACGCTAGCAACCAAATGACCAAAATATGCATTATTTCACAATCTTCTCACAGGGAGGGTAATGCCTGGAGCTCCAGGAACTCAATGTCTTTCCTTCCTTCATATACTCACCAGGAGAACATCTCACCTACCTCAGTTTTACAGTGTTTTTACCTCCCATGCCCCATTCACTCCAGCTCTTTACCAAACTCCAGCCACTTTATAAGGCAGAACTGGAAGAATAAGCAATTGTGAGAATATCTTGAGGGAGTGTAATCAGTGACTGCAAATACCAAATAAAAGTTACTCAGCTATTGTTCATTCAGCATCATGCTCGAGAGAAAATGAAGTTCTAACCTTCGGCTATTTTGTAACCTAAAAACTACTGCTAATACCAAGACAATTATTTTCTTGCATGCTTGTGGGAGACATCAGCTGAAGTCAAAGGAAAGATTCCCACTGCCTTAGGGTTTCAGAGCAACCAAAGTTTTCAGAACTCCTTGCAGGTGTCCAGTCCATCACCATTAAAAGGTGCACTCCCATTTCATGGAATTGCACGTACAGTGCTTGCCAAAAATCGAGCATCTTTGGCTCGAGCAGAAGATACGTGTGCTCAGTGAAGGAGGCCAGAAGGGGCTCAGGCACAATGTGGTATGAGCCTTCCCCCTCCCTTTGGAGAGGTCTGTACACACAATTTCACTTTCCGGTATTGATTCTGCACCATTACCAGCAGGAGCCCTGGCCTACATCCCTAGCTTCACGCTGAACACCTCGCTGCCTGACTACAGACCTGAGTTTGCAGAAGAATTTGTAGTCATGTCCTATGTTCACAAATGCAAACGTCAAAACCTTCAAGTTTGTAGGACATCTTCAAGCTGAGCAGATTTTACACTCTGCAGTTTCAGAATATCCGACTGCTGGTACACCCGTAGGTTAGGCTGGAATATTAACTCAGTAACTGTACTACGCAAGTTGTGAAAGCTGCTTAAATCTGGCTATCTTCTAAAACCAAAGACTTCTCAGAAGGTCCTTGTTCCTTTGCAACAATAAGTGGTTCCTTAAAGAGCACAGTGCTCAAAATCCCGGTATATTTTAAAATCATATAAAACGTGTCACACGTCAAATTAGAAGTTACACAGAAAACTTCATATGGACCATCTGTGTTTGCCTGATCAGTTAATATTCATTTCTGGAGTTCTGGGTCACAGAATTCTATTCATTTCAAAAGCTGGCTAAAAGATCGCTTGGATTTTATCCCATTGGCTTGAATCTTGTATATCTCGTACAACTTCCTGGCTGTGTAGATGACATGTTGCAGCAGTAAGTACAGAACACTTCGAGGAATAAAACTGAGCAGTCTTTGGACACTGGGACAGTTTTCAAAGGCCATTGCAAATACACTCAATCCATCATTTGTTTTGTATTACTCTAAACCACATATATTCCCTGGGAAATATAAGTAAATTTTGGTGGGGGCAGGGAATGGAAGAGGGCAAGGGAGGGAAAGCAAGCAAATGTAAATACTTGAAGTGGAAATTAATATTGAAGAAATAGTTATTTGTGCTAAACAACTATTCCCAGCCTGAATATTAACATTTTCTATTTACAAATAAACCAAACTATGTGTGTAACATAAGCATAATTGAGAAACAGGAGCTTATTTCAAGTAAACATACATTTTTTTGATTAAAATAATCACTCAAGCTAGTGAAATACCTCAACTAATTTTGCAACGATTTAATCAAGGCTCTGCACGACTGCTGGGATTTTGTATGGAAACCGAGCCTTTGGTACACATCGGAGTATCAAGAGGATAGACACTGTCCTAGTGCCCAAGGCTGCTCCTACGAACTCTCTTGAGCCAGTTTCTAAAGTCCTGCACATGCTTTCTTCTCCAGCATTCCCTTCTTTCAAAGCAGAGACAAATATGAGAAACAGCTTTGCTGACTTAAGCCTGTCCTCACGCTGTGAACGCCATCGCGTGCTGCCTGTGACTCTATTCCATTGATGTTGGGCGAGGAAACGGGAGCATTCAGTTCACCTCTCTGCTCCTCTCTTGGCCCAGGAGAGCTCCCCACTTCCTTTTCCCTTCCCCAATTCACATACCCTATAGCTTATTTCGTATAGTTGTTGTCTTCCTTCAGTCCTTTCCCTATTGGGAAAACTTTTAACGTTTTGCCTGGCCCTAAAATGAAATCCAGTAGAAAGGGTAGCAGTACTCAGCTTAGGGAAATAACCTAGATGAGAGGACAAGCACGGCTGTGCCTCCTGCTGTCCTCCCCCTTTCTAGAAATCTCAGTCCCGAGGTTGTGTCTGAGCCACCACTCAAAAGCTATTCACGAGCCATTACCCATGGATTTGTGTAGTTCCTTTTGATCCCATTCACGCTTTGGCTTCCTCAACTTCCAGCGGCAAGGAGCTCCACGACCAAATCGTGCTTTTTCTGGAAAACAGCGCAATAAAGCAAACAATGCCAGGAACAGATGGCATTTTGGCTTTCCTCCCTGCTCCCCTCAGTCCACCCACAGCCGCAGAACTGCAAATCCAACCCGTACTAGCACAGACACCCCGAGTGGAGCATGTGCTCAGAGGACATGTCAAGACCCTTAATCCAACCAGCCACTTTATGTTAGTTCTGTTCACAGCTCGCTTCTCTTTTACTGCAAACATAAATCAGAGAATAGAGCAGGAAGGTCATCCAGTTCATGCCTTTGCTCTGCGGTGGAGCGTGTTACTTCCCAGCAGATGATTTACCTGCTCTCAGATACCACCAGTGGCAGAGGCTCATACCCTCCAGAGGCAAACTATTTCCATTCTCAAATGCCATTGCAATTACAAAGCTTACCCCGATGCCAGCTCTGAGTCTCCCTCACCACACTTTAAGCCAACCCTTCTCGCAGTGTTTCCTGTAATGATTTCTGGTTCTCCTCCCTGCTTCTGGAACAGAAGAGGATAAAACATGCAAACTGCAAGATGCTTGGGCAAGGGAGGAACCCTCCCCAGTGGGCTTTCAGAGCAGGCTGGTTATCTTTCGCACTATGTCCGTGTTCAAGCCTCACTGTGCCTCTCCATTCCCACAAATTCCTCACATCTCTGTTAGTCCTTCATGGTGGATGGGCAGTAGAGATAAGCTCACTCAGTTCCTCTGAGGTGGCGCTAGGCAGGAATAGATTTCTTAAAACAGTTGCTGTTGGAAGTCCAAGATTTCACTCCTTGGTCTTT
>NW_009648041.1:4248816-4295887 GCF_000708025.1 Charadrius vociferus | reverse complement strand
CTTGCCCTAACACGTGACATACCTTCAGCTCACTGGTACCGCAAAGCATCTCGTGGTCCTAATGAAGTATAGCATCAAATTTTTCCAAGACAAAATGGCAACAGTGGGTGCAAATCAAGCGCTAGCAAGGAATGCCTCACTAGAACAAAATAATTTCCAGACTGGAGAGCCCAGGGAATGTTATCTTTGGAGAACTGTGTTTCTGGGTTGCTTTGATCAAATGAGTTTCAAAGGTGATTACAGACCCAAAAGTGTTTCCCTAAGCAGTATCCTGTGGGATGGGGAAGGCCAGAATTCAGGCAGAAGCTTTCTCCTGTACAAAAGCCTCGCCACTGACATTGTCAAGGGATCTGTTGCACTCCATTGTGTCCATAATCTTCAAATTAAAGCTCCCTAAATCCACAATAGTCTAATAAACCACAAGCCTGTAACAGCCCCTTCAATTTTCCACGTTAATAATCCATGGATTAAGAGTCCCTCTGCTGCTACAATAGACAGAACTGATCTTCTCTACTGTGTCAATGACCCATGAATTATAGGGCTGTGTCTCAGATGGTTAGATAATACTTCACTCAAGTCCCTGCAATAGATTTTTCTAACAGGGCAAATTCAGGACTCTGTTTTGGAGTAAAAGCACATTGTGACATTCTCATTTCTGGGACTGCTCTTCATATTCCTCTTGGCAGTATCCCCATGCAAAAGCACCGCCCCCTTTTTACCATATCAATCCATTTGTTTTGCAATAAGTGGCCTGATCGCCTTTCATTTACAACTGCACATTTAATATATCATGTGCAAGTTTAATAAGAGGCACGATTTCATAACCGGTTAATCAACTGATGCAAAATCCTTCCATTTTCTTGTAATAGGATCTTATAATAATCTGGAATATTTTATACTGATTTGTGGATAGCACTTCTGAACACACTTGTATCACTTAATAACCCTTTATTATACCATTTACTATGAAGTACATAAAGCATCTACAGCAGTCAAATTAGAGGGCAAGAAGAAGCAGAGTGGAGTCGCTTCAGAACCACTGCCCAAACCCATCATCTGTAAAATGCTCATCGACTGCTCTGATCAGGAGCGAGCAAGCTTCTGTAATAGCTGCATGATTTCACCTTTGCAAATACCGCTGCAGCCGGCAGCCTGGATTTCGCGTATGGATGGAAGTGCCCTGCCAGCCACTGGCACGGAAAGAAATGTGATGGGTAGGAGCAGACAGACTGTCTCTATGGCATTTTCACTGGGGACCACAGTCCCAATGGCACATCATCTGCCGGAACAGAATGCCAATGCAATTTTTTTTTCCCCGTTTTACTTTTTAAAGCAGAAACCTTCATACTGAACTGAAAGCCACACGAATGATTGCACATTGTAGCAGGGTTGTTAAAGTCAAGGAATGTCTGTTAGGTTAGCCAGCCATGTCTCCATCAAAGCCTAGCTGTTCCATACCATATCTTTTACAGCGTTTGGTTCAGACTCCTATTACTTGGGACCTTTAAAACCACACTGTCAGCTCAGCTAGACATGGGAAGAGGTTCCGCGTTGCAAATAAACAGCGGCTGCCATCTCTGCTGCTGTATCTTAAAGTGTGTTGAACAAGAAGTTTGGTTTTATTTTGCTGTTCACAGGGCAATAAATCATCTCATTAAAAGTTAGAGCCGTAATGTTTTAGGGCAGGTAAAGTTGTAGCCATGACTTAGGGGCCATGTTGATTCCCAGTAAGGAAGGATCCGTTACTTGCTGAAAAAATGTATTTGCTGATTCTCTGGTTTTCCAGACAGTCAGTGAAGGTCAGTTTTGTAAATCACCCCTTGTAGCTATAGGAGTCTATTAAATAAAATAGTTCCAAATAAAGACTTGTTAACATCGATTCCGGAGCTTAACTCCACTGCTAAATCTTTCAGTGTCAGAAAGAAGATCAGTGCAGCATCTACAGACAATTAAAATTATAGTCAAAGTAATAGTGGCAGCAACCACTGTGGTGGCTGATAGAGGTAAATCTCTTCCCATGCAATGAAAAGAGAGTGATGGGAGGGTGGAACAGTAACAGATGATGTGTTTTTATTGTTTGTATAGTAATTGTGAAAACAAGTCTCAAGCCAAAGTGAAGTAAGTTTTGTGCTGCTGGCTACCACGTGTGACGTGTTACTGCAGCAAAAACCTCCAATGCCACAAATAATTGGATTCACCTTAGCTGGCTGTCTGGTTTACAACTATCAGAATCTCACCTCTTATTTCACCCTGGTGGAGATTTTCATTACTTTATCGTCCTTTAGAAGATGATAAAACAAGGCTCTGAATTGCCTATATATATCTCAGGCTGCAGCTCAGATTTGCGAGACCAGATGTACTGCACTAAATGGCACAAAAAAACCAAAAACCAAACAAACAAAAAAAAGAAACCTGACCTATTTGCCTCATGGAGAGGCACTAAAATTTTGTCATTGGTTCATTTCCCTTTGCAAACAGGTGTAAGAACAATAACTGCATTGTCATTAGCCAACATATAGAACAAATAAAAGGAACAAGCCCATGCTAGCTGACCCACGTGCTATAGAAAGTGCTGCTTTATCTCCTGCGAGTGCCGGGACCCGTGCGATGAGTCTCCCCAATTTTGACACAAAGTCAGCATTGTCTTCTGAACCTATCTCAGCTTTTAGGTTGACCTTGCAGTATTTTTCTTGGTTGTCACGCTGAGCACGATGTTTATCTTGTTATACTATTTATACAGAGCAGACCGTTTTTCCATAAGGGAAATATCCCGTGTCAAGCATCTGAAAGTCCAGGGGGCCGTATGCTTGGGCCAGGCTCCCTCCTCCAGGAATGGGGCAACCCTGCTGTACCGCAGTGGGAACACCACGCCAGTGCTGAGCTCCCAGTGCCCAGCACGATGGCCCTCGGACCTTCCCATGGCACATATTAGTATATTAGTGGCATCTAATGCAATCACTCATTTAGCCCACATTAGAAGAGTAATTGCTACTGAGAGACCTCTGGTAGGTTTTCAGGTAGGGCAATGCTACTATTCCCCATTTAATGGAAAAACACTAAGCCCAGAAGTAAGGACAGTGCAGCACATGCAACTGCCACACAAATAGCAGAGCTTGTCACTCCTCTTGTGCAGCACCAGTCCAGTTCCCAGGGTGGATGGGGCTGGGAGAAGCACCACTAAGGTGCTCCCCAGCCAGGCGTGGATCCTTTGGAGGCGAGGGCAGGAGGGACACCTAAAGGACAGCTCAGGATAACCCCGAACCCACTGCACTGAAAGGCACTGAGCACGCTTTGGGTTATGTGAGCTTGCCCACTCCTCTGTCCCCCCTGCCTCCAACATATTCCTACGTGCTCTCAGTATACACACAGCTTGTTAGCAGCTCCACGGGGTTCCCAGGAGCAGTGAATGAACAGAAACCGGGATTGTATGATCATAACAACCGGCTCAGTTTCTTCTGCCTTCTAAGCTTCCCTCCCCAAGCACGGGAGGAGTGGCTCCAGAGGAAAGGCCATGAATTTTTTATTTCCCTGACCAGAGGGTGATTTTGCCTGGTCAAAGCTACATACATTGTTCCTCGTTACTAAGGCAACAGGTACCTTACAAATGCTGATAATACATAAACTAATACAACTCTGCAGTTTGCTCTTTCTTTGCAGAGCAGTTTAATAACCCGTGTGGATGCCGCTCGCCGCCTCTCTCCCGCTGGGCTAAATGAGCACTTCAGGAAGTATTATCTCCCTTCCAGCGTGGACTCCGTGGTGCCCGCACAAAGACGAGGCACTGAACTGGGGAGCTGCGCCGCTATCAAAAGGCAGAGGGGTTTCAGAAAGCTCCAGGGAGGAGTGGGAACAGCTGTGGGAGCACCACACAAATCCAATACAGCGCTGCTGCCTTCCTGAAAGCGGCAAAGGACCCTTAATGCTCACTGTTCAGAGGGAAGGCGTCGCTTTTACAGTCCCGTAAGAGAAATCCTGGAGCACAAACTCTTTAGTTCCCAGTCGTGCCCCCACCATCAGCATCAGGAGCTGACTGGATTAAGGGCTGTTTGTTAAACTCCGCCTCGCTCCCCCTCTCATACACCAGCCTCTCTGAAACACAAGCCCGGTTATTAAGTGAACACACCGGGTCCCCACTGCTCTTGTGGTGAGAGCAGGGTTAAAATGCTTCGCTGGTCTCCTTAATCCCTCTCACATGATTTAGTCAACACCAGTGGGGGAGAAGGACCTGCAGGTTTTGCCTCCTTGGCTCCCCCCTCTTCAGAGATCAAGGAGAAGAGAGAGTGCAGCATTGCACTTGGGCGGGATGAGGTGGGGGCGTTGAAAAGTTGCAGAGAATACGAACACTGAGTGCACACAATAGGTACCGGGTGCTGCATCCGCAGAGCTCATGGCCTCAAGAGCTGCTCCTGCCTGGCCTCCAAGCTTGCTTTTTTCACGACTCAGCACCATTTAAATCTTGAAATGGACAAAGGCAAATAGAAATTTAAAATATGGATTTCTGCTCCTGTTGCGTCAGTTCAGTGATGGGGAGATGACCACTGTGCGGTAGCAGAAGGAAAAGCCACCAGGAAAGAGGAGCAGTTGCACACTACTGTGGTGGAGGCAATCCTCCTCAGTGGACCTGATATACCAATGATCCATCTGTAGAATTCCCTTTTAAAGAGCAATTGTTCTATTAGAGAAACCACATAAGTGGCCCAATTGCTGGGGGACTGGAGATAGCCTGAGATGCAACAGGCTAATAGGAGCTCAGAAGTAAAAAAGACAACCCAGAAACCGAAGCAGCTCATAACCTGATGACTGATCTTCCCCCCCCCCCCCCCCTCCACCCTTCCATCTCTTTTTTAAAAAAGAATCATATGAGCATATATTTCAACTATTTTATGCTTGCTACCAGTCAGCCCCTTTGTCCTGATGATCTAACAATAACACAAATAGCTTAAATAATGTATGTTTAACTTCCTTCCAAAAGCAAAATACAGGATGGGTAGCGCGCTCTCTCTCAAAGAGCTTTACAAGCACAAGATGAGGACAGTTTTACAGACCCCATTCTTGTGCTGGATGACTTGCTGCTGCTGCTACAAGACAAGGGTCTTTTATTGAAATCCCAGCAGAAAAGTAAACATTCGAAATAAAGCTAAACAAGAGTTTAGTTGTTGAAGAAAAGACAGTTATCCGTCAGCATTTGGCAAACAAGCTCTTCTTAACAGCGGCTTTCCGCAGCGCTGGACTGGGACTCCAGCACTTGGTTTTAACCACTGTAGTCTGAATCCCTTCTACCTAATGAGAGGGCTCCCCGCTGTACCAAATTTGCAGCACTGTTGGCTGCTGGAAGCATTATTCATTTCTCAAATAGATCTTAGGAAAACAAACCTGGGTTCCAACTCTCAGGAGCACTGAAATATGCTACTGAAGATTTCTGCAAGAGAAAACACCCTGAGCACACCACCTCCCATTGAAAGCCATTAGCAAATGGTGCCTGTCCGTTAGTTGTGAATTCACTACCTTCCCATTTTATCTCCCCAGACCTTGTCTGTGTTATCCTCTACCCAAGCACACCTTCCAGGGGACACACGGAGATGCATGGAACAAAGGGGTGGGCTGCCAGGCTCAGAGAGTAGTGGTCAGTGACTTGACGCTCAGCTGGTGGCTGATCATCACTGGAGCCCCTCACAGTTTGACACTGGGTCTCACTGTGTTTCGCCATGTTAACCTGGCCCATGGGATGGAGCGCATCTTCAGCGCATTCACGTAAGATACTATATTGGTAAGAATGGCTGAAATGCTGGAAGGCAGGGCTCTGTTCAGCTATGCCTTGACTGGCAGGTGAAGTCAACTGACAGAAATCTCATGAAACCCAAAGTCCAACACAGAACTCCTGCACCTGAAGCGATAATCCCCACATATGCTGCAGATGAACTAAGTAGAAAGCAGCTTTGCAGAGAAGGAGGTGGGGACTAGGTGGACAGGAATTGAGCGTGAGCCAGCAGAGCACCAAAGAAGGTCAACCACCTACTGCATGGAACTCACAAGAACTTAGCCAGCAGGTCAGGGGAAGTGAATTATACCCTGTATTCCCATAGGAAGGCTACATCTGAAATACTGCAGTCAAGACAGACATGAACACATTGTAGTCAAGGCAGACAAGAACTGGAGCACCAGACAGACTGAGAACAGCCTTTGTTCAGCCTGGAAAAGAGAAAGCTGAGGATAGGTGCACCTAATTGCTTTCTCCAGCTACCTCGTGGGGGGCCATGACAAAGGCAGCTGGTCCTGCTTTGTGCAGGGATTGGTCTAGACAACCTGCAATTTTTCTTTCCAACCTCAACTGTTCCATGATTCTGTGAAACCATTCCAGTGAGAATCATTTGCAGAACACAACGTTTGAAGTAATTGACGGCTGGAGAATATGTAAAGTTTGGTTTCACCATAAACTCAAAGAAAAAAATAAGTGTCACAGTGCTGCTTCTCATCTACCAAGTCCTCTGGGTCATTTGCCAACCCAAACACCTGTTTCGTATGGGTAGAATGCAACAAATAGCTGACGCCTATCAGTAATTAATCTCAAGGGCATTTTGATATTTCAGAGGGTTAATGCACCCAACATTCTTAATAAAAAACAAAAAGCCAAAACAATCCAACCCTTCTTGAAATCAAGCAAAACCTAAAGCAGATGGGTAGACAACAGTTGCAAAACAAACAAATGTTCCATGGTTCAGCTCAACTTCAAATAAGTTCAGCACGGAAAACCTGAGTAAGCAAAGATAGTGTGTTACCTTTGGCAATCTGCATGGCTTCAGCTTTGCGGTATCATTTCTGATCTATGCAGTCTGCTAATCAAAAATGACTACTCAGATTCTAATCAAAATAAACCTTCAAATTACTTCAGATGTAAACCGTGGTTGAGACTGAAATGTCAAGTGCTCAAGTATTTGAAAAAGTTCTTTGTCTGTATACCCGAGTTTAGTCAACCTTGTGCCAACTGATTATGCTTCAGCCTTTGGTTACATGGAGTGTATGAAAACTAATCAGAGGAAGTGGCCTACCAGCCCCATTTCCCACTCTGCTTTATCAGAATGACACCATTTGACCTCGGCAAGAGCAAGGCCCAATCCAACATGCCAGGGAAATAGCAAGACCGGAACATTCTTATACTCATGAGATGTTTTTCCTTCACAAGGCATTTCTCAAACAACAATGATCCAGGATTCAAAATGATGCAATCCTTCACAAAAAAAAAAAAAAGAAAAAAAATATCTTAGAGCAGCCAAAGTTTGCGATATACAATACCTTACTGTCCCTTAGCATGAACCTCCCTCTTCCTCAAGATATACTTTTGGCTCAATTGTTCTAAATTTCTTAGTTTAGAAATCATTTATCACGAAATAATTCTCTTCTTCCCCTTCAGATTTTCAGGTGTTACCCAGTTTCTCTGGCAGATGAACAAGAGTGACAGTGTGTCTTATTAATAGGACAGAAGTGCTCTGGGAAATCCATTGCTGGAATACATGGAAAGAGGCAGAGGGGAGGAGGTAGAAAGAGAGCACGAGCACTTTATACCCTGGATGAGACTGGGATCATGGTACAGGATTGCTGGAAGTGTTGACAGGCACAGACTATTTTGCCTGGAACGGAGGATGCGGGAGGGAAGGATTAGGTACGTTCCATGCTAGTGCATCTGACCTGCTTTAGACTGAAAAATTTCTTCTGTGGTTGCTATCGGGTGTGGCTCCAGAGGAAACCCCTGTCGCCAGATATTCAATTTATCCTTTTTCTCATGCTTTTTTGATATCTACCAGTAACATAATATCTGTCCTGTGTAGATGCATGAGAAGGCAAGTTTCTCTTCACTGTGCCCCAACCAATGTGAGACTATCTATAGCTGTTTCTCAAACCTGTATACTGTTGTGATTTTTTGGGGGTATTTTTGGTACCAGACTCTGGCAGACACAGCTTAAGTTTCAGCATATTAATCAAACTCCTCCACACTCTATCAACACTGATCTTAGCACACAGCTACTTTTGTCTCAGGGACTCCTTGAACTCTGTATCCTGAGCCTACAAAAATTCCCCTTATCCCTCAAAGCTCAGGAGACAGACAGGGTTGTGGTCCTGGTGAGGAGTGCTGAGAGTACGTCCTCTGGGAATTAAGAGATATCATTGCCTGCTCCTTGTGCATTTGTATTACTACACTAGAAAGTACATTAGTACTAGGACAAAGCCTAAACCTCACAACATGAATAACACTGAAAATGTAAGTATGAGAGATGTCTTAGCTGAGATTTTTTTTTCCCCCCAGTTCTTGGCCATGTCTGCAATGGGAAATGAGAAGCATGGGGAGAAAGTACAGCTTTTCTTTCTCTGTAGAAGTCAGGATGGCTTTCCACTGCAAAATATTTCTGACAGTTTTGCTGTTCCTCCAGTCGACCGAAAACTCAGTTTGGAAGAGGAACTGGAGGTATGCTGGCCACAACAACGTGGCTGTTACTCCTCGCACTGGATCAGAGTGCCCAAGCCCGGAGAAGAGAGTGATGAAGCCCCATCTGTCCATCCCCACTGCCCCTGTTCGTTTCCCTGGTTGCATTTGCTGCTGCAAGACACTGCTAGACCACCGCCTGTAATCACATCTATGGTACACATCCACGTGAATAACAGGTCCTTTGATCTTCAAAAGAATTTTACTTCTTTGATTACGAGTTTATCAGTAGCACATAATCAGGCTGCAGACACAGACACTCAGGTTAGTCTTGATTGCAGGTACACAGCCAGCAAGTGTCCTTTATGCTGTATCCAAGTATTTATTGAGATAAACTGCCTTAGCTTTTCCAGGAGACAGTCTTTCTTGGCAGGTGTAGCAGGGTGAGTTTCTCAAGACATCAAGAGCCATTGCGACTAATAAACTTGCGACTGTGACTTTTCCCTCAAGATGTACTTTCAAATATTCCATATCCCATGTGGATCCCAACGGCACTGTATTAAACATACAGCATCTTTGCACTTGGTTTGACTCTCAGGCCATGTCCAAGCAAAGTGGTATCAGGAAAAAAATACACCACCCAGCACACTAGTAAAATTTAGAATTAGGGATAGGAAAGGACATTTTTCTCTTTTCACTTACACTAAGTTGAAAACAGAAAGGCAGAGATGCTAACCTGGAAACTGCCCCACAGGCAGGTACAGCCCAGAAATTAAAAGGATTATATGCCCGCAAAGAGAGAATTGAGAAGTACTGCAGAAGTAATTAATTATTTCACATCAGTATTGAGTAGCTGATTTGGTTTCTCATCCGTATGGAAATACTGGTGGGGCAGCCCAGAACACC
The DNA here is from genome assembly GCF_000708025.1 of Charadrius vociferus. Lineage (NCBI taxonomy): Eukaryota > Metazoa > Chordata > Aves > Charadriiformes > Charadriidae > Charadrius > Charadrius vociferus. The sequence goes on along the minus strand of NW_009648041.1, from coordinate 4,286,565 downwards.
TGCTGCCATTTAGGCAAAAAAAGCATCAAAACAGGGGCAAAAAAGAAGTTAGCTGTTTTGTGTTTGCAAGCCTACAGCTAATGCTATGAAATCTGATTTTAATGGCAATCTGTGTGGCTCTTCCTTCATTAAAAGGAGATGAAATTACATTAGCCAAGAGTGTGGGGGAAGCGGGACTTGCTCGGCTCCTCTGGCCATGCCCTCCAGTTTACATCCCTTCCTGCTCCTTCCATTTCATCACTGCTTTTTCCAGCTTTCTGCTGATAATCCAGACTCATGAGCTCTTTGCGTTTCTTTCCTGTGGGCAGCATCAAACCAAATACAAAGATCCTGTCAGAAAATGGACTTTCCAAAAATATTCAGAATCAGAAAATAACAGATTTCTTTTTTTTTTTTTTACAGAGTGAAAATCCCTTCCACAGCAGCCAAGAGAGGACCAGATTTTTCAGATGAATTCAACATGCTGTTTAACATATCCAAATGTCTCAAAAAAACCTGGCCCCCGTTACAGCATCGAACACCTGGAACTGGCCACGCTTGGTTTTAGATGTCTACTCTTCAAAGCAACAATAGCTTGTGCTGTTGCAGTTTTGGAAGCAGAAGCCTTGATTTATATGAACTCCATGCTAATGGAGAATTACTTCCAGTTTGTTACAGATTTCAGCACTGAAATTAGGTGGTTTTCTTGCCAAATTCAGGCCCGATGTGATTCCAATCGAACGCATTTTGAAGAGTTCCAGTCCTTTTTATAATACTGTAGCACGGCTTGCAAACCAGCTTTTACATGTTTGGGGTTACCCAGCGCTACAAATTGTTGTTTTATCAGATGCAGCTGACTGAAAAATGAAAAAAAAACAAAACAACCCCACTCCCTCTTTCCACCCACTCTAAAAGCATTTAAAATGCAGCGTTTCCGGGAACCTGGCTGGGTGGAGGGAGTTGGCAGAGGGGATTGTACTGTATGAAATGCAGAGGGACAGATGTTCAGCTGATCACTTTAACAGATGCAATGGTGACACGAGGATGACAGCTCTATTAGGTTTCAGGAGGTGATGTGTCACTCGTGCAGGAGGCTACTCCACATCTTCATAAAAAGGACTTTTTATGAGGTGAGACAAGAGAGATGCAGATAGAACTGACATAAGAATGCTAGTCAGCCATAATCATGAACTCGGTTAAAGATTCACTGGAAATTACATTAAACAGGAGCTCAAATCCGCGGATCAGCTCTGTGGCACTCCCAGTTGGCAGCAGAGCCTTTCTCCTTGCAGACCACTGCTTCCTGGTTGTCTCGCCCGGTGCTTGTACCCAGATGTAAATGGTACACTTTTTGGATGCAAAGCCCAGAGCATTGCTGCAAGATGGGTGTTTAAAGAAGATAAGGCCTGAACCAGTAATATCACAGTAACCTGGTGTCGCTAGTGGCAAAACCCAGGTTGAAAATCCATGTAACGCACAAGGCAGGAGTGGCCTCATCTCCAATGAAGTCTGCTCCTCCATACTATTAATTTTAGCTACCCCAGTCTTCGCTCTTTGCCTGTGACCTTCTTCCACTTCAGCTTGTATTTCCTTTTTAAATCTCTTTTTCAGCTCTTGAATCCCAGGTGTTTCTCTTTCTTCAACTGACACTCAGGCTGTGCATCAGGCAGCCATCATGACTTGGCAAAGTTTTACTGGGTCAGTGGAGAAGACCCTCAGATCCAGATTTTTGCTATTAGAGTTGTCAGTCAGACAGTCCTTAGAGACTGCAAGAGCATGAAAATTAAATCTACGGATTGAATTATTCTGCTTTCTCCCCCCCCCCCCCCCCCACCCCCTTAAGTGCACATGTGGTCTTGTCATCTTGTCATTTTTATCATTGTTAGTGACAGTCCTCAACAAAATAGTGGACAAACCATCAAATGTCTTCTTCCTGCTTAAGCTGAATACCAAATATGAGTTCCCCAAATTGCATCAGCTTACTCTGTTTCGTCTGTCACATTGTTATACAGAATGTTTATGTGGCATTTGTGATCAATGCAGTTTCGGTTGTGGGGTTTTTGTTTGGGTTTTTTTTTTAATATATAGCAAAAATAGTTCCCACACACCCCCAGGACAAAACAAGGAAAGTTACCAATTTACTGATTTCAAATTCCAGTAATACTATGTTAAAATTCCTAAAAAATTAGACTGGTCACTCGTAGCACACACAAAGAATTATGCCACAGGCAATAATGTACAAAAATGATATCCAGATATCAACAAGAGGGGCTACCTGAAAACGTCTGCACCCTGCCTGGCAATCAGTCAAGTTGGAGGAGAAGGTAAAACTAATATAGTGACTGAGTCCTTGGCCAGTATCACTCTGTGATTAGGAACTAAAACACTCACACAAGCCCCTGGAAATCCAGGGCAAAGAGTATACAGTCCCCAGCTATGGAAAAAGTAATGCTGTTCATTTTAAAGGTTCATTCCTACCAAGCTTTCAGTCCAAAATGTCTAGCCAACCAAGAAAAAACCCAAGCCCATGAAAAGTTTTGTTTCACATCCACCAGTATTCTTCAGCAATCTCTTTTTTGCCAATATTAATGTAGCACCCTATTAAAGCAGTCAGAGGAAGTTATACAATTTTTTTCTTCGAAAAAAAGAAGCAAGCAGATGATAACCACCATGGCAAGAGCCACACAAACACATCGCAGTACATGGACCCAGAAGATATGCTGAGATACACAAGAGTACAGGCAGAGTTTGGGTACCTCTGCTGTAGATGTGCACGGCCTGGAGAGAAACAAGAAACTGGTGCTATTTTAAATGACTAATCAACAGCCTGGAGTTTCAGGTATGATGAGTAAGTCGCTTACATGATTTTTGGTTGTCTAAGTTGACTACTTAAAGGATCTAAGCAGCTGGAGCCCTCCACCCTTTCTGAAATATCTACTTCAAGGTGGGCTACCTTACACAGTGTAAATAACTCAGACATTAACTGAGAAAGAAGTTGGTGTGTTGCAAAGCTGGGGTTCCTGGGAAACTCAAATAGCAAAGGACAGGATTTTGGAGGAGGAGGTCAGAAAAAAATCAGTGGGTTGAGGACTATTGTGTTTTTCCTGGGTCACCTGTCTTCTGTTGAAAGTCAAAGCATTTTTGGTTTGCCTGGTTAAAAATCAACATGAAATGGGTCCTCACAAATCAGAGCAACAGATCTAAGCACCCTAAATACAGACAACCTACATCTCGGTGACCAAGAAACACCTTATTAAAAATGTAACAGGTTCATCTTATTTTCATTGGCTGGCACTTTCACCAGTCCCAAGAAGTAAGACAAACACCTTATGCTGATAAATCACTACATCAAGTCAGACCCAACAGCAAATGCTGTTGTGTCTCTAGAGCTAAGCGATCAATCCAGCATCCTGTGTCAGTACTAAATAGTCATGAAAAATTGAAGAGGAAATGTTTGAAGGAGTTGGGTCTGAGAAGCAAGGTAAGCAGTTCCACAAGATATTTGCTGTACAACTTCATCCAGCAGAAACCAACTTCTACACACAGCAGGCTTTAGTGCTCATTTCCACACTGAAATTGCCCCTGAATGTGGATATATCAAAGAAAATCGTATGTGTAGCTCCCCCAGACTCATCCCTCTGCCACCCTGTGAGTTGAATCAGCTCCCAGCCTCTCCCACCCTTTCCAACATTTGCTGAACCCCGGTACTGAAAGGTGTAAGTTTTCCAAAATGCAACGCAGACCTAAGTTTGTCCCATCTGTTCTGAAGAAATAACAGCTTTAACCTATACCAAAATCTGCTGATAGAGCCGTTCTGGTGAGTATGAGACATCCAGCTCCACAGCCTGGTCACATCTCCTCAGTATTGAGGGCCTGGGATAAGTAGGCAGCTGACAGAGGTGCCTCAGTTGAGTTTCCCCACTTCTGACCCTCTGTGATTAGAAACTCGTTTCCAAGTTTCTAAGGCTTAGAGCAGCACATGGTATCAACACTAATGAAGCAGTAAAGATTTCTGCATACCAACCATGTTGCTAACCAGTTCTATTCCGTCTCCTGGCACATGTCCAACACTCACATTTATTTGTGGTTTGTTTTTTTTTTTTAATGTAAGAGCGGTACAACTGTAAAGTTGCATTTTATTTGCAGTTTTGTACACTGCCCCACTGGTGCTGGTTTCCTGAAGAACCCAAGAGGATAAGCATAGGAAACGTTGTGCAAAGTGTCAAGGTCGTTTTACTGGTAAGCTTCTTTTCCACGCTGGATTGCAGGAGAAAGGTCATCCCACGGGGAAAAAAAAATGAACATATGTACTCAGTAAATTCTTGATGCTTCATGAAAAAGCTTGGCCAGGATACAGCTATGGCTAATAGCCCAAAGTAAAGCTAGTGGGAAAAAAATTCTTATACACAAACTGAACAGTTTGAAAGTTGAACTTAAAGCCTTCTCCTGAATAGATATCCAAACCACATTAATTATTTCATACACCAAGTAGCTAGACAAAGAACTGAAAAACAAAGTTAGGCTGGAAATCCTGAAAAAAAACAAGAACCTCTGTGTTAAAATTATAACATTATAAAAAGTATCTCGCCACTCTCACATTGAAATCCACAGAACATGGGGCGTCAGCAATGAGGTATGGAAAGGGATGTGTACGTACGCTGTCCGCATGCCACTGTTCCCATAGAAATCTTTCTCCAACATGCAATAAGTGACACTGGAGAAGCTTTGTGGAGCTATTTTGGGAGATCTTGGAAGTAGCCTCATATACTACCCTTCCCTTAAGGCCAAAATGATTGCTGAACGTTTTTGCGGATATTGATAGAAAGTACATCAAAGCTAGAGATATTAAAAATAAAATATTTTCTTCCTAAAAAAAATCCCACAAAACCACAAAACACCCCCCTAAAACCCTCCCAAACCTCAAATCTCTGTCATGTGAAACCAGGCAGAAGAAGAGTTTATGCTCCTCTCCATATTGGATGTCAGCTCAACCAGGGAGCCTGGCCCACAGTGAAGGGCCGGACCATGAATCCCTCATGCTCCAAATAAGCAACAGTGGCACCATTTTCAATGAAAGTTTAGGCTGTTAATGAAATATAATTGTGCTCGTAGAAAATAGAAACTTGAGCACCACAGAAGAACAGCTTTCACTAGAACAGCCCAGTTTCTTATTAAGGAAACTATTTAAATTGGGCTTTTTACCAGCCACAGCAGAGCATCGTTGCCTGTACTCTACATGTAGTTTGACCCTATCTCCACAAGAGAAAAAACAAACAACAAACCAAACCCCACCAAAACCGAGGCCATCCAAAGTCTTCTCCTTACAAGCAATCTTTCCTTTGGCTTGATATCTCAAGCAAAGTTTTCTGTAACAAAAGAGGGGAGAACAGCTATACCCATCTAAAGCAACTGAGATTTGGCCTTCAGACATTCAGAAATCAAAAACACACAGCAGATGCAATTTTGTCTCACAGCAGAAATAAATATTCAATTTACTACAGGAATGTCCCAATGGACAAATTTTCTAGAAATAAATTTCAACTAGAATTCATTTAGTTTTGCAACAGATGCTTTGAATTTAAGTCTGCTTGTTCTCAAAAGCATGAGACAACAGCTGACTGTAAGCCATATTTTCCTATCACCTCCATCCACATATCAATTTATAAGGTGCTGAATGAAGTTAAGAATAGAATCGATCTCATATTTAGGATTTACAAACCATTTGGAAGAGTTCAGCCTGCCCCGACTTTATTTTGTTCCCGTCACTAAGACACATTCATTAACTACCGTTAAAGAATCCCTGAGCAGTTTCTAGGGATAGTAACACAGCTATTAAAAGCCTTTTGGATCCAAACAGTAGTTATTCGACACCAGTTATCCTTCCAACTTTTGACAGGCACCACATAGGCAGACATCAAGAAGAGCCGAGCATTTGATGAAATTTTTACCGAATGATCTGTGAGCACCAGAAATGTTACGTATCTCCAGTGTTTGCGCAGGGTTTAGCTCGGGGGGCACAAGCTGGAGGTGCCTCTGATTAACATGCAATATCTTTAATTATTCCCTGCAGTATTTGGAAACACAAACACATCTAAAGCCTCTCAAATAAACATTGTGTATAATCTTGGGCAGAAAACAATGTGGGAGTTAACGGGTACATAGAATATGATTTTAAAACTCTCTTCCTATTTTCCTGTTTCTTTGAAAGGGTCCAAATGAAAATAGCACTGTTCTCTGCTCTTTGAGTTATCTGTCAAAGGGAAATGTTTCTGTGAATGTCACCAGCTGTTTTGTATCCTAATTAGGGGATTGGTTTGTTATTGGTACTTGCAGAAAAATATATTTTAGTGATAACTATGGAGTAAATATTTATGCCTATTAGTTACAGCTAAAGAGAAATAGTTCAGAAACAGCTTTAATCAGTTGTTACTCTACCTGCTACCAGTGTAACTACATGTAGTATCGTGAACATTAAATAGAAAATCAATGATGAAAGCAAGGGAGTCTTCATACTTGCTCTGTCTTCAAAGGCAAAGAGAGACCCTGGCCTAGCTTTTACTGCGCTCTGTGAGATTTTAAACATATATATATATACACACACATAAATATATATTTAATCACAAATGTGTTGAAATGAAAATGGGATGACTGCTGTCTGTAGTGCCTTGTGTGCATTTATTGTGCCCTGCAAATGAGTTTGCTTCAGTTTTGCTGCTCTGCGAGTAAAATTTGGTAGCAAATCTCTCTGCTTGAAATTTCACACAAGCAACATGTTTTAAGCAAATATCGGGGCAGACTAATGAGAGATATTGTTTACATTTACAAAATACATTCTTGAAACCAAAGTCCAGATGCCACAATGACTTATCCAAGGTTAACTTTATGTGCGCTGGAGATTTCACAGACCTCAGGACCGCTGTGGTGCTTGGATAAAGTGACTCACATGCGGCCCGTCAGAAAATAATAGCAGGATGAACTTAAAGTCGTTTATATCCGAGAAAAACACTCACTCACACCCTTAGTTTTAAGCACATATTTAGCCTTAACAAAGTGCGTTTAAATGCTTAACTGCACAAGGGTGAAATCGGATTCAGAGACCCCATGAGATAAGAAAAACCTAACGAGGAATGGTCTGCTCATAACTGGAAAGCTGTTTAAAACTAGTGATACACAAAATTGCTGAGTAAAAACATGGCCTGTTCATCTTATCCTATTTCTCATAAAAAAAAGAGAAGGCAAAATTCAAGCAAAATCTGGTTATATACATGGACTATTCAGAGCATGAGTAAAAACAGAGTATTTCTGAAAATAAAAATTGCGTGAGGGAAGAAATAGAAATCTTTATAGTCACTCTGAAGTTTTTCTGTAGAGTACTTATTTCGCTCTCCCCACAAATCTTTGCACTGTAAGTAAATGTTTGTCTCAGAAACCCTATATGGCCTACCAGCTCCACTTTTTGATTGACTAAAAATACTGAGAAATAAAGAAAACCAAAACTCATTCCCATTAATTAAGAGCAATAACCTGCTTTTACTGTTCCCCATCAACCAGAGTACAGATCAGCTGGATGAGCCTGCAAACCAAAAAGTTCATGGAAGACAACATCCCTTAGAAACAAATCTTGAGCCAATACTTGCACACCGAGCTCACTTCAGTACCTATGTTCTAGTAAAGCTTCTGCAATTACATTAGTCGTTACATACGAGTGCACGTGTTTAAGTACCCAAATTGATCAATACTTTTGCAAAAACAGCTTATACTCTTCAGCCATGCAGTTGTGAGCACAAAAACATAACGTAAGGATAAACTGTTCTGTGCTGGAGATGGTGCTACCATGATGTGTTCAACAACATCCCTTTTCCATCCTCCGAAAAGACTCATGTTGGTTTGAGAGCTGTAGACTTTGCTCCAGTGCTAACAAACACACGGAGGCAGACAGTAGGAAGCTGGTTTTAAAATTCCTGTCCAGCAAAACCCCCTTGGTAGCCAATTAATCTGCAATTGCACCATGTGCTTGAACCAGGGGTAAATCTAGCAGGTCTGATCAGAGAGCTGATTGAGAATGCGTAAGTAATGAGAACAGATGTGCTGTCCCCAGCTGTAACCACAGGTAGGTCTGACTGGTCACAAATAGAAGACCCACTTGGAAGCCCCTTACCTTCAAAAATAAACAAACATTTTTAGCCAAAACAGTTACATTGTCACTGGAATCTTCCTTGTATGGAGTCTGATGGCTGTGGTAACCCCAGTTTGGACAAGGCTGAGCACTGGCAGGACAAGATACCACTCTGCCAAGGTGTTACGTGTACCACCAAAGGAGCTGGTTCAGCTTGGGCTGCTGTACCTACACCAAATCAGACAACTGCGGGGTGACAGAAATATCTGCGTTCAGGTAGCAGGGGCAAAAGCAATGAATCTGCATGCCCAGTTAAGCCAGCTGCTGGGAACTTGTCCCAAGGACAATAGGTTGGTAGTGCTCACGCTTGAAGGCTGAGCTGCCTCTCGGGGTGGCGAACACAAATCCTCTGAATGGGTTTTCATTTTCTTCCAGATATTACAACTACCCCAAATCCTACCATTATTTTTGCCCATCCCAAATTCAATGTGTCTCCAAAGAGCCTGACACTAGTGACTGAAGATGTGGTTGCCTTGCACTGCCAGAAAAACAATGAAGCAGTTCAAAAGAAATCAAAAAGCGTTAGGGAAAAAAAAATTAAAGAAAAAGGTGCAGCCTCCTGACTGCTCTTGAACAACAATCACCACCCAAAACTTTTTCCAAGTATATTTCCATCCCCACAAGTCAAAAATCAAATGTTCAAATGACACCTCAGGGCAAGCTTTTGTTTTTCTTGGAAGCTCTCACTCGGAAACCTAGACTAATAGACTTGGGCCATGAAGCAGTCCAAGCTTTTGGATTCTGGGAGGAAAGGATTTCCAACCAACTCTCAGTGAACAGATATCTACTATCTGTCATCACTTCCCTGCTCTGTGGAGCAATTGGAGAGGATTATCCCTTTCGTTCTCCCAGAGAACCTGGTTGTGCCAGGTATCAGAAGATATCAGAGAAGTTTGTGCCAGGTGTCTCCAGCCCTGTGTGTGCACAATTTCACTCTTTCTTTACAGATAAGGACCGTGCCCTGCGCGAGGCCATGGCGCAGTCACAAGATTAATTCCTTCTCCTTCAAGCTCCTCTCCATGCCTCCTTGTTCTCCCTTTCTCCCACTGCTGGGTTCCCTTCCCCTGCCCACCAAAGCAGCAATACCAGACGCTAACACCAATGCCCCCCGACCCCTGACCGATGGCCTCTTCAGTACCAAAACTCCAACTCAGGTTTTCAAGTTGCCAAATTAATTTGGTTCCACAGAGTTATTTGGGGATGCTGAATGCCTTAAGCAGGGAGAGGTACACAGTCACATAACCCTGGTATTCCATGCTGCCAGTGAGCCGTCTTTTACAAGACGAATTATTCATCTGTCTGTCCTATCCAGAAGGAAATATCCAGAAGAAATGCATGACCCATGTTTCCTATTTTAATTTAAGTCAGTTTTCACCAAGCCCTTTGTTTTTAGCATCTGAAGCAGCAAGCTTTGAACAGGGTGTTATAAATGAAGAACGTTTTACCTTCACCCCTTACAGAATAGACTGCTGACTTCATTTAAAGAAAAAACTGTAAAAAATAAAATCAGACAATGATGCTATTAAAGAGTTCCATATCATTGTAATTTGAAGTCCTTTTCTAAATGGATCAAGAAAGCATAACAGACAAGTGGCTGAATAATACCTTGGAAGACTGTCCTAAACAAGAAATATTTTCCTTATTTTCATCTGTGCGACGCATACACAGACAATGATAATGATAGCAAGGAAATAATTCCTTTAATTACTGTGTGATAAAGTATAATAGAATAAAATGGCTATTGTTGGCTGGGATTAGGATCAGATGGATGCCTTAGAAAGAAACCCCCAAGATGTGGCTGGACAAACACCAGGCACAAATAGATGCAGAAATTCCAAGAAGCACTTTATTAGTGGGACCATTCACTGAATGGCAGCTGATAAGGTTTTCAATAACATGGACACTGCTAGTTGTATAATGCTCTGTAATCTAAACATAATTAAAAGTGTTAACAATTTTGTAGCCTTTATCTGAACACATTTTTCCCACATGCTTTAGGTGACCGGGTCATAGTCCAAAGACAAGCAAGTCTCTTGTTTTACACTATTAGTCTAGTGAGTGGCAATTTTTTTCTGTGCACAAAGGTCATTGTACCCCAGGCAACATCTCTTGTCGGTATCTTCCACAAATCCAGGATGCACCAAAACAAACACAGATGGATTACATGTTGTCTATTAACTCAGCATTTCTCTTCCTTTCCTCAGATGCCAAAAAATAATTAAAGAGCATTTGTGTGTGAGTGGTGGTAATGCATTCATATAATTTGGCAATTATCTTGTCAGCTACCTTTATTAGATTCTCAGTACTGTAAATTGCTTTAAAGTATGTGCTGTATGGCTCTACTATGCTTACCGCACCAGCTTCTGCAATCGCAAGCTCAGAGATATGTTTTTTAACAGTAAACAAGTTTTGATGAAGTTCAGGATGTATTTATGTTAAAGATTTTTGGTTTTTTCCCTGTTTAAAGTCAAGGAGCTAAATCTTTACTAGGAGATACAGTGGGATTTTTTTGCTTTGCTTTTTCAAGAGGAACTGAGTTCCCTTCTAGACACATCTGCAAATCAACCAATTTTGAAAGATCCCCGCAAATCTCCCCTTTAGGCATCAATAGGCACACCAGATTTTTCATTGGATTTTAAAATCTAGCCAAAAGAGTACCACCTCAAAGCAGGGCAGGAGGAAAGGAGGTGTAGATATCTGGCTCTGTGAGAGCCCAACTTCAAAGAGAAGCGCTCACCCCAAACCAGAAAGCAGTGGTAGAAGACCTGGACCGTTGGCAGGGAGGGGTACAGGGGCACTGAAAATAGGTTTCCCCCCTTGGTAAAGTGCCAAAATTGGAGACACTTGGGAGCAGAAGAAGTGAGGCTGTGTGAAGAAAAGCATTACTTAATACATCAGAACTAACTGATGGACTACAGCATAATCATGATCTTAATGTACCCTAAAATACCCTTTTTTTTTTTTTTTCTTTTTTATCCCCCCCTCCTCCAACCAAGTGAATATGAAAAGTTACAATAACAGCTTACAAAGTGCTTGGCTGGCTCTGTTTCTCTCATATTAACTACACATTTTAAGGAAAGATTTATCTGTCTCCAGTTTCCAATACTTACCGACACACTGAGATAGACCATAACAACAGCAAAGCCAAAGGCGTGCTGTCATGCTGAGAGGCCCACAGTGCATATGAGCCATTAAAGCCTACTTCAGTGCTACTTGGAGCACTGACGGATACTTGGAGGATAATTACTAGCTCACTTTAATTTGCAAAAATTTCTCATGAGCCACGATAATTGAATGCACAATAAAACTATCTGAATAGTTTGAACATTACACTCAAACTGTAATGTGCACCTAACAAATGCAGACAGTTTTTTTAGGGTGTCTATTCTCTTACCCTCTTCCTAACATCTAGAAACATAAAAAAAAAAAAAGGCAGAAAAATTTTGCAAGTTAGTTAAGTGAATGTACTACCTTTCCCCACGGAAGAGTTTCCTTCCTGGATTACGTACAACCAGGTAGACTGGATGCAAGAAAAATACAGATGTGTGAAGGGTAAGAAAAGATTCTGGGAACTGCACACAAAGCCAGGCAATTTCAAATATATTGGCGAGTGCCTTTTCCATCCCAACACAAAGCACGACTGTGGGCATATTATGCTTGATTTCACAATGAGGCACAATTACAGCACTCAATTTGCAAGGCTCGATTTCACAATGCTGGCAAAATCGTACATAGCAGAGGCTAACGCCCTCTTCGCTCAACCGTGTCTCCATCAGCTCTTCGCCTGCATGAAGCTACAGACACAAGGACCGCTTCAGAGATTGACTGAGGCAACTTTGCGCTTTGAATAACGTGCCTGAGCACAGGACTTTGAGTCTCCAGCCATCCCAGGTGCTGGAATGGGTACTTGGGCACCCCAACATCAGACAGTGACAATAGTTGACCAGACTGGATGGGGCAGGCAGGCAGCATGCAGACACTCGGGGTCACCAAGAACGTGGGAAAATGTTGTATTATCCCTACGGAGTATAAAAATACAAAGATGGCAGAAATGACAATCACAGTCGTCGGTGCAACAGGAAGCTAGAGCTGAAAGTCCCTGAAGTTGGGCATATCTGAGTATGACTCTTTGAGGAATAGACCAGGTATGAGGGTAACAGGGGTAAATCAGACGCCAGATCTCTCCAAAATTCAACTCATGGACTTAAATATAGTCTCCTCTCTAAACTTTATTGCCATCAGAGAAACTTAACACATGAAAATTCCTGGTAGAAAGACACTGAAGTTACATAAACATAGAGGCAACCTATTTTCAAAGTTTATAGCTAAATAAAATTAAAAACAAAGTCAACAAGAGTTCATTTCAGATATGAAGAAACCGCATTGTTTGACTATCTAATGGATATTCATGGAAATTTTGTAACAATACCACAGAGTTTCTCAATTTACAAATGATGCGATATAACATTTTTTTAGATGGGCTAAATGACTATCTTTACTTGAATTTTACTAGCAACTTCTATGGATTGTCCGTATCTGAAAGACTTAAATGAAAAAAACCAAACCAAACTATTACTAAATTGGACAATGGGTTTCCTTTCTTTCTCCTTCCCCCTGCCCTGCCCTTGTCAAATATTTTTCTGTCTTCCCCTTCCTCTTTCTCCATTGGGAAAGAAAAACATCTCTGCAGAGATGGTCTCTCATCTAGAATATTAGCTTGGAATTTAGGAAATTTTGCTTTGAATTCCTGCCCTATTCCAGGCTGAGTGACATTCAAGTGACTTACAAGGTGAGTCTAAAGTGTGCTTTCAGAAATGGCTTAGGAAGACAAACTATAAGAACTTTTTTGTTATCTAAAAATGCCAACATACACCTGGTGTTTGTGGATACTGTCGAAAAACCTCATTGGGACCATACCAAATTTAGATAGATAAATATCTGTTTAGGTAGGTAAATATACCAAAGTACTTGAGTACCTTGCCATCACAGAAGGATATGACCCCCCTAACCTAGGTATTTATTCTGTATTTAAACACTATAAGATAATTTCCAGGGCCTGGATCCCAGGATCCCCACTTCCAAGTGAGTGCCCTAACCAATACATTCCAGACTCACTTCCATTCCTTTTTGAATTATTTAATAAAAACCAGAACAATTTTAGCTGGAAGACCTCTGCCTTGCTTACTTCATAGCCAAATGTTTTGGGAACAAGAGACAGGAGCACAAGCCTGCTGTGGGCAGAGGAAGCAACCCATCAACCAGAGGTACGACCTCCCCAGTCCCACAACTGGTGGATTTAATGGGACCTGGCTCAAGGTTGCCTTCTCTGCTATGCAGACATGCCAGTTTCAGAGAAGTCCAGCAATAGATTATTTTCCCCACAATACTTCAACCAGACGAAAATATAGAGAGTATTGTTCTTGTACTGTGTTAAGTGTTGCTAATCCCAAAGTCACCGCTTCCTCTGTTTGTAAGGAAAGGAAACACTGTGAGAAAAACCGTTCAGCTTTTTCCTCGGCGTTACTCGTTTGTGTAAGCAACCATCATTTAGCATTGCAGAGTCAACCCCTTTTATGATACTCTAACAATTGCAGATATTTCACAACTGGAACTGATCTCTGCCAGCTTGCTCCCAGATTTTTATTAAGCTCAAACTTGAGCCATATTGTGTCTAAACCTTGAAGTGTATTAATAGATTCATAACTGCTAATGACAACACTTAAGCCATCGCATTTTGGCTACAACCTAGTGGATGCCCTCACAATGTCAATGCCACCCACACTCGCGAAACAAATTAGCCAAAATATCCTCCCCCGGGATAAATCGTACCCTAGCACGACTGTCCTCTGTCCTGCTGAGATAGTTCAGGTTGTAAACTTTGTCTACCACTGCTTGGAAATGGGATTAAGGGGAAAGAAACCACCATTGTAAAGCCTTTGTTAGAGGTCAGCTCACACATGCTTCCCTGTACGTATCTGGCAGCCTCAGAGAGGCAAATACATAATCACAGCGGTATGCAATCCGTAGGGTAGATTCAGACCAGATACAATTACACCATCAGGAAGCAAATAATCGGCACTTATTTGCAAAAAGCCGCGTTAGGAAGGGACAGTCCTATACCTCCTCAATGATTTATAAGCTACAATTGTAATTACCTCTTTGAAAGAGCACAGATAATGGCCTCCCACCAAATGTGCGTACAGCACCCAGACATCACTTCTACCCTCTTCTCGGAAGACAGAAAAAACAAACGAAGTTGATTATTTCATTCTAGCAGCAAAGATCTTGCACAGAGGGAAAATGATTCACGTTAAACAATTTCCAAGTGGTGAGTGGGTCTAGAGGTAAGAGTCCTGCCTTGGAACCCAAGGGCAAAAACCTAGGGTTCTGTCCAGTAGACGAAAATATCTGCTTGGGTGCCAAAGGCATCTCAAGGTGGGTATGACTGGCAGTTCCTTGTCCAGCCAGCTGAAGCCTTTGAAGATGAAGGCAGTAGCTGAGCTCTGACCTGGAGTTGTACCACTTTTCAACTGTTTATTTGTGTTTCTACATGAAGAATAGATGAACGGTAGCCAGGAGACTGAGAAGAGGAGGAGGCAGAATCAGTTACAATGCACTCAGGAAATTGCCAAAGAGAACAAAACAAGCTAGTGAAGTAAGGATGGGGCAGAGGTGAAGGTCAGGATGAGCTAGACGGTGCAAAACCCGGGCAGAGGAAGCAGAGATGACTGTACACCACCTCTGCCTAACACAGCTCCCCGTGGCAGCAGGTGCAGAGGATCTGTACACTGCGAGCTGATCCCGCCACATACACGGCACACCCCTTAAATTCTGCTTTCCCTTGAAGGAGCGGAGGGGGCTGGTGCAGAGCCAGCCGCATGGAGGCCAGCCTGGCATCTTCTGGCTGTTGTGCTCCAGTGCTCCCCAGCACCAGAGGGCAGTTTGCCCTAGGGTCAGCGACTGCCTTCACACAGCAATCTTACTCACCAACTTATTCAAGATATTCCAAGGGAGAATGTTTTGTTGCCATATTCCCGAAAGAAGCACTGAAATACCAACTGTTTTCAAACATCAGAGTCAACAGTTGAGAGCATATTGCAGGACATTCCTTGTTTGTATGATGCATTTTCATTGGGTTTGCATTATTCACCCTCACTTAAGATAATAGCAAGGAAGGAAACCATACCTACGATCTCTGCTTTAAAACAAACATTTACTACCACTACTTCCCCACATCCCTGTCTGACTCAGGAGCAAACAAGCATTGCTTCCCCAAGCCACCCACACTGCATGTTCCAGTATCACAACAAGACCTTTTCTTTCAGGGAATGAAGCAGTTTGGGAGCTGGAACTAGTTGAGCTAAGAGGGGTGAAAGAAAAGGCTCAGATACAAGTCACTTCACATTCTCATCCTGAGCGCTCACCAGACTTCTGCATGTTTACAGTCAGACCCACCTTCGTCAAATAGAGATAAGGAAGGATATCTCCCTTGCCTGAGGGACCAGCTTCCCTCTTCTGCCATACCACCTCCCAGATCAGCCGTTGAACAGCCAAAATCTGATATCCTCTGACATGCTAAAAGAGTCAACTGCATCATAAGATCTACATGAACATCCTCGTCATGCATCATGTAGTCTCAGTCCAAGAAAAAGGGACTGATGTAAGGATCCTAGCATAGGATCGGGGCATAACGTAGCAATCCTATTCCAAGCAATGTATGGCAAGAAATTCTTCTTTCCGAGAAACAGAGATAAAAAGCAGAGATAATAATGGACGAATGTAATGAGTCACAGATAAGAAACCAGGTGAGCAAAACCTAATTCTAGTCTAAAAGGTTACAAAATGGGAGATACTTCTCTGTTCTGACAGTGTTTCAGAGGCATTTAGGTGGAACAAACTGGTGGGAAGGATATCTACCATGCCTTTGCCAGGGAATAGATGTGTTCTCATCTGAAAACCAGGGGACAGAGCTAACACCAAGGCACAAACGAAGATGCTGACATGTACAGTACCAAAAGCAGAGCTATAGCCCGTGACAGATATTGAGGATGGAGCAGCATGTTTTGTGAGCCCCTGTGTACCAAATCCATACCAGACAATCAAACTTGGATTCCAGCTGGGCATCTTTGATAAAAAGAGAGAATTTTCCTTAAACAAAGACTTGGAATTTTTACAGCACAGAGAAGGGTGCAACTTGCATCACTCAGAAGTTTGGCACGGCACCATCTCTACATGGACAAAGAACCAAAATGCAGGGAAGAACATGGAAAAAAAAGATGGATCTCCACAGCAAGCTGACCCCTCCCGGCACCTGAACAAATATCAGAATGGGACTCAGTCCTGACCCCGCACCAAAAGCCACAATTAAATATTTCTGCCCAGAAACTTTTCTTTCCAAGCACAGAACATTCTCTGCAGCAGCAGTTTCCCCATCCCAGCTCTGCAGCGTGGTTGCTCTCGGCAGGCAGTGGAAGGATGAGCTGAGGTTGCAAGAAGAGGCTGAATTTTTAGTACGTTTCACCTGAACACGACACACTCGTGCACGAGTGATGGCATGTGCACAGACTCTGTACCCTCACTTCTTTTGCTAGTCATGAATCAGGGGGAAATACGGCATCCCTCGGTTTTTAATTAAAGCAAAAGTTCAAGCAAAACCCAGGAAGATGTCGGGAAAGGCTCAAAACAGCAAAGCTATTAACAAACGCAACTGAATTAGTAGATGTTTTCCTGAAGACCACACAACAAGGTTTTTGTTGTTTGTTTAGGGTTGTGTTTGGTTTTTTTTTTTTAAAAAAAGAAAAACCCAAACTGCTTCACTTATGTCACTCAAGCTGATTCAAAGCTTGTGCCCACTGCCAGCGACTTCAGCTTGTGAACGGCTGTGATGTACATTAATAAAAATTTCTGTTCACAACTTGCCTGAGGTTACGTCATTTTATACAGACACCATCATCCTGTTTACGAGCAGATTCATAGATGGCTGCTTGGGAGTAGTCTCAAAAAACCGCCAACCCTGACACCTTTCTTTGATGGAACATTGTAGGGTGAAGAAGGCAGAGTCATCCCAGGCTCTGAATCAGACCCCTCCTCTCTGGCCATTGACTGCACTCTGGGCAGGAGACCCTTGTGTTAGCTGTGCCATCTCTGGTCCTTGAAGGTCAGATGACACCCATATGCCACAAAATACTTTGTCTTCTTCAACAGGACAAAAACAACCAATAAAAGCAGGGTGACTGCTCTAGCTCTGGGGTCCCGCCTGTCTTTCTGTCCCCAGTAGCCTGGGAAACTAGCCTGAAGTTAGATATAAGAGTTAATAGTTCTCCACAGATATTTTGTCTTGCTTGTGTGTGTGCAGGAGTGAAGCTTTGGAAGCCCGCTGCAAGGCACTGTAAATATTACTCAGGGGTGCTATTGAATAAAGTCATATAAAAATGCACAGGGCTTACAGCTTGCAGCTGGAGTGTAGCTTGTTTCTCCTAACCCTTGCAAATCAGAAAAAAAAGCCCTCTGTGCAATTAGAAAGAAAAAAGAAAAAAATAATAATAAAAAAATCAGAGATTTATACTGGCACCCGGAGGCTTGTGGACATAGTTCAAGAATATGAAAAATTATGTGCAAAATTCACATGGGGGCATAAGGGGCTTCGACTTAACCATAAAGAATGTCCATGCAATTCCACAACTGCAGTGTATACAGAGTGAGCAGGATGAAGGGGACCTTCTGGGGCAGAGAAATGAAAGAAGCCACCAGGACTGAGGGGAAGGGTGCGTGAGGACTGGTTTGAGGAAACATCTAAAATTAATACAGCTGATGAGAGAGGAATCTTCAGCACTTTCCTTTGTCTGCTTATCCACCGTGCCTCTCCTCAGCTATGCAGGGACACTCAGCAAAACCACTCCGAGTTTACAGTGGATGAGTTAAGACTGCATCAGACCTCTGGGCAGATACCTTTACCCAGAACTGAAGCTGCCTCACTGTAACTACAAGGTAGCGCAGCCTAACACCCTTTTAAATTCACACTTTAATTACCCTGGATTATGTTGCCTGAATGCCCTCATGCAGGCAAACCATTAGACTTCCACACAGATCACAGAATCGATTCACCAGACAAGAGGATTTTCACAGTAACCATCACTCTCTCAGCTTTGTGGCACAGGAAGAACTCTCTTTTTCCCCCCCCCCCCCATTTGGAAGTAGTCACAGGCATAGAAGAAGGGTTTCTCGCTGCCAGCATCCAAAAGGAGGCGAGCCATTTATTCACTGTTCTCCGCCTTGCTGGGAAGTCACAGAAAACCTCTGAACTTGTTCCTCCTCTGTGACCCGCTGTCCAGGCAGGCTGCTCTCCCTGTCTGGGAACCACTGAATTAAGTAATCGGGTCCCAGGGCAGATGCCAGCCCAGCCTGGGCAAGGGATAAATAAGGCCAAACAGGCTCAAAGGATGAATCCATGACCGCATGACATTTCCAGACTGACTGCTAATGTATGCGTCTCCAGAAAGGTGCAAATGAGTGAATGGGCCATTCGTTGCTACATTTTAAGTGCTCCTGCCTTTGAAGACAAGTACTAGCCAGAGGCAGTGCTCCGCATTATCCATCGCTTGTTTAAGATCGATGTTACAAAAGGCTTTTGGAAATTCTTTTCTTTCAAACAGGAAAAATATGTTTTTGATATAAAAAAAGTCTTCCAAACCAAAATTTTACCCTGGACAGAGCTAACTCAAGTGTTTTCCGTCCATGAATTCGCAGTGGGAGAGAGCAAACTGTTGAGCGTAAAACGGCAAGCGCAGTCTAGCTGGGACCTCTTTAGATAGCTGAGAAGTGAGTCATAGAGACAACACCACTAAGCTGGTCATTCATCAAAACCAATCTGGCCACAGACACCACAAGTCCTGTTATCTCGCTGCCAGACACTACATTTTCCCATATCAGTCTGCCTTGCGGCCTGGTCTCCTCACGGTCTCACAGTCTTCATCATTTTGGTCTCCTACTAATTTCTTTCCTTCTTGCAAGCGTTTTCGCTTTAGCTGCCAGGTAATCGGAAGTTTCAGACTGACCATGGCCACGTTGTTTAGAATTATCTTGCTGACTCTTGGAAAAGCAAAATAATTTTTTCCCAGCTATCTTCAGGGGCTAAAGAAAAAAATAATCTGCATAAAAGCTTTGACTGATTTAATTTTACTGACCTTCTTCCTCACCTACTCAAAAAAAAAGCTCTCCAAGAGAGAAGTAACGCATTTTTAACCAGGTCTCTTTTCTGCAAGAGACAGAGCACCAAACGATTTTTTTCGGGGAAAAAAACCCTCCTAAATCCAAAACAATAAACAGATATTTGCCCCTGGATGAGAAACACACAGGATACGTATTAGCCATGTCACTTAGTGCATGATTAGTGAGCTGTCAGACATTACAGCAACGAGACAACTGCAATACCATACTCAGAACAACCAAGAAGGAATGTTTTTCTTAATACAGACCTAAATTACACAAGGGGCTCTAGAAAGAGAGCTCTCTGCACCTCTGATGAGCATCCTGGAGTTTTAGATGGCCAGTGGCACGTGGGCAAGCTGTTACTCACTTGCACGCTGCAAAAAAAAAAAATCAGCCATCCTGAATGGCAGCTCTTTGTTTCTTCATTTTCAGACTTAGAAACCAAATCCACAGTGGCTTCTTGCGTACAGCAAAGCCAAGGCTGCTCTGTGCAGAGATCAGACAGCGAGTCATCCAAGATGGCTCAAGACGCGCATCTCCAAAGCGCCCCGCGACGCACCACGTCTTTCTTTGCAAGAGGCTCTGGGTAAGCAGCAGACAATAGGCTGCTCGCTTCAAGCCTCTCACTTGGAATGATTTCCACCCAGAACAGCTTCCAAGCATTGCTTTTGCTGACTGCAAGGGAAATAACTCCCAAAACATTTGTACCAGTGATCCTGCTTGATTTGTCTCAAGCCTGTGAGCGACTGTAACACAAATATGCCATCTAAAGCAGGGGAAAGTGGATATGGCTCCAGTGACCAGGTCTGTGCTTAAACCATCTTACACCCACTGACGCCTGGATCCAACATATTTTCCATTATGTTACAGCAACTGATACAACTTCCATTCCCCTTTATAGTGCCTGTGCATATCTGATTAATTCTTCTTTCTCACAGGAAGTCCAGCAGCCATAGACTACCATTTTATTAGGTAGAGTATATCCAGATGATTTCAATAAAGCACTTTAAAAAAAAGGGAAAAAAAAAAAGAAAAGACTAGTTTCCTGGTATTACAATAAAAAAAAAAAACCAAACCTACTTGGAGGGAATAATTTCAGATGATAAATCTGCTGCCATTCACCAACAGTTGTATAGCTGATTAGAAACAGTGCATTGTCCCAAGCGTGTCCCCTCTGACTCCCCACTGGGAACACTGCAACTCCCAGCAGTACAGATACGAAACATATTCCCCCCCACAGAGACACTAATATTGGTGATAAATTGGTAACATTTCACAGCTATTGTGCTGGATCTCTTGACAGATTGCACATATCTTTTTTATACCCATTTTTGTAATATTTAGGTCCAAATACATCGGGCATTCTTCTACCATCTTGAACTTTTTATTTAAGGTCTCAAGTCTGGAGAAATTAGAACAATCCACTGTCAGCATCAAACCCATCAAAAGCTAAAGGAATGTATTGAGGACAATGGCAGTAGTGTTACGGATGCACTCAGCAGAATCCAACTACGGCCATTATATAGAACAACTTATTCTTGTATCAGTCTAACACTGGGTTTCCGTTATGCAGCGTGCTGGTGTCTTGGCACAGCAGTACACAGGGAAGCACATGAGCAATGGAAAGAAGAGCACAGGAAAAATGAAAATCACCTGTAAGCATTATGATTGCATTTGAAATGAGTTTGTTCCAGCCAGACTTTTTCACCAGGGTTTGCTGCGTCGGCGTTTGCAGTAAGAATTCTAAGCTTGTAAACTCAAGCGTTGCGCCCAGAAGTCATTCAGAGGACGGAGCACTGCTGTAACACAGTACGAGATACTGCTCCCAAAGCCTCCCGGGATTCAAAAGGGGAATTAAACGAACAACAGGAAGGTGGAACACACATTTTCATGGGAGGACTGTACAAACACGTGCACTCAGTTTGCAGCAAGAGAAAAGCCAAGCTCTGCTGGCCCATAAAGAAATGGGTTTGGGTTGATTTTTTTTGGGGTGCATTTTACTGAATACAGACATTCACAATTTCTCTTATTTCTCATGCAATACTGCCCCCCAGATCTCCATATATAGTTTCCTACTTTGACCCCTTTACAATACAGCCGCCTCTTCTATAACACTGCACATTCAAAGACCAGATCTGAAATATGAACGTAACTGATAAGAACTGGCTGATTTAAACTCCACGTTAAGATGGAGCACAAAATATGTGGAGTCAAGAGTCTGTGATTAGGTCCAAATACCCTTTAAAATAATTTCTGCAAAAGTTTATTTATATGACAAGAGGAAGACATCCTCCCCGCTCACAGATACTCCAAGAACACAAAGCATAATAAATCGTGAAATGGGAGTATCTGTCTAGCTAATAAAATAATGGTTAAATTCATGGGCAAATGACTGACATATGTTAGCTCTTTGGTTATCCAAAAATCTGTAACTCTTTAAAAAGCGCCCGGATATCACAGCTTATTGCATGCAGGCAGACTGCAATAAATGCATCTCTCTCTGGGTGGGTGCCTGCCTGTTGACCGCTGGCCCCAGCTCCTACTTCAGCATCAATAACCACAGCTAAAAATCAGAGTCCGCGTACAGCACCGGTTTCCTATCATATCTTGAAAAAGCACTGCTTTAATTAAGAACGGAGTTAGACCGTTGTGTTTGTGTAGGTTGCCACTCCGGGCCATCCCCGTAGCGTTGGATGTTTGTGGTCTCCTCAACTTCCTGCCGTTCAGTCACTTCTCGCTTGGCGCTTGCCATGAGATATGTCGACTACAACATCTGTGCATGTAACATCAAAGATTCACTTTAGTTTACATTCTGGTGAGATGAAGTAAATGCAAGTTGTTTGGGTCTTTTTTAAATTTATTTTTTCCTCCTCTTCTGTTTGCTCTTTAGAAAACGACATGCCACTGGTGGGCCTCAGTTCAGTGCCAGATTAGAGTAACAAAGCACGGTGGTTGTCTACCAAGGCCGTTGCATGTTCTCCCCATGGGAGGAGAGAAAAAATATTTTTAAAAAAATTATCACATGCTCAGGTATAGGCAGTCTTTCCAGGAGGAGACAGTCTATTCAAACTCAGACATGAGAACTAGCCTAGAAATAGCACTTTTCTTATTCCTCCTTCCACTTTCAAAACTACAGATGACACAAGTTTACCAGGGGGAAACAAGTTTATTTGGATAAGTGTCTGCATTAAGGATGAGGAACCTCACTGCAACATCTACAGGATGAGAGAATAACTTATAAACTGCTTTAAAGAAAGAAACGTGGTCTGGCAGGTAGGATGCTAGTCTCAGGTTTACACTGCTTTATTCGTTGTCCTGTCCTTAATTAGGCAGTGAAACATTTTGATGAATCTGGACATGATTCCGACTGCTTTAATAACACATCGATAAAATGAGGACAGTAGTATTTCTCTACCTTCTGCATTAAGAGAATAACTGCCTCGAAGACACAGATGTTCAGGTATCACGGTGAGGGGAGACACGATGGCACCAGTGAGCTCTACACAGCACAGGATCTGTCCTCTATCATTGGAAGCCCAACAAGAAACTCATATTAAAGCTACCTGTTTTCAGTCTCTCTCCAGAAGTTATCCCAAAGACCCTTGTACTGGTAATATCAGTTATCAGTAGAGGAGCCAGACGAAAAATGAGCAGAATTTGGCCACTTAAGGCTTTAACACACAACCTACATGCAATGGTTCAGAGTAGCAGAAAAACAACTTCTGCATGCAGAGCTGCTGCCGCCGGTGGTCCCAGTCCATCCTGCAGAGCAAACGGTGTGAATCCTGCCAGCAGCAATTCACAGGTACAGACGCTCCCAAATGCACCATTAACTCCTACCCTCTGGAAAGCATGCCTGGACTGAGAGAGTTCTGCATTTCTCCCCTTATCTGTAGCCACATACACATAGCAAAAATGTTGGTATCAGGTCGCGGGGTTTAAGGGCAACTGCCGGCTATTTTCATCTTACCAGGTACGGTAAACAGGAATTGCAATTGCGCAGCTGCGTAAGGCCCGTATCCATTTGGGCAAAGCACTTGTGGCTTTATTTTTTTTTTTTTATTAAATGGAACAATGCCCCTAATAACTAGCTGTTCCTCTTTGAGAGAAATTTACATTTTTCAATGTAAATTCTGTACTTCTTCCTCATGTGTGTATATATATCCATGCATTTATTTCTACATCCAATTATAACCCTATTGCCTCTGAAACTCTCTTTTGAAACTTATAGCAGGAAAAAGCCACTGATTCAACAGGGAATATTGACATTTTTTTTCTTACTGGCCTGGATATCTGCCCAAACAAAGAGCTGGTTAAAGACAAAATACAAAGAACCCTTTTGTGAGGGACTAAGTTCACCTGGGAGAAGTATTAATGAAGTCCCACAGGGGTGGGGACTCAAACTTCCCTGCTTTCAACGATAAAAGAAGCCAGGCTGAGAACACTGAGTGCACTGCCTTCCCCACCCCTTTCTCTTTAAACCGTGAGAAGGAGCGCTATCATAATTGAGAATTAGGAACCTTTCTACCATCAATCTATAGGGTCTGTGAAGAAAGAAGCTAGATTTTCAGATGGCGCACCAGCTGCTGCACGGCAGCTGAGACTCTAAAACAGAGTTTATAAGTAGGTCAATACAAGAGGGCTGTTAACTCTGACTGAAAGACCTTTAAAGAAATCAATGCCATAAGCAATAATTACATGTGATAGCAATACAAATGACTGAACTTGGAATATGGATGTTCTAGTGCGCATTAAGCCATTTGATCAATTTTCTTGCTACTGCAGAAGACAAAGAACAAGAGCATTGCTCTACCAGGAGATTAATGTCCACTCTAGTCAAATATCATCCCTGGCATTACTGTGTAAATTATAACACTCTGATAATTATTCACCAGCTGTGCAGGGGAACATTTTTCTCTAACCTCATGTATTTGATTATTAGTTTATAGTTAGAATACATTAGTTTAAAGTTAGAATATTCAAATATCTTTATCTGGTTTTGTTCATTTTTAACTTTGACTCCTACTGAGCTCTTTGCCTTAATTGTTACATCAAAGCACGGTCCTGACTTGAATTGTGCATTCTGGAACATATTTAATTTCAGCACTTTTCACACATTAAAAACCAAGACAGTAGACTGCTCCTTGTTTGTGTGCTCTCCAGAGAGCTTAGGAGGATGGATGAGCACGAACAAGGGGCAGTCTACGTGAACAAAGTGGCAACTCCATGGCAAGACTTCTGCCTGGGCAGAGCAGGCAGCTGCAGGAGCAGAAGAGCAGCCCAAGAAAGAGCATCACCCAAGGGATGGGACACGTCTGTACACCTCGCTGAAGCCACAGCCTTGGTGAGCCAGGCTTTTGGCTGCTTGCCTTTTTACAGGAAGAAGCCATCACCTCAAAAGAGAAGGAAAGGGCTATCCCCACACACACTGCTGCCACCCCAGTAATTACAGGGGAGTAGAGCCAAAGGAGGGAGGCTAATAACTTCTTCCTTAGGACCAAGGGATTGTGCAGCACCTGAACTTCTGAAAAGCCTTGAACCAGCTTTGCCCAACTTGTGGGAAAACTGCACTGCCCACTGTGGCACGGACACAGCCCTGCTTTCCTCAAAGATGAGTTCCATTTCCAAAGGCCTTTCGTAGCGCAAGTTCTGCTGCTTCTTTAGTGAGAGCATCAAAACCTCTCCCTGCAGTGCTTCTCCAGTGCAAAGCACAAAGAAATCCCCACAAGGTGTGGGGATTCAGCAGCTTTTGCAGCAGTCACAACTGTAATGAGAAGGGCATATTTCCAGGTCATCTTATTTATTTTGAAGTCCACCTCTTCAAACCACCCCACAAATCGCCATCTCCAACGCACACTCACGTCCAGTAACATGGTACATCATCACAGCTTGCTGAGGAGGGTTATGAAACAGACCGGGCTTTGTCAGTCACGGCTACTACAAAAGTTATACACGTATACATCTCTGCTAAGCACAGGCTACTGACACAACTGCACACCTCTCTCTCATGAAGGCTGAAAATCCCAACTGAACGTTATTAAGGGCACATATTTTGAATGAATAATTCAAATCTAGGAACAATTAAAAAAGGCTGCCAAAGCAGAAAGATTTATGGCCTTCAGGAAACCACTATTTTGAAGGAGACATTCTTTAGACTTGCATTAAAAAATAAAGTAAAACCTTTTTGATGAGTCAATTTCTTTTTCCTCTTTTTTTTATTTCCCCAACATATACACACTAGCTAGGTTTTCTATTACTTTGTTTCCAGAAAAACTTAGAAATGCTGAGAGCGTACCAGCACTTGACATTGATGCACTGTCATTTCAAGTAATACTTATCATTCAAGAGAAATACTACAACAAGAAGCCTGTAATACGCTTGTAAGCAGGGGTCTCATAGAACAAGCACTGTAAAGGCATTTAGGCTGGACTTTAAAAATTGAAAATTTCATAGCTGGTCAACTGCTTTTGCTCTGGGTAGCTTGGTTCTTTTTAGATTGTAGAACTAAATCAAAAAGAATCTGGTTAGTGTTCTTAGATAAATTATTCTGTCAGTTGAAAAACAAGTCTCTGTAGACATAATTGAAGGTTACTACTTTCTGAAACTTGATAGAGGGTGTAATGACTCCATTCTAGCTACACTTAACAGGCAGCCTGTTATGGTAAGTCAATATAACATTAAACAGGATATATTCTACTGCTTTTGTTATGAAAAGCCTATAGCAAAATACAGAAATACACTTTTTCAGGAAGTATAACCCAAGATTTTCTGCAAAGCCTCCTTAGCAGAACCAAATAGGGCAGAGTTTTCCAATTCCATCAACGTTTTAGGTTAAAATACATACACAAATGCATTACCTGGGATGAACATGCATATGCGGGTCCTCTGTCTTTGCGCAAGAAAAAGCCTAAGATAACCTAGGTGCTGAGCTTTCTCCTGGGAACACAGAAGTACCTCTTTCACCCCAGCCTCACGTATCACAGGCCACCTTCCAACCAAAAGGGGCCACCACAAGCATCAGCTAGTTTCCTTAACCTCTTGTCTCAGAGGAAATAGCTGGACTCGTGTTAATCACAGAGTGAAAGCACCTTGATCTTCCTTTCAATCTGAAAAGATCCCACTTGCTCTGTTAGGACTGATTTGCAAACAGCCACTGAGGGGCTCCAGGTGGGCAACATTACATACTGCCCCATGGCCACGCTACACCCTCCCCATCACCGCCTGCATCAGCACACCTGTGAGCACGACCTGAAATACAGCACTTCTTTTGCATGAGCAGAGGGAGAGCCAGTCTGAGCTGTAGGCTTACTGAGTCAGCCCATATATATATATATATATATGTATAATATACCTATAAAAGGTCTGAATCTAGAGTGACTGTAAGCAACCGCTTCAGCCTGCGTGTATTCCGCAAGGTACAAAAGCACAGTTACTGAGTCTGCCCATATATATATATATATATATATGTATAATATACCTATAAAAGGTCTGAATCTAGAGTGACTGTAAGCAACCGCTTCAGCCTGCGTGTATTCCGCAAGGTACAAAAGCACAGCAGTGAACTCAAGCACGTGGTGGAGTCACTTTGGCTGAAATGCTTAAGTGACTCAGAATAATAATCACCTTACCTGCAAAACATAATGCTATTTTATAATTCTTACAAAACATACCTGTGTATGTATGCATACATATGTAAAACATATAAACTCACCCCCTTTTTTGCCAGATTGGAGACATGTGAGTAAGAAGCTCTATACATCCCAAGTTTAACAGGCATCTTGCTTATATTATGTAATAGGATTTGTCTCGTGACCTCTTTATTAAAATTTCAGTGCATAACTCTTAAAATAATAAAGTATCAGCCCAAGCTTAGCTTTTTTGGTTTAACCCAAAGACTGATGGATATTCTCCCAACGCTTGCTGAAAGATTTTATTTTATTAGGTCACATTACAGAACTGTCTTCCTGAAGAATGAAATAAATTCATCTCCTTGGTGATAGCATGCTTGACTGACATGATGCACTCACCAACATCTTGTAGACAGCTGTGAACATTTGCAGTGGTGCCAATTAATCTACGATAGCATCAATGGAGACAGAAACAAAGAAGCCAACATAAAAAGCTCTATTGAATAACATAATAAATGAGTGATGCAGGTGTTCTGTGACTTGGTTTAATTTTTTCAACCTTGCAGAAAGGTAACAGTTGAGTCAACAGTGGTCAAGGTGTATCCCAGTCATTGCCTCTTTGCTGCCTCCTCTCAAATGGCAATGCACAGCCCACACTGAGTTTCACTCACGAATATAAAGCTTGTGCATATAAAAACTAGCTTTTTCGTGGTACGGCTAGATGGATGTCGGCTTCTAAAATGGCCTTCAAGGCTCTGACTTTGATGAAATTTTCAGGATTTTTTGTGGCATCAGAAAAGATAGAATTCAAAATAACTACTAGAAACAGCCGCAATGTCCAATGAACAAAATGGCAAAAGCCAAAATGATGAGCCTAAAACTTACTGAATTTAATGGGATGTAAGCATGTGCTAGTCGCTCTGCTGAAAGGGGGGCTTTGCAGTCTTAGCTTAATGAGTTGCTTTGTAAGCTCTGAGCTAAATGGAGCTTGGAATCTTTAATGACCAATCTGTGTAAACAGCAGCTACGGAACAACATTTTAATGCCCTGATGATCTTTTAACTCAATAGACAAATGACGAGGCAATTTTAGCTAACATCATAGCATCAATGCAGCAGGGAGTGCACACTGGAAAGAACAAACAGAATAACTAAACAAGGATACAAAAGATAAGCGGTATCTTGTACTACTCAGTTGCTCAGATCTGCTTCCCAGAAATGAGATATCCAACATTCGTCCTGGTTTGAAACGTACCTATTTTAGCAGAATAGCTGTAAGGTGGTACTTTAATCATGATGTATACAGGACCAGGGTTTTAGAACCACGTTTCCACTAATGCTAAAGGATGCAACATGATTAAAGCACGGTATTGAAAACCCATCTTGGCACACTCACAGTGAAAATTGAGATGTGAAGTCCCAGCCTGGTAATATCACAGCTGTGACAGGGAGGGCTGTGCAAATGAGGGGTAATGGAGCAAGGTCGTTATGATCGGTACAGTCAGTTACAACTTGTGCTCCCTCTGCCACAAGGATTGGGTTAGATGTCAGTCACGTTGTGAAATAAACTCTTTATGAAAAAGATGTGGTTGAAGGCATGATGAAAGCAATGCTATATACTTACAACATATTGCAATGTCTTTAAAGAAGTGCTGACCATTTGCCTGGAAGTGCACGAGCCAAGAGTACACCTAAGGTCTGCATTTAATCTGCTTATGGGCTCCGAGTAACTGCATGTGTAATGTGGCAGACTGCAGGTGCAAGCGCTCTGCGAACCCACGCTTCTGAAACTTGGCCACAGCTCTTTGCTCTTTAAATGACATTACCATTGGATCCTACTAAGGATGCCAACCGCCTATAGGGTCACCCAGTCTGGACCAGGCATGTAAAAACACTTCCAATATGTATCAAGCTCTCCCCAAAGCTCTCCTGTTACCCATTGTACACTGAAGCCTCTCAGTTCACGCTGCTCCTTCCTTCCCCCCAGCCCTGTACCTTCATTACTCACCTCCTTTTCCCCCTCCCTAAACTCTTTGCTCCCCATCAGACTCCCTGGTGCCTGGCAGTGCTGTTTCATGGGGTCATGCTGCAATTGGCAGTCTCAGCAGGTCTGGTACTTTCTCTGCCGGGGCTTGAGCAAACTCTGTTTCGAAGCCTTATGATCTCTAGGGCTTCTCTGAATAAGCTGTGTTTCAAAATGTATCACTGCTTTCCCTGGGCTGAGGGAAACTCATGAACTTGGGAGGTCGAAACACAATGTCCACTTTCTTACTCAAACAGTTCAGGAGAGAGGAGAGGTCTCTGGTGGGTTTGTATAGGCACCTTCAGATATGAACCCTGGGATGGAGTCAGTTCCCATTTCCTTTCTGATCAGGTTCTTCCTTTCTCAGGGAACGTGTAGGCAGTTTTCCTTAAAAAAAAAAAAAAAAAAAAAAAAAAAAAAGTAAGTCGTATCTGTAACTTTTCTCACCTGGAAATGAAGCCGCAGCCCATGCCATGCTTTTGTAGGTGTCCACCATAAATACATCAGTTTTTGGACTGGCTAACATCTGAGACATTGTACCATCACATTGGGGATAAAAATTGTTGCTTACCTGTTGGAGGGCAGATGCAGACTTTTTTTCTCCCATTGCATTTGGAGGCAGTGTGAGAGAAAAAGGGGTTGTTCGAAAATGTAAATGTTGTGACTCAATCTTAAGCAGGCAGAAACAGAAGGGCCTGAAGAGACGCATTTCATATTCTTCAGAAGTAGCAGGCTCTTCTTGAGTGGCTGTTGAAGCAACCTAGCTGAGGAGATGTGGGATGTGTCAGCACCTTCAATGGACCTGCGGGAGAGACCTGGATCCTGGAGGGAGGCCAGGAGACACAGAGGCGGCCAGGGCGAGGGCAAGTACATGACTGAATCGGAGCAGAATTCATCTTTGAATTGTCAGTGCAGCAGTCTGTTACACACAGCAGCTCCCTGCTTTGATCCATTTTGATTTGTTATTGGCTTAATACCCTAAAATCTTTTATGTATCTTTCAGCCTCTCTTCATTTGAGGCTGATTTATACCATCCATCCCAAGAATTAAAGCAGGAAGCTGAAGGAGGGTTCTGAATCTGTGGAAAATTTATCTTCAAGCTTTTGGGCACAGCTCTTCCCTGCTTGTCTTTCAGAAAGCCAGCTCCTCCAAACTGGCTGGAGACGCTACCCCTATGTGGCTCAGGGGACCAGAAGCCACTCTTGATCTCCCAGCCACAGGATGCTTCACTTCGGGTGGATGAGCTGGCTTGTCCAAAAATGCTGATAGTGGTGAGAAACTTCTTTTCAGTGTTTAGCTAAGTGGTTCCTCCACTTAGATAAGCTGTTCTTTACTTTTCCTGGAGGCTTTTTCTTTCCTCTATGTGGCTGCTGATCCAGTCTATGTTGGTTTTTATGGGTGTATTAATGCCTCTTCTTTGAGGGTTTGCCAGTTCATTATTTAATGGCTCCATCAAGACTAAACAAAATTCTCCCTGAATCCATCCACCTCCGTGGAATAAGGCCTGGCAAAGCCTTGTGTCCCAGACAAGGTGCAGAGGGACTGTTGTCCTGCGTTTAAGCTGAGTGTATTGCGGTGTTGCATTGCAGCCGCATCCATGCCTCCTCCTGCACTGCTGGAGGTGGCACTCCTCTGTACCAGCAGCTCTCATAAAGCCCAACTGGTAACATCGTCTGTTCTGGAGGTTTCTTATCACCAGCCTGTGTTTCCCCACTGCCCTCAGAATGGTGTCATATTTCTGCAATCTGATTTCTTCTGTTTATCAGATGACAATCCAGCTGGCAGGGAAGAGGTTGTTGATTCAATAATGTAAGTGCAAACGTGGCTGAATGGTTGGCAGTCCTCTCCTGCCTCATGCATTTATTGAGTCTGGATCTGACAAATTCACACGGCAAACCTGTTCCTTTGCACTGTTTTTTTTTTTTCTTCTGCTGCTGCTTCTTTTAATTCTTGCAGTCACTGAAGCTTTGAGACAACGCAAAGCTCCTCTCCCATAGCTCAGAGACAGACCATTTTTCCATGGCCTCTCTACAGCACGTACTGTGACCCAGGATGCTCACACCTCCAGACAGCTTCTGTTTGCCTTTTGCTTCCTCTGTTTGACTTATGTTCTTCCTTTCTTGGGATCTCTCTCTGCTTATCTCCCAGGCTGCTGGCTCTCAGGAGGCATTTCTCTAGGGTTAGAGCTCCTTGTCTCACCACTGGCTCCTGCAAGATGGAGCCCCACACTTCACAAATAATCTGAACTGTAATTAGCAAGATTTTCTGTCTCCAGACTTGCAGTTCTAGTCCTGCACGCTCCAGTGAATCCCTCCTCATTTCTTCTTTACTGAAGCTGAAAACATCACTCACCTCCTCTTTGAGATTGATGTGCTCGTGTGACCTCTGGGTAGCAGATCCAGAAAAAGGGCCTCTCCTCAAAATAGCAGCTTGCTCACCTTGTCCTTAGCTCCTCACTATGAGATAGAAAGAAAATGTTTCATCTTTATCTCCCCCAACCCTGTGGCCAGTTCCAAATGCAGACTTGCCTTTTACAACAGTTTGTGTGAGGCTTTTTATCCAGTTGTCCCAGGAGGCTGAATCCATCCAAGCTGCTCCTCTTTCCTTCCCGTCCTGCCTTTTCCACTTTCCAGCCCTCCAGAAGCTGCTTTGTGTTTCAACAATCACAATTCTCTCTTTAGTGGGGGACGTGCTGACCGCTGCCACCGCAGCCCATGTACCACTCATGGAGGGCTCCAAGGCTGTTAACCTAAACCAGCCCTTCATGAAAGAAACCATCCACAGACTTGTTTCAATCACCGTTCAGCCCCCAGCCGGGCCATCCACAGGCTGAATCCTGCAACCAGGGTCTCCCCACCACCTTCCCTGCAGGTTTGTTGCCCCCCTCATAGTTTAGAAGCACAAAGTGAGCGATACCATAGTCTTGCAAAGGCTTTGGAGAGCTGTGTTGTCCGAAGCAGAGTGCAGTATTGCATAGAAGGAGCATCAGTTCACTGACAATCTCCAACTCTGATGGGCAATGTCAACAACTTTCTCTGAATTTGGGTTTTTTTATCTCTGCCATATTAATCTACATGCACATAAATGTGTTATTAGTTACATCCTGGCCTCTGGAAAGATTTGCTTCCTAAAGCTATTCAGTCTGCCAAAAATCCTTCGCAAATTTAAGTGCTGCTGCTTAAATTGTTTTGTTATTCTTCAAAGGCTACTTATGACAGCATATGATAGAAGAAAAATATGCTCTACATTCAAAATTATTTTATAAAACCCTCAGTAAAACATCATTTGGATGTTTTTAAAACTGCTGACAGATGCCACGAGAACAGCTGTTTATAGACAAATTCCCCACCAGAAGAGTAATGACTGGGGGATACCACATCACGTGCCCTTTGCAAGTCCTGATGCTATCAGGAAAGGTGACTTCAAACATTAAATTTCAGATTAAAACAGCACCCAGGCGTTAGAAATGTGCAAAAAACAAACTAAACTTGGATGAGAATTTTGCAGGTGCCTCTTCCAGCCTCCAGAGATGAATGAGACATCTGTGGATGTAGACAATAGTTCCACCTGACCTCTCCAGCCTACCTCAGAAGTCCACGAGACCAGAATACCACCCCTCTAAGTGTGTCCGTGTGTCTGTGACTTGTATCTGTACAGCACAGCAGAAAGGGAACTCTGCCAGCGTGTGGAAGAGTTATCAATACACTTATGAATATAAAAAGCATGCTAAGAGGACTTAAGCTACTTCACCTGGCCATAGGTACACATAACCAGTATGCACAAGCAGAGCCAACTACTGGCCATGGTGATAGGCCAATGCCACAATTTTATTTTGTCAGAGGCTGTCTCGTCTGCTGATTGAAATACAGAGAACTGGGAGCTTTCCAGGACTTTGCACGTCACAGAATTATCAAAAAACCAGACAAGGACTGAAAGTGAAATACTCAAGGAGACTGGCCAAACCAATGACAAAATTAGCAGCCATCTCTTTCACTGCCATCAGTAGCTGAAATGAAGATTTAATTACTGGATGTTTTAAATATTTTCCAACAAATACAGCAATACTTCGCATAATTTCATTGCACAAATATAGAATCATAGAATGGTTTGGGTTGGAAGGGACCTTAAAGATCATCTAGTTCCAACCCCCTGCCATGGGCAGGGACACCTCCCACCAGACCAGGTTGCTCCAAGCCCTGTCCAACCTGGCCTTGAACACCTCCAGGGATGGGGCAGCCACAACTTCTCTGGGCAACCTGTTCAACAAATATATGTACAAAATTTATAAAGTACAACGATTTTTTTATGGCTCTGTAAATCATCTTCAGTCAGAAATCTTAGGGTATAACCAGAAATGAGTATATTAGGTCAAATTGCACCAATAAAGATGGTAGGGAAGGTCAACTTGTTATAAAGGATTTAAGATTTTTCACACAACCCCCTGAGGTCTTTTGTTCCTACTGAAACCCATGGCAGATAGGGATGCTGGACCTGGCCTTACATGCATATCACAGGGATACTGAGCATCACAGCTCCCACTGCAGCATCTCCCAAGGTCCAAGTGTCTCCTGTGAACAGAAGCAGAAGCAGCAGGCTCCCCCGCTCCTCACTCCATCAAGGTGGGTTCATCTCTGATGTTACAGTAGCTAGTTAGAGAAAAAGCACACTTTTATTTTTAATGGCTGTACATGGCCAGGGATTTTTATTTTGGAGCTTGGTTCTCATTTTCCAGAAAGCCATATGGGTTTTTTTGCACTCTAAGCAGCTTTATTTAATATGGAAAGTAGAATATCTTTTAAAACAGAAACCAGCTGCGTAGTTTATGGGTATCATCATATGGCTCTGCTTTTTGTTTCCTTACTTAACTAGTTTGGGGTTTCCAAGTTGCCAAGCTGCTAACACTAGTAAATGGAGTTTATTAGAGACAGTGTTTGTTGAACAATAACATTTTATATAGTCTGTCACTGTCTAGTACCTTAGATGAGTTACACATTTCTGTTCTCTATTTTTGCCCTGATTTTTTTGGCACTTTATTTCAGCTGTGCACACCAAAGAGCAAAATCAAAGACATGATCTTGTGCTTGCTTATGCCTAAAATCTGCAAAGCTGTTCCTGACAAAAGTCACCCAAAGGTCTGAACAGAATCAGACCTCCAAGGGTTAATCCTGCAGTGGTTTCGACTGAGCTTAGCCAGCAGGAAGGGATTGGATGGCAGATGAAATACCTCCCCAGGAGGTCTCTTCCAGGAGAGGGGCCCCTTTACCCAGTTGCAAAAGATAACCGTGTCCATCAAAAGGCTGTCCCACAGCAGTAGTGTAGACTGGGTGGGTGTGAAGACTGGGAGAGGTGTGGACCTTCCTGCAGGGATGCTCTCCCCTCCCAAAGGCCTTGCTTAGCCTCTCCCTGGAGCTTTGGAGCATCCCAGCTTTAGGACCAAATAACACGTGCAGTCTAGGGCGTCTCTGGAAGGTGCTCTCAGAGGGCCATTTGCATTTGGCTCCAGTTGGAGTCAAATTCAAACCCAGCTGGATGACCAGAAGCGAGCACAGCTTCTGCTTGGCCCTTTAGTGGTTAAACTGCATGTGTGAAGCGAGGCGTGACTCCAAGCAATTGAAATGTTAGAGGACAGATGAAGTGAGGGTTGTTCGTAGCAGCACAGTTCCCCATTTCTTCTTTGTGCTCCACAAATATTGTGAGTCAGCTCTGGTAGATATCTTTATCTCGTTATCTGTTGCTCTTCTTCCTCTAATCACAAAAGATTCATGCACTGCCAACTTTAAACAGCAGGCTTGCTTTTAATAGCACATTAGTAACTTCAGATGTCATTAGTGCTCCCTTTCACCAGGATTCCCCTAGGTATTGGAACTAAGCTTTTAAACAAACGCTCTGCGGGTGCAGCCTACGGCCGGCATGCAGAACAGGGGTTACACCGAGTTCCTTCCATGCTCAGGAATTATGGCTTCTTTGACTACTGCTAACTCAGCTCTGAAGGAGGTGATTTATCTTCATGGTTCATAAAAATACTTCTTGAGAAATTTCCCTTTTCCTGTCCGCCTTTGGAATAACCAGATTGCAGCATGTCTTGGATTTAAAAAACAAATACGGCCTGGAAAATAATATCTTTGCCCCCCCCCACCCCCTTATACCTTCTACTATACACAATGGCTTCACTCCCAGCTTTAAATTAGATGAGTGCTACATTAGCAATATACTTCACATACAGACTGAGAGCGAGGCATACATAATTCCAGCAAATGGGCTCAGTAGACATTTGTTTGCCAAGTATTAGCTGTTGCTAGAAGGTAATTTTGAGTCCCAGTTTTAAGAGGCTCTTGCCAATAGAAAAGATTTTGGTGTTTTGTTTTCCTCAAATTATCTTTAAAAATTAGAAAAATTGCTTGCACCATGAGGAATTTGTGAAATTTGTTAATCAAATTTTTCAGAGTAACAATGATGGACAACTCCTGTGCAGTGAGCGGTGTCACTCATCTAAAGCAGCTCTAATTTATATCTTTGTGCAGGAGGGTGGAGTGCGTCCCTGGGTGCTCTATTGCCTTTGTATACAGCTATTTTGTAGTTGTTCCTTAAATAATTGCAGTACACTGGTACAGGATTCACGGCTGAGAAATCCACATCTAGGCACTGTAGGGACACAGAACAAAAAAATTGTGTCTGTCTCAAAGTCATGACAACTTTTTTTTTTTCTTTTTGAAAAGGTCAGGATAAGGTTCTGATCCTTCCAAAACCCATCTATGCCTAACACAATGTTGTGAATGGTCCAATAAAGTCAATAAAGACAGTAACCATGCAGAAATTGGAACATATGAATGCACTTTTGCAAGTCTGAGGAATGAGGAAAAGCAAATGTATCCCCCTGGGTTTTAGCAATCAGATAGCATACGTATTAATAATGTGCAATACCCAGTGCAGTGCGTGGAAAGCCATAAAAACGTGAACTGTTGGAGACGGGTTCCCATATACAGAATTCCCTTGCTCTCAGAGGTATATCCATTGATATCTAAACACAAATCAACCGTAACAATAAGAATTTGTTTGGCACAAGCTTCCAGCAACTAATGGATAACACAGACCAAAAATACTTGTCTTGCCTTTTGTTAACTCTGGAATGCTGTTCCTCACTGGAGACGATCCACAGCAGAAACATACCCTGGGGCTAAACTGGGAGGGTAGCTAGAGCTAACCCATCTTTGTCTGCAGAAACCTTCTAGCCACATAAATGTGTTTTACAGATGTCCAGTGGTAATTTACTCAGCCCAGAAGAATACACTTAATAGCATGAAGAGGGGTGCTGGGTTTAATGCACAGCCAGCGAGCTGCTTGTCACCACCACCTGCAGCTAGAGCAGACACCGGAGAACATTTTACAGCCAAGGGGCCTGATCTGCTGTTGCTGGCACAAGGTGGTGCCAGGTTCACCTTTCCCGTGGAGTCAGGAGTCGGCCGGCATGAAGAGGTGATCAGGCCCTTGGTCCCGGGTTGCGAGTGATGCTGCCGGAGCTACAGCCACTTGTGTTCCACTTGCAGAGCAAAGGCAGCAGATGGGGCCTGGGACTATCATGCTCTAAGCAAAGATTATTGCAGACTTTTAGATATAACTGCTACCGGGACCTAGGTCCTGCCCTGTGTGTCTGCCTCGCAGCACAGCTCTAGTTGACAGACGAGTTTGAACCTTGCTCTTCTTCCAGCACAAGCATTTGTGTCCTGCCAGAATCTGGCACCCTGCTTGGAAAGGGAAATTACTAGTCCTTTCCTGAAAGTCAATTACTGCTGGTTCAATCCCAGATAAAGTGGAGAAGGCCTGACAAGAGGCCATGAGCACATTCAAGGTTTCTACAGGTGTCCATGCAGTTACAGTTAGCTCCGAGTTGCCACACCAGATAGAGAGTAGAGGAACATGCGCACCAGCTTGAGGGATTAAAAAGGCAATATTAAGGAAGCTATTAAATTCATGTCCATTTCCTAAAAACATGGAGTGCAATTTGTGAAAATCTCCGTGACATTGGTCAGAGCAAAAAAGAGGTATTTCAGATACATGCTGAGAAGTTGGACGAGTGTCTTAACTTCCTTCCCCCCATCTTCTTGAACGATTTACAACATCCTTCTAGCAAAGGATCCAGAGTCATTTGGAGGGAGAAAAAAGACTTGTTGGAAGATTAAAGAAATCGCTGAGCTTGCCAAAGCTAACAAATGGACTCAAAGCTGAGCTACTCCTCACTGGAAGGAGAGATCACACTTCTGGTTAGCAGGAGAATTGGTACCAGTTTGTGCAGGACTTTATGACAGCAAAGAGGTCCCAAGTTCTGCTTAATAAAGGAATCGACTTACAAACCCACCCTTTGCCAGCTGAGCCAATGTCCAGGGGCCTCTGCAGGAAGGAGATACTAACGAACAATAATTTAGAAAGGAAAAAGGAACAGTTCAATGGGTATAAGTTGCTCTGCCAGGACATGACCCTGCTGTCGCCCACGGAGAGGTCTGCCATTGTCCCCAGTGGGGCAGGTCCCTTGCTCGTGGTCCCAGGGTGAGACACACCAACGATGGTAACCTTAACTGCTTCTAAGAATACCCCAGCATTGGCAGTTCCTATTTCCTCTGCCCATGCCTATTCAAAGCATCGCTGAGTGATGTTTTCCATCCTTAGGTTCTCTTGTGCTGTCCCTGAAGAACACCCTAAAAATTATCAGCTGCTTTTTAGCCTGAAGATTTTCTCGGCATT
>NW_009648041.1:4233048-4248806 GCF_000708025.1 Charadrius vociferus | reverse complement strand
GGCATTCCCAGTCTAACACTCTTCCCTTTCTTTTGTCTCTGTGTTAATCATTCCATTATCAACCTGTGCAGCAATTAGATGGGAGATTTCCAGTATCTGGGATTTCTCTTGGTGAACTGTATTTGCAATAATGCTTCCCTTTCTATTTTCCGTGGTAATAACATTAAGCTGACTTTTAAACAATATGGCTTTTAATGTAGGACGTGTTTCTTTTTGATACAAAGGTTACACAAGTAACGCAACCTTGGTCACTGTTAGTCCTTCACAACTGTCAGGCATTTAGGATCAACTGGTTTTCTTTAAAAAAATAAAAATCAAGAGGATGAACAAGATATATCAGGGATTTTTCTATTTAGCTTTTTGGATATAGAGCCTTGAAGGTCACGTTTAAACTCAAGATGAATCCAACCATGAAGATTAAAAATTGTATATTGAAAAAGAGAAGCCGAGGGTTTTAGGCAAGCATGAGCACTTCAAGAAGCTTGAAGTTATGGGCAGAAGAGCAATAAAGTGGCACGTTAACAACATTGTTGTGATAACACTGAAGGAATCATTAGTTTAGACTAGAGTTTATTTCAACCTTATTTGAAAAGGTTCAAGGACGGAATACCTATAGCTATGCATTTCTGAAAACGCTGCAGGAGTTTCTCCAAGAAACTTACCTACAGGGAAGTTTCCCCTGTATAGCTGTTATCAGGCGAAATAAATTTATCTGTTGTACTGTGTGTTGTACGGGCATATGAGGCCGAGGCGAATAAGAGTATTAAAGCAATCAGAGGGTTTCTGTCCTGATGCGTCTCTCAATTAGCTACAAACCTCAATGCACTGCAGTTGGTAGATGTACGTGATGGAAAGCTTGAGCAGTCTAGCAGGAAACTGCTATATTGTTTTACAGGATGATACCATGAAAGCACAATTAAAGCCCGACAGACAATATTAGAATATTTTTTTCAAAGTCTTGCATCAAAGTTGGTGGTTATAGTGCTGCTAAGCCTGTTAGTGTATTGTATTTAGAAGAAGCTGAGACTCTGCCAGTGAAACATCTACACTGTAAGATGTCAGCTCATCGAAAGACTTTGTGAGAACGTATTGATGCTGATGAGACTTTCGTCAGGAAAGGTTTCTCAGCTCCTCACCAGTATTCCTCAGCAAAGGCCAAGAGACACTCACTGCAGAGTGAGGAATTGCCTACTTCTTGGGCAGCTCATCAGGAACGTGGGAGAACCAAATTCAAGAGCCTGCACCGTGACTCAGAGCAAGCTGCACCTCCCAAAGCCCACGCAACTGGCCTTGCCCTCAGGCTCTCTATTATTCC
The DNA here is from genome assembly GCF_000708025.1 of Charadrius vociferus. Lineage (NCBI taxonomy): Eukaryota > Metazoa > Chordata > Aves > Charadriiformes > Charadriidae > Charadrius > Charadrius vociferus. Next base: position 4,247,491 of record NW_009648041.1, on the reverse strand, counting down.
TGAATAGGCCTCTTTCTTTCAGTCTTTTTTTTTTTTTTTCCCCAGAACTTTTTGGGAAGCCTTGAATTTGTGTTGGTGTAGAACAGAAAAATCTTGGAAATCTAGAAAATCTTTGGGCATGGGAACCCTGTTTCTCTCCAAGCTCTTCCTACTGGTTCTTTTTTCCTGAAACTATTGAATCAACAAGAATTGGAGATCTCAGAGGGAAAGACTGCAAATAACACCATTGCTGAATCCTCCTCTTCACAATTCACTTGAGAACTTCCATCAATGCCAGTATCCCAACTAGATCAAAGCCCCAGAGCTATTGCTCTGTTCTCAGCTGCATGGTTACCCACCATCAATATCAGGCGATTTCATCTTCTAGTTTATTCTGCCTAGAGGAATGGCTCAAAATTGCTCAGAAAGTGCTGCTTGCTGCCTTTGGTCCTCTCGTTAGCAAGGGACCTGTCAGTCTGCGCATTTGCAGCCCCTGACTCGGTACACTTTCAGTAGCTAATAGCTTGGCGCACAGACCCGATGAGCCTCCTCCTGTATCTTGGCAACGACAACTATAAACATTTCAGACATGCCTGGCTTCTTCTCCGTGGAGCAGGGCATGACCAGACGTTGCAGCCATAGAAAGAGACAGGCGTGGGGGAGGCAGGAGAGGGCTTGCTGCGCATCACAGAGGGGAAAAAAACTTTGCAATTCGCTAAAAATCTCTTTTGAAGGCCATGTTCAGATTCAGATGATTTCCCTTGGCGCGAAACCAGTATCAGACCCTGTAATTTCTCACCAGTTGAAGAGATCATGGAAGGATAAAGTGTAACTGAGAAGCGAAATCAGATGCTAGCAGCATTGTCATCTTCCACTTGATTTTCCACTTGAAGTTCAACAATAAAATAATAGTTTTCGCAGGAAATACACCTTTCCAGCTGCAGTGTCTGCAGGTATGTGATGACTAGACTTGTAAAGGCATCTCAGGCTTATGGATTTCTGTAGGAGCTGAAGCAGTACAGAGCCTCCATGGTTTTGCCTTGGCTTTAATAAAAGGCCATGGTTGTTTTAGAAAGCTCAGTCCTAGGACAAAAAAATAGATTCACTTTGTTGATTGTTTTTCCCTCAGCAAGATGCTCTCAAGTGGTGTCTGAACTCCAGAAGGGTTCATCCATTTTCAGAGGATGTTTCAGCTCAAGTCCTTGGCTACATTCATGCTTTATTGGCATATGGAATTGCAGCACTTGCAGACATGATTGATCGATCTTTCCACTAGCTCACTCCCCCATGGAGAGCACTGTCTCAATATCAGAGCAGGTATTAGCTCACATAACTCAAACCACGTGGTTGCCACCTAAATCTGGTACTTTGTTGCCATTTGGATGATATTTCAGGGTGAAATTTTTGCTCCATACCACTGTACTTGCTCCAGTTCAACTCATGCCCCCAGCTCTTAGATCTACGGAGATTTACTCCAGCATGGCTCTCAGGCCAGAGGGACAGCAGCATCAAACCAACCCTGGTGGTACACAGCCTCCTTCCACTCCTCTCGCCCCGTGCCTGCTTCCAACTCACCATCCATCCCACTTCCACATGGGGAGGGAATTACATGTATTGTACCTTCTGCAAGGAATGATTTACGCAGATGGGTAAAAAACAGCCTCAGTTTATACCAGAGCTGACTGATGTCTAACCAAAGCATGGGCAGCACACCCAAGGCTACATCCATCCACGGAGCATTTCACAGCAAGGGCCAATCCAAGCCACTTGTGACCACCGTGGTGATGGATAGGACCCTGCTTTGCACACCTCACCTTACACACAGGCATGAAAACCCCCTTATTCTGCAAGTTTTTATTTCTGGAAGAGCCACGAGAGTGGGTTTTTTTCCACAATGTAAAGCCCAATGCTTCTCCTCTAGAAGCCACAAAAACTTCCTCAGTAACTCCCCGTATCCCTATATCAATTTTATTGCATTCCTCCTGGCATGGGGAAAGAATGAAAATGGGTGATGGTAAGATATCTGCATGTTTTCTCCTCGCCACTTTTGCTGACTCAGAAATTTGAGAAGAACAACAAGCAGCAGCAGACAGCATAACCTAACCTTATCACACTGGAATCCAATTGTGTGGCTTGCACGGAGCATTTCCAAGGCAGGCTATTGCTCTTACTGTTTATGTTGCATCCAACAAAACAGCTGGAAAAACTGTAAACTCCTTAATTTTGCTAACTGTATAGAAAGTTATTTGTTAGACTTGAGAACATTATACAACAGTGGCACGAACTTTCTTTTTTTAAGCTTCCAAAAAAAAAAAAAAAAAAAAAAGAGAGGGAAAGAAACCTCTTTTTCATTGAGGCTGCTGCAAAGGTTCAGACTTGTTTTAAAAAAAAAAAAAAAGAAACCCCGATGACTGCCAACTTTAATTGCCAAAAATGTGCTTTCAGTTATTAAAGTCCTAATGAGGTAAGTAGGGGAAAGGACAGTTTCTTATTTCTTGCTCATGACAAAAAGAGAGAGAGAGGAAGAAAAGCAATAAACAGACTAGCTGGTGCTGTGGGGTGCAGATAATGTAATGACCTACTGGTCAAAGCTTTACAGCCACCAGTACCGCAGCACAAGCCGTGCCATTTTTTGCAAAGGAAATAAATTTACTTGCTAGTAACAGTAGCGAGGTATTGCCCGGTCTCCAGAGAGAGCACAGCACATACACAGATGCTTTCCTGGGGCTGCTGAGTGCCTCCTGACGTGTTAGGGGAGACTGGAGCGTGGAGGGGGGAAAGCAATGAAAATGCAGGTGAGGGACGGCCGCGTTTTCTCATTTCCTGGCCATGGTCTATTCCCAGCAGCTCCAATGAAATATGTTACCTCCTCTCCTGTGTGACTAACACAGCCACAACTCAAATCAAAAGGCACCTGGGCTACACAGCAAATCCTAAATCTTTATACAGCCAAGTAATTTCCATGGGGAAATAGGATGGAGCCTTCCCCTTGACACTTACAGTACTTGTGTAACATCTCAGGACGAGGAGTGAGAAACTCTGCTGAAGGTTTTTGTATGGGAATGACATGGCTTTGGAGGCCCTTTTGATTTTTAAGAGTCAACAAGGGGTGAGGGGTTTTGGAGAGGTGAGAGCAGAGAAGGCTCTACACAAGTGGAGAGGGCAGAAAGGAGTTGGGCTACTTTGGGTTTTGTTAGAAGTCATGCTAGGTGGAAAACGTAGCAAGAAATAACACATTACGCATTAACTAACTCCAACAGCTTGGAGACTGCTCTGGCCACATTAGCCACTGCCGATTTGTACACTACAAGGATGACCTCCTGCTTGAGAGTATTTTTGCCCCTCCGAGTGGCCCATCCAGCGGGCACGCACATCTGCTGAGCCAGGAGGAAAGGAGAGCCCTCCCTACAGACCCACCCTGCTTTCACCAACACATGAACACTTCAAGTAGCTTTTTAAGTGGCACCTTATTTGCTCTGGTTATGCACAGAGAGAGAAAGGCCAATTTGTAGCCCCCCCCCAACCTATGCTGTCTACCCACCCCCTCCTCTGCTCAGCCAGGCTGTGCTCACTTTGTCCATGCGCGGTAAAGAGCAGCTTAGTATTTTGTTTCAAGGCCATTCCTAAAATTAGGAAATGAAACTGACCCAGGCTACTTAAACATCTTTTTACAATTACTCAAATAAATGCTTTTAAAAACAGAGTTTCCTAGGGTGGCTTCAGATTTGGTTACTTATTCCTACTTTTGTTTTGGCATTGAGTAGCATTCGCAGGAGTGTGTGTGTGTCTGAGCTCACGTGCTGATCTTCGCTCGGGGATCTGTCCCCAATAAAACAGGGCAGACAGACTGATTTGCCATATGTTTTTGTAGCAGGCGAGATGAAGAGTTGCTAACGACAGAGCAGACAGCTTCCAGTGTCAGCGCAGGGTCTGAGCCCAGCAGCACCTGGAGAGAGTCCTGTAATGGGAGGAAAAGGAGAAGATGGGCAACAGGTCCTCCCCCAGTGCAGCCTCTCGCATTTCTGCACATATGGGCTACAGGGGAAGGGGCAGAGGAAATGCTGACAAGAGAATAAGTGGCTAGATATAATCCTGGAACCATCTCAAGTCCCATACTGTTCATAATTACCTATCGTTTGCCTGATCCAAACATTCACCCCTCTGAAAGACCCTAATCCATTACCTGCCATGTACTGCCCCTTTATAATTTCCTCATCTGCACTGCAATGCGCCGCGAAGCTTTGATGTTCTGGCAAGGCCGGGGAGGCTCTGAAATTTGGGATTAGCAAACATCCGCAGGCATGATGTAGGCTCTCCAACATTAGCACATGTTCCAGCATCTGAATCTAATAATGGCATGCCAAAATCTGCAAAAGGCAGCAAGGTGATTCCTGGCTCTTTGGGGTGGCAATGCCTGGGCCAGGAGAGCTGTTTGAAGCCAGGGCAGGCTGGAAACACATGTAGTGTCAGCTAAAGGCAGGTCACACACCCTGCTGTCCGAGGGACGTCTCTTCTAAGGACAGTCAGCTCGGTTAATACAGAAATTCATTCTGGGGAGAAAAGCATTAACCCTTGAGCAATGCCGCCCCAAAGAGGCATCATTCTAGGTGTGTGTCTGCATGCCCTTCTTTTTTTCTTCTTTAAAAAATATATACATATATATTAAAAAATATAGCACAAGCTATTAAGGAAAAAACCTATCCATAATATTTCCAAACCGTGGTTTACATGCCCCAGTCAGGAGCCGAGCAGCAGTGGTTGCAGCATGATGGCTTTAAGGCTTTAAAATTCAGCTGCTCCCCCTGATGCGTTTGCAATCCTGCACGATTCCAAAGTGTACATGCAGTAATTACAGCAGGAGTAGTGTCCTGTTTGCATAAATCTGTTTCGAATGCCAGTATCAAGGACATGAAAAAAAAACACAAATCACACAAATCCTTTAACCAAAGAGTTCAGCATCCCTTGCATTAGAAGAAAATCCTTGAGATCCAGAGTACTGATCATCGACGTGAGTATTTCTCTCTGAACAGAGAAGGTGCCTTTGCTGAGCGCTGGGCTGACACCGACTATGTTGCCTCAGACTGGGGTAATGGCTGTTTATAAGGTTCAGATGGAGGCAGTGTAAGCAGCACTCCAATTTTTGGGATAAACAGCTGCAAACAAAGCACAAGAAAAACCACTTTTGTTTTGTTTTTGACTAATGTGTATTTGCTGAGAGCATGGGGCTTGTTCCTGTTGTTGCAGCTGTAAATTTCAAGGCGGCTGCAAGGTAAAATCCAAAATTGTACAAGCAATTAGCCCATAGTAACGTCTAATCACTGCTGGCATCTAAAAAAAAAAAGTGAAACAGCGGGGATGTTTAACTTTGAAAACTAACTACTGCACAGATGCAGGAACTATGTTTGTTGAGGAAGTTTTCCTTGGCGTATTGATGCGAATTGCAAAAATTGGCTCAAAACATGGTGACATAAAGACAGCAGAACTGTAGAAAGACGTACTATGGTTCATCACATCAACATTTGAGTATAATTCCTAAGAAACTTATTCACACAAATCAAATGGTTTCCAAGGGCCAGTCTCCACCAGATCAGTTAGAAAGTAATTATTTTCAGCTGTCCTTAGTATGCCTCAAGTTCATGCTCTTCTTAGCCAAGAAGATTGCAGGTGTGATCCTGCCTCCTTTGCACAGGCTCTGTGCGAGCAGAGGCCACCCCACCAAATGAAGGTCAAAACACAGCCCAACCCGGCAATCCGTGCTGAACCGAGCAGCGTGCGAGAGCCTCGGGCAGGGGTGCGGCAAAACCTACAGCGAGACGCTAAAATGCATTAAAAATAATCATAAAAGTCACGTCTGCAGTCAGGGTTCAGCTTGCTGGGACACCCCCTCCACCCCCAACCGGCCTCTCCTGAGTGCCCAGCTCTGACTGCTGGGGGTGGGGATCTGCACAGGGCAAAACACTGATTTATTTTCACACGTTTGGCACTTTGTAACTGATGCGTAATCTCCTCTGGAGCAGTGAGGTTGGTGCTGACCTCACCACATGAAAGAGCTCTCCCCGATGTATGAGGATGTTGCTATTGTTTTTCCTTGCAAAATTATGGCTGTGGTATATCGCTGTCTCCAGAAATCTGTCTCTTGGAGATATGTGCTCCGGGATCCAGAGATACAGTAGTTGATTCTGCATTTCTCAAAATTAGCTGTTAGCTTGACTGCTGGCAAGTGTTGGAAGAACTCAGGATTTTCTAATTACAGACCCAGAAAATCATGCATTAGTATTCAGGGGGGCACATAACACATAAGAACACGTGCAGAGCACAAGGAACATCTGTGCCACTATGGCAGTGGCACAAGAACCAGCTTTAAGGAGATGGACCTGTCAGTCCTTTCCAATTCTGATCCAACCCAATGCCAGCACTGGTCTGTGTCACAGCACATCACCTTGTGTAGCATGCTAAATCCATTCTGTTTTTTTGTTTGTTTTAAAAAGGAAAGAAAATCCTGTATTGATTTAAATCAGTGTAGGCTGATAAAATCAGTGGGGGTATAACAACGTGTGCCTGCACCAGCTGCTAGCCCTATATTTTCAAATGAAGCAAAAAAAGAATGTCATAGAGACAGCCAGCTAAAATTGAATTAACAGATACAGGAGCAGTTAAGTACACTCTGCAAACCTCCCACCTGCTTACTGTTTGCCCCTGGGTGGTGTCAGTAGCAAGGCACAGTAATGCATGCCCAAGAGCAGTGAGAACAGCCACCCTCGGTCTGAGAGGGCCAGCACATGCCCATGTTGATGGCAGCGAAACAGTCAGTACAACTCATTTAAAGTTTGCCTCCTTCCTCTTCATAAGCAACCATGCTGGTGCACAGAGGGTCCTCACCTACCTGCTGCAGTCCCTGCAGAACACCTACAAAGAGAGAATGAGAACATAGGATCTCTGCAGCCCACACTGCCTCCAAGAAGCCTCCGCAGCCAGCAATCAACAGAAGCTCAAGCATCAGTGCTTTTAAAGAGCCTCATGTGGCAGCTCATACTCCTAATGCTCCACCACAGGTGGGTAAGATGTGGATTGCTGCCCTGCAGTAATGCTCATTAAGCGCTGGAGTACATCATTGGGGCAGGTGAAACATCTCAGTAATGGAGTTCAGCTTAGGTTGGTACCTGTAGGGAGGAGTCTAGACACAGCTGGTCTTTTCTAGTGAATGAACAAGGTAACATCTCGGTGTGACTCTATGATCCCGAGGGGAGGTGTTTCCAAATGTGCCTTTGGAGCCCTTCCAGCTCCATCGGACACAAGAGATGCACGGGGCAAGGAGCTGCCCCGTCCCTTCTGTGCCCCAGGTGAGCAGGGTTAGCCATGCTCACTCTTCCCAGCCTCTGCAGCAGACGCAGGTGGATGTTGGTTTGCAAATCCACTCATGCACTGAATGCATGTCCCAGGGAAAAAGTATGGACATGTGCAAAATGTTCCGAGGTGGGAACTGGCCAGTGGCTGGGACATGGGCTGCCCTCGGGGCAAACAAGCAGTCCAGCAAGCGGATGGGTCAGATCCATCCACAGTGACCATCAGCCTGGGGAAAACAAAGAGTGCCTGGGTTGTCACAGATTGCTTCCTCACAATGAGTATGGGTCATTTCTTGAGCTTATTACAAAATTTAATCAACATAGTTTGAAACCTTTTTTGTCGTTTTACAGCTTTCATTTCTGCCTTCTGGGGTATTTTTTGGCTCTGTCTTTTTTCTGGGTGTGTTTTTTTTTGAAGTACATATTTCTGTCCTCCATCAACTATCATGATTTTTAATGACACAGTAAAGCTGAAAGTGGGCTTTGACCCGTGTATGTTATGCCTTTGTTAGCAAAATAAAACTGGAAAAGCATCTTGCAAAAGTTGCATAAAGGGCCACTGTGTATATAGTATTAGCTTTCTTTAATCCATAGCTGGGCACTTTTTCAAGGTCGAGAAAAAGAGATGCAGCCTTAAGTACTTTTAACATAATCCTCCAACATCACATAAATCACAGAAGAAAAAGCCAGCTCCCACAAACACCAACCTGAAAATGTACGTAGGTAAATCTGGTGGTTCTACAAATCCGATGGGGTTTTGCTGAGCAAGTCAAATATGCAGGTTCAAGGTTGGCTGAGCATCAGTATTATGTTCCAGTCTACCTCTACTGTCATATATTTAATCTCCAGTAATTAAACTTCTAAATGAATCCATTTCACAAAAGCTACAGTGCATAGAGTGAATCGGTGAGTACATTTTCGTAACCTCAGAACCAACCCCAGATCGGGGTGGAGCTGCTCTCCGTGCAACAGCCTACGGAGCAGATAGAGATGTAACTGTCAAAATACAGACAGAACTGAAAGAAAAAATCTAAAGAACTCTCTTGGCTCAAGGTTTTCAAGTTCTTTCCTGTTACTAAAAAAATATTTTCTAAACACACACAGCACATTGTTTTGCTGCAGCCCCTGATTACAAAAAAAAAAAAAAATTATGAGGAAGCTGATTAGAAACTTCTGATTAGAGGAAAAAAAAATATCACTGATAACATCTGGGTGCAAACTGAGAATTCACAGCATGGTAGACATGGAGAGAGCAGTCTGTCACCGAGACTGCTTGCTTTGATGAGATAAAATGAGTTTTACCATGTCCAAACCCAACACAGACGGTCAGGAGCGGGGACTGGATGTCATGCACCTTCAGAAGGATGCTACAGCAAAAAGGGGTTTGTGTGGTCCCAAGAGGCCCTGCCAGGAGGGCACAGCCTTTCCTGGGTATGCGAGAGCAGGGAGGACAGTGCTGCAGTGCCACAGGCAACGCTGGTGTTTGACTTCTGAAGGATGTAGAAGGGCAGGGGGTGTTTTACTGGAGAGGAGGGCACAGTGACCCGAATGCTAGGGAGACGCTTGCTTGGCATGCACTTACAGAGCTTGAAGATTTAGAAATGCTTGGACTATAGGTCTGAAGAAACTTTGGGGAGAAAATACAAAGCATGTAAAGGCTATTTAATAATGAGGGAAGACAGCAAGAATGACTGGGTAGGGACTGAAGCCAGACAAATTCAGATGAGAAATAAGTCATTGCATTTTCAGAGTGAGGAGGATTAACCTTTGAAATGAACTACCCAATGAAGTGATGGATCATCTGTCTCCTGGTATCTTTAAATCCAGACTGGATGCCTTCCTGGAAGACATGTGCAAGCCAAATACAGGTTTCCTGCTTCACGCAGGGATGGATGCGTGAGGTTAAACAGCCTGAGGTATGAGGGGGCTAGTATGGATGATCTAATGGTCCCCTCTAGTCTTTAAACTCTGAATGTTGGACTCAATGAAACAAGATACAACACAGAAATGTCCCCAGGTCTCTGAATTACTGCTTGTAACACGTCATTTTGAATCGTCCCATGCCCGACAGGCAGTCCCACTGACATCCACGGCACCGCCTGCAGAAGAAGGTGCTGTGCCACATGGACGACCATGGCTTCATCTGGGCATAAATGATCATAAACCAACCCAATTTGCATCTCTGCAGGACAAAAAGAACTAATGCATCATGTCACTCATCACAACTATGAGCCAACAGGTCCTCACCTTCTGCTGCTACCAGGCTCAGAAATACACAGAGCAGAACATTAGTATGCTTTTCAGTATTTTAAGGACATTACTCTTAAAAGACAAAAGTTTCTTTCCCCCACCCCTTATAGAACATATCCTGAACCCATCAGACTGCTCTGCCCCCCTGCAGAAAGCCCTCCCCCCTACATAGCTACTAACTCACTTTAGCCCTCCCTAGTATGAAGAAAATTCAGCCAGATCGAAACTGGTAAGAACTTCCAGTAAATTCAAGCAAAATTTAGACTTCAGTAGCAGAATAATAGAAAAGACTGGGAAAAATCCTAAAAGTCCCATCAACTTCATAAAGCCCAAGCCATGCATGCTCCAAAGGGCAAACTGATCTCCAGGGAGCCTGACAGTGTGGCCAAAAAGTCAGACCTCTAGGCTGGCTCTGGAGTAGAAAGGGTAATATGTCCATCAGCAATGCAGAATGGCAAACCTGAAAACTTGCCCTCAAATGTCCAGAAAATCAGCACCATGTGGCAAGCAAGGCCACATAGTGCTACTCCCTATGTTTCACTTCAATTTTTGTCCATACCATGTGTTACTTTCTTGCCCTTTAGAAACTTAGTTCTCATTTATCAGCCTTTTCACATTTCGCTTCTGGACGCTGCTATCCGTGCATTATCCATCCTTTTTATCTCGCTGTTTGAACTGTGTTCTGCAGCTCTGGTTCAGTTTTACCGTTCATTCATCAGCATGAAGTTAAACAATTACTAAACAACTTGGGTAGCTGGCAAGCAGTGAGGAAGCAAGATCCATTTCTGCCCAGAGGGAAGAGAGATTTTATACAATAGCATGGCCTTTGTTTTGCATCTCACGGGCGATGCTATTGATGTGAAGGTTATATCGCATTATGTGCCAAACCACTTGAGCTAGTTTCAGATTGCAGTTCCCCTTGGGGTATTTCCACTCAATATATAAGATAACCAGATCTGCTCTCTGTCCATTCCTAGCCTGGACACTGCTTAGTCAGCTCCCCAAATCTTGGCAAGCTGAAGCGGGAAAGCGGAGTTGCACTCTTCCCTAGTTATTACCATTTTATCAGTGATCACTCCTCTTAATGCTATGGAGCACATGGCAAAACAAGGAGCAAATTGCGTGTTTTCCTGCGGTGAGCAGAAAGCGGTTAAGTGACTGTAAAACATAGTGCCCCGTACGTGTCAGTATATTCTGCTTGCATCTGTGGAATGGTAGTACTTTGTTTTGGCTTTAATTCATGATCACAAAACCGCTGATTACCTTGCTGCAAAGAAATGGACTTTGGGTGCATGACGGAGATGCAACTCTGCTTCTCACACATTGGGAACATCAGGATTCAGGGATCTGACCTGGGTCACAGTTTATTATTTTGTCTTTAGAATTTTCTTAGCGTTTCCCACTACTAGGAAATACAGAACAAGTAACAGTGATCTTAGCTTTGTTTTGTAGATCTTGATGTCTTCCCCCCTCCCAGCTTTATTTTACAGTGTAATTGTTATTTTGCATTATAATAGTTATTTTGCATTATAATCGTTATTTTGCATTATAATCTGTATTTCATTATCTGGCCTCCCAGTTTTCTTGCACTGTGCTAACATGAAATATCACAGAGGGGTTTTTTTTGCAGAACTTGATAGCTAGTGGAAAGACTACTGCTGGATGACTTGGATTGAGCCACCAAGCATGAAAAGGGGCCAGTCTGCTAGCAACCACTCCAGGGGCACGTCCATCCCGGGAGCCACCGCTCTGAAAGCAGGATGTGTGATCCGGCCTGGGGACGCTCTCCAGACCTCCTGCTTCCAAGGAGATGGGAATGGGGTCTGCAGGGAGGAGTTTAGTATTTTGTTGATTTAACCCTCACAAGCTGTTTAAAAATAACATTTCCTGTGCTTAAAACATATCTCGGCTATTCCGGTGTCCCTTGGGTTTTTTTATCACATTTTTTTCTTTTTTGGGGGGTTAATGAGCTCTCACAAAATAACTTGGAAGCATGTAACTACCCTAGCATAAAGTTTTGGGTTTAAGGAACTGGACCTTGAGGCTCTTCTGCCCAGGAAAAAATACCGGGTACAGGATTTTGCCTTGAAGGATACCCAGGGGATCCAGAGGTGGTTACAGGATGAATAATCATAACAGGTTTCTCCAGCAGAAGGTGCTGGTGCTGGTGCACAAGTTGCTGGAGAAGCTAAGCACTGCTGGAGACAGACGGCTTTTCAGATGGGGATCTGGTCGCAAGGTATTAATGTCAAACAAATGTCACGTGCATTAGAGCAACAAAGTCTGGAGATTTTATTCTAGTGCCCTGAGTCTGGAAATTTAAGAGGTCATAAGGAAAATACCTTAAATTTTGAGGTCGTTACTAAAGGGCTGAATCAAATTTCTCTGTAAAGAGCCTGAAAGTGCTGAGAAATCCATCATCTGAACTCTATGGGCTGGGCTTACTAATTGTCAAAATCAAACTGCCTTTTTCATTTAAAAATACACATGCAAGTACTCATCTCGGCGCAAGAGGCTCAGGTTCAAATCCTTTTTCTGCTCATACAGGTTGTTGGTTTTTTTGGTTTTTTTTTGGCTCCCTCCTGCTGGAATTGCTTCATTTGTATAAACAGTGAAGCATTCACCAGATTAGAGCTCCTGCCAGTATTATCTGGTCGTCAGGACGACAGCCGGGAGGATGGAAACCCCCGTGTGGGTCTCCAAACCAGGGCACATTTCGGGGAAGTGTCACAGGTCTGGGCACTCATCTCCCGCCCGGCCCCCCCGCCACTCAGCCCACCTTTCGGAACCAAAAGTCCATCCCCAGGAACCTCTTCCCACCACAGCGCTATTGAATCTGGCGTGTTTCCATGGGTCAGCATCGTGCAGCAAAGCGCTGGTACAGGGGGATGTTTCTCACCAGCTCCAGTCAAAATCAGCAGAAAAGGGATTTCAACCCCTTTTTACATGCAAGTTCAAAGACAACTTGGACTATCTGCGAAAAGTAGATGTGTCCAACATTTGTTAGCAGTTAGACTGTATTGCTTATCAGAAAATGCAACAGAATAGGCTTACTTTGTTTTCTTGCCTCATCCAATGTATTTCTATTGTTTATTTTGATTTTAGAGAAGAAATAATAGAGGAAAGTTCACCAAATGAAATGTTTGCCAATGTTTTCACAGAAATATTTGCCACTGGAGGTCAGCTCCACATTTCCAACAGTAATTTAATAACCCAAATCTATCATATTGGAAATCCCTCTAGACTCTTATCAAACTAGAGAGACATTCATAGGTCATTTTAAAAACATCAGCATACACTTTGAAGATGAATCCAAAATCCCCTCTGTGCTATAGATTCTTGTTGGACAAATTGTCCCTGAATCTATTTACACACATTTTTTTTTACAGCATTATGAGAAAGCATTGGTTTATCTAGCTAAGAAATGTCTAGCTGTAGCCACACAACTGCACTGATGTTTGGCAGAGCATAGCAATACTGATTGAGAAAACAATGGATTAAATTGGAAGCTACCTATGAAAGATTTCTCTACTCAAAATAGTTTAGTGTAACTCTACAATTTAAAACCACTCAAAAATCAAAAGAGATGCTATTGATGATTTAACTCTGTCCCACTGCTCAGGCTGCCTGAAACGATGATCTGTGCATTTCTTGAATGTCTTTTGCATTTTTCAATACATACATTTCTCTTTTCTTTCAAATGAGAAAATGCAACTTCACCCAGGTATTCTTAAAAAATTGACATAAACTTTAGAGAAAACCCTCTTCAAGTCAATGTAGGCTGGAGCCATCAACCTACAGATTACGCTGTCAGGCAGAAACTGAGTGGGTACACAGTGTCCTCCCTTGGAAATGCTCAAGGCCAACAGGTTTTGTGGCCAGTCCAGGCTGGCTCCACAGGCTCCTGGCAAAGTGGGGCCGATGCTGGGGCTGGGCACAACGTGATGCCTCCCACTGCCGGTGCCACCACCGGCAATGCTGCTGCGGAGCTGGCTTGGCACACGGGGCGGCTTCACCCTATAATCTGCTTCAGCAAAACCACACTCAACCCACCCAGCAGTGGAGATTGGAGATTTTGGGTCAGGCTGGAAGTGCTGCATCAATTGGATGCCATGCAGAAGCCAGCACGTGGAGCAAACCAGAGCTCTGGGCAATAGAGGTGCATCCTTCCTTCCAGGCATCAGCTGCATGCCTGAAGGCACAGGCAATCTGTCTGAGACAACAGAAAGAACAAATGCAAGCAAGCAGATGAATCATATCTTTTTTAAGCAGGACTCAGGGTTTGCTTTGTGATGAGGTTTTCAGCAAACAGCCCCACGCCATGGGACTTTGCCTTTCCTGCTGGCCGGGCAGACTGACCCCAGCTCACCGAGCTGCACAGGGCAACAAAACCTCCGCTTGCATCCTCGATGCCGCAGTGGAGAGAGCAGGGCTGCAGGCCAGCCCTTGCTGAGTGACCTGGAAAGAGCACAACTGAGAAAACCCCTGACCTAACCCATTTTGTTGTTCAATCAGAGTATCCGGGTAGGAGTCAGCCGCTGTGCATCCTCCCTCATACCTGCAGCATGAGTAAGAGTCACAGTTACTTTTCTTGCCTGTTCTTAGAGCGACACACCTGCTCGTGCACATCTAAGATATATTTCTCCTAGATGAGAGGAGGCTAACATTTTATTCTTGCTTTAAGAAACGAGTATACCCTCTAAAAAAGCTCCTTGCGTTGCTCTGGCTGTACGCAGTTGATGTGGGATGAGATGCCTGCAGACTCTGGCTGAAATAACACCAATAAAACAAGAGTCCGGGAACCCTTCAGCTGCCTCGGGAAATGTGCCCTGCAGTCAAAGGAAAACCCACCACCTTCAGATGCTCCCTGA
>NW_009648041.1:4199500-4233038 GCF_000708025.1 Charadrius vociferus | reverse complement strand
TCTTCCTCCCACCCCAGGAGCCCCTGGGCGAGCTGGACCGCGTCTGCCCTGTCAACCAGGCAACACTGTCTTTGCTGCTGAGGTTATGCTTATCAGCAAGGCGAGGACAAAGCGAGTTTCTCTGGGGGAAGAATGGAAAGTGTTTGTGTCCCTGGATAGACTCTGGAAGTGCGTGGGTGTTTGTGCATGCTTTGAGGGCCAGGCTCCACAAAATACTTAGGCACATGTGTAACCAGAAGTGACGTCCAACAGTCCTGCAGAGACAGACACTTCCAGCCTTCCAGCTCCAGCAGGATCCAAACAGTTTTCCACAAAGTTTCAATTAATTTTTTGTTGTTGTTCAAGCTGCTAAAATAGCCTGCCTTCTGACGAGTGCCTGCCGATGTAGCAGCTGAATTAAACTCACTTAGAAGTATAGCAGAGAAATATCCATAATACAAGGTAAGAGAACTTGCACTGCTGAATACTACCTGGTTATTAATGTGAAAAACAGAATTAATTCAATGCCAAAAAGTTGTGAGAAAGTTCGAGCATAAGCATCATCAATTATAGGGACTGTCTCATACCACAGCTATTTTACAGCAATTCCACTTTACATTCCTTGGCCAGCAGCTTATTGAATAATTAAATAGCTAGATGACACACAATCAGATTAAAAAGCCTTGAATGTGAATGAATATCAGTTTCCCAATTCTGAAAGGAATTTAATCATGGAAACTTCCACCTACTGTCCAGTTTACCGTATTCTGGAGAGAGCTGAAAAGCGGTGATATCCATGAGATCATCTTCCTGGTGCTTTTTCCAGTAGAGAAGGAAACCTGAGCTATTTCCTCGCAGGGGAACTTGGTCACAGGACACAGCTCCTGATGATTTGGGAGGAAAACCACCCTCTTCTCATCTCTGTGTAAAGTAGCTTTTTCTGACTGGGGTTCACACGTCATTATAACAGACACATCATTAAACCAGACACTTCATTAAAATGGAAACACATTTAAAACTGTGAGTGTGGGATAACTTACTAGAACTTTACAGAGAAGAAGTCAGTTACAACCGTAGGAAAAGAAATATTTTTTTCACCTAATAGTATCCAATCTGCATCGCATTGTAAACAGTGCTTTGTGTCATATAAAGACACTGTGTTTCTCAGCATATAAACCATTTAACTGCACTAATGACTCACATTTCAGATGCAAAGCTAGACATGTATGTTTTCGGAATGTGCCAAATAATAGGCAAGACACCAACTAGCCTTGGTGTATTTAGGAGAACTTGCTTAAACCACACGTCAAAGTAAACAGGAAAGCTAAACACTTGGTTGGGTTTTTTTTGTTTGTTTGGTTGGTTTTGATTGTGTTTTTTTTTTAAGCATCCAAATGTTTGCTTGGAGCCCTAATACATATTAAAATGAAAGTATATGAAAAAGTGTTAATGATTCATCTGTAGAGTGAACTTACCCACCATCTGAAAAGACGCTGGAAATTTTGAAGTGTCAAAGTGTGACTTTGCTCACATATATTTTCCTTCTCTTGTTTTTAAATCCAGAATGTGCCTAAATGAGTGACAGATTTAATTATACAAGTCTTAAAGTGAAACCATCAAAGATCTTCCATTTTGCCCTGAAAGGCATCATTCAGAGGTGCTGTGTAGAGGCAGCTTGTGATCTGCAGTAACTTAAACTTCGTGTCAAGTGGCCTCCATGCAGATGAACAGTCGATACAAATTATGGAGGAACTCCACTTCTCAGCCAAGACAATTATCCCTATCTACACAATTGCTGAACCAGGTAAACTGAAACTTTCTTTGCTGAATTTGCACATTCTACATGTAGAGGACCATTCACATTATTCACTCAACTATATCACATCTGATAAATGTGCTTTTCCATCATACCTTCTGGGACTTCTCTAAAGAACCTACAGAATTCAAGCCCAGACCCACGAAGCTGGGTGGGAAAAGGGCAGAGGGAAGAGGGTCACCCCCTCGCAGCCCCCAGACTTGTGCCAGATTAGTGACTGCATTACCATGGCCTGATGTAAACAGAAAAGATATTTCCTGTCTTGGATTACATGGCAGGGGATGGGGGATTTGACTTCTAAATGAGGGGAGGATAAAAGGGTAAAGCCCCTAAGTACACACAACAGCGAGCCCATGAGTAATGAGCCCAAGTTAGAAACGTTCCTGGAGACCCACACTTCCAATGAAGTGCTTTAAAAAGACTGATTTGCACATTTGTTGTAAGTGTACTCTGGGATTGCCCTATGAAGCAGAATATCTTGTCTTCCAGCCATTCCAGGGAATAAACACGCTGGGCCTCGGTGGTGGATCTGCGCCCACCTACCAGCTACCTCTGTTTACAGGGGATCTGCTCCTGTTAATCACAGCGCCGTGATGCTGCTGCGACGCACCGTGGGCCAGCAGAGCCGGTGCGGGGCTTCCTGCCTCCCCACCACCCATCCCTGGGAGAGCAGTCTGCAGGAGAAGATCCGTTAGCCCAGTCGGTGCCTATTGACCTGCTGCCCCAAATGCAGAGGCAGGGTCATCCTCGCAGGGAATCTTAACACGCTTTGGGTAAAGCTGTTACGATCAGCGCCGCACAAAACACCTGGCAGGAGGTCTACGAAGATAACGACCAGACTTTGGGCGGAGAGATATGCTCACAGAAAAAGACCAAGGGAGAGAAGGGAGGTCAAGACGTCTCCACCAACATTTGAGCACAAGGAAGCAGGAGTGCAGGACAACCTGTTTGAACCCCAGCTGCGTTAGGATACGTGGAATCACTGCTATAGACAGCATCCCAATTCACTGGTCTGAACTGTTCAAGATTTTCAGGATCTTCGTTGCTGGGATCTTGTCTGAGGCCTGTTCTTAGGCTCCTGGCTGTCAGATTCCACTTGAAAAAGCTGTGTTTCTTTCTCACTTTGTAGATGCAGCATCTGTCTCGCTTGTTACATTGGGGGGAGGGAGGGAGATGTGTAATTAAGTGCAAATAGGGTTCTCATGATGCAATACAGATTCATATAATACTTCCCAGGTGCCACTGTCTCAAACAACTTGGCAGGAGTTTCCCAGTTGCGAGGCTAGGATTTAAGAATAGCAGTAAACTTGTGTGGTCCTGCAGAAGCGCTCCTTACGTGCGGTGCTCCGATCCTGCCTTTGGGAACAGCTGTGCAAGTCCACGCTGATGGCTGGGCTGGTATTTTGAAGGGAAGCTTGGTTTAGTTTCTGTGTTTTTCACCCTCTTCCCTTAAGACAGCCTTCCCTTTAAAACCAAATTCCCCAAGTTTATCACAGTGATAGCGCTGTCAAGCCACTGCGAGCGGCTGGTTTGTGTTGCCTTCAAGAGATACAGCATAGGACTAAAAAAAAAACCCTTAAGTAATCCCTACAGAAAGCAAAGTGCGGAGGAGTACGGTTTGTTATATAAAAACACAGGGTGGCCATTTAAGAGCAGCTGACTGGTTTGCCAGTTGCAGTTGTGCTGGAAGACAGAGAATGAATGGTCACCAGAGCTGTGAGATGAGGGATGTGGCCCCTGAGTATGCAAAAAGCCCAAGAATGGGCAATGCTGCAATTTCCATCTCTCCCAGCCCTGACATTTCCCCTCTGCCATGACCGTATTGGGGAGGATAGGCTTATTTTTCTAGCAAATGCTCAGTTGATGAATTTCAGCTGCTTATCACGGTTTTTGCCTTTTGGCTGGACCCCAAAAGCGTTTTAGCTTTTGGCAAAGGAAATTGGGGTAGGTGCTTATTTATTTATTTATTTATTTTAATAAGTAAAAATATAGTAATTTCCCTCCAAAATGGTTGCTCATCCCAGACTGAGTTTTTGCTGCTGCTGCTCCTGGCTCAGGCTTGGCAGGTGGCTTGATAAATTGATAATATGCCGCACAATCTGACAAGGAGCTTTATCAATCAAAACAAGCCCTGCCATTCAGCTCAACAGGAAAGTTCAATCACTCTTCTCTAAGTGGAATCAGTCTACACGTAATGCTTTCATCCCAAGAAAATATTAGACTGCAGATTTGGATCTGCTCTCACTGCTCCAGGGCTATTTATATATTTGTACCTTGAGGGTTTACTAATTAACAGCCTTCTTCCACACCCTTTGATATCATTAAAGTAATCTCAGTGTAAGCCACTACTTTCTGATGATATCTCCGAGGGAGTGGAGAACAGCTGGAATCATTTGAAATATGACAGTTCGAGCAGTTCTCCAAGAGCAGTGATTGAAAGATGGCATAGTTTTGCCTACGCAAGCAAAGCTGGTGAAGCACCCTGTCTTCTTCAGCGTGGTTGTGGCTGACGGGATATGAAAGACACTTATTCTCAGCCGAGTCCAGAATCAGTAGATAGCAGAGGGTTAGTGTGGGCTGTTTCTAGTCATCACAAACTTCACATTATCAGGTAAGCACCTTTCAACCGTTTTTTGTTCCCCCTCTTGCCCACTCCTCCCATTTGCCTTATCTAGTTCAGCACGTGGCGTCTTGCATAGTCAAAAGATCCTCAGCGTCTTAGGGGCAAAGCAACGACAAAACCAGGGCCCAAATATGAGGACTTTGTAAGGACTCGGAGAAAGGAGCCGAAAACTCAGTGCTGCCTGCCTGGAATTACTCAGTGTTTCCCACACTTTGCAAACCCTCTGGATCCCGGTTTCTCACGCAGGAGAGCTGGGATAACTTGTGTGAAAGATGAATTTCGTGCTGCTGAAATCTCCTCTCAGGTAGTTTCTAATAACATGGTGGGTGAAGTTTATTTAAACCATAATTGCTTGCATTTTTTTATTTCCACATTACTCGCTTTGCTGCCCCACAACGCGAGTCAATTTAAAGGCCTGTCATTAACTCAGCAACTCATTCTGCAGAGTTCAAAACTGGAGATGGGAAAAAGTTTTCTGCGTGTTAAAAATGCACCTCAGACCAGAGTGACTCTGACATGATCCGATGGCAGCTCCTACTCAAAAGATGAGCCCTCGTAGGAAAACATGCAGTTTCCAACAGCTACTTTGATACCTGCTGTTAATTGCCTGCTCTCGCTTGTGCGGTCTCATAGCAGCCTCCTGCTCTTTGCTCCTTTTTTGCTATCGTTCCTGTTTGAGCACTTCCTTTTGTTGCCAGCTCCCCTTCAGGACCGCTTTAGAGAGATAATAAAATCCTCGTGCAGATAGAAAGAACCAGATACAAACGGCTATGTAAGTGTATTTATGTTTATAGCATGAAGCCAGAGAACAGGCTGTCCTGGGTTCTGTTTTCCAACTGCAGCATAAATCCGTCAGCGAATACGTTACAATCCCAGAGAAGAAAGCAGAAACGTACCGGCAGACACCGCAGGACATCCACCAGAGCTCCAGCTCAGAGGACTCCCTATCTCTTAATTCTCCAGAAGTGTGAAAGATGGAGGCTTTCACCCCAAATTAAAAGAGCTGTCATTTCGTTTTGTTGGTGGGGACTGCGGAAAGGAAGCAGGGAGCCAATATGAGATAAGGAGCATTAAGTACCTGGTAACACTCTTGAGGACTTCCTCAGTCAAGGAAGAACCAGGGCACGTCGGGGCGGTGTCCTGGGCCATGTGATGTGCTTGCTGCCCCTCAACCAGCCACACGGCTGGCATTACTGGGACTCCATCCTCTGGTCTACCATCCTTCAAGTAATTATTGAGTAATATCATCCACTCTCCGCCACTGAGGGAGAAGCATCTAATTAGCAAACATCAAACAAACTTTCCTTTGCCAGGCTTTATGCATGTTGCATTAACTGAACTACAGCCCTATCTTGGGATGATAAGAATTTCCTTTGCCAGATAGCAGTATCCAAAGGGAAAACTGGCACAGGTGGCTTCTTGTAACAAAGGAAAAGACATAATAAGATTATTTTTTTTTTCCTGTTTTCCTTTGAATGTTTTGTATGCAGAGCCATGCTAAGTACAAACCAGATGACAAGCTAAGAGGATCATTTTGGCTGACATAGGAGTCCATCTATTCCTGCTCTGGTGGAAAGAAATGACAGCAACACGTGCAAAAAAGCCTGGCTGAACTGAAGCCTTAATGTGAGATGTTCACATCTCAATAGACTTTGAGATAAATGTCCCTTTCTCGTCTTCCATATGGTTTTGCTTTCCCTATAGTAAGTGAATCATAACATTGGCTGAAGGAGAGAAGCTGTCTGACTGAGCTGAGCCGGGACAGGAGAGGAAAATTTGGAGGGCAGAGAGAAGCCATCTCTGGAGAAGTCATTGTGTTGATGTAGAACGACAAAATGAAAATGATGAAAGAAATAATGAGCAGCACAGAAGGCTGAAGAGAGCCTGCCCAGCAGCTGGGGTGGAAGTCAGTTAATCTGGCTGAGAAGGGACCATCTCCGCAAGCGCTCTTCACTCTTTTAACTGGGTTTGCACCAAACACCCTCGCTAGTCAGTGTGCTTCAGGCCAAGCACATGCTTATGTACTTACCTGGTTTGGGGTCTTGGAGGAATGGTTTAAGGGGAGGTTACTGCGCCACCACTGACATCAGTGGGAGTGACTGAGGATGTCACTAGGACCGTGACCTCAGTGATGCTCCTCAGAAGAGGTAGAAGCAAAGCATGAATGGGCTCTGCTCCAGCATTATGCTTATGCTACTAAGACTGCATGCACAGCGTAAGTTCGGAGCTGCAAACCCAATCTTTCACCCTAGAAATATTTTATACCTGAACGCATTAGTTGTCAAGGTTAAAAAGATATGAAATATATATTAAAAGCCAAAGCAAAGGCACTCAACGAGAGGGCAGATCCACACTTCCAGAAGTCTTTGGTTTTATAAACCAATTTAGCCCAGGTCTATTAAGAGCTTTTCCTGGTGAAAGAGTGAGAGTATTTTCTCTGCTATAATCATATCAGCCTGTATTCTGGGTTAATGGAGATGAATATTACTGCCAGATTTTGTTCTTTCCCTGCACGTAATCTAATGCCAGATGGTTCTGAATGGGTATTAAATCCCCCACGTGCATGACCTCCCCGAGGTTTTTATCATTAGAACCTTAAAATAATTCAAGGAAAGCTTTCCCAAAGCCTGATCGTAAACCTCCTAATGAGGGACTGAAGTCACAAAGAAAATCCTCTTGTTAATTCCTGTTTGGTGTTTTCCCTCCTTTATGACAAATAAGCAAGAATTCATAGTAACAGAGATGCTTTTAAACTGTTTCAGTGGAAAACACATAAAAACTGAGCATTCAGGTTAACAGTTCAGGTTCCCAGCAGGGTCCGGAGATGCAGTAACCATCTTCAGCCTCTAATACAGCGCCCAGTAATGTGGCTATCCCTCAAGGCAAGTGGGAGTTACTCTGTCAGTTAGTGATTGTTTTATTCACAGGGTAACATAACACCTAGTGTCCGAATAAATATCATCCAGTGTCAGTAGAGTGGCTGAAATGGGACCTCATCTATGCAAAGGTACAAGGACTTACATGAACACCATCTTTACACTAACTGGAGTTCAGCAACCGCAGCTAAACTCCCAATGATTTTCCTAAGAATTTTCTGCCCCTCATTTGCACAGAGTAGAGAGTACATTTAAATGATTCTATGTTTGGTTTTCTACTTGCTGTTCACTGCATTGCACCATGCCTTACTTGCTGCCTGTTACTTGAGCACATGAAACAAAATTGGTCATAGCCTCATGGGTTTTCTGTACTTCTAATTACTGGGTCATCCAAAAGCAACACAAGTATTCTTGCAGCTAAATCACATGTTGTGAGAGTAGGGAGGGGTGAGAAATAATCAGAATAAAGTAAAAAAGTTTTACTGAATTCGGGGTGCTCGATCTGTCCAGAAAACTTGTTTCTCAGAGACCTTTACACTCTGCATGCAAAATTCAACTCTCATTAATATCTCTTGCAACTGGGAATACGCAACATCTGCAAAAACCAATCCTTGGCCAGAACTACAGAAGAAGTCATCTTGAAAGAGTTTAGTTTGGGTAACTGAGGAAACTGAATCCAGTTCATCAGGACGGCATTCATGAATGGGACCTTAATCATGGGGCCATTCTGCCTTGCCCTGAAGTCCTAGACTCACCTCCCATCATGTTGGAAGAGGAATCTGACAGATAACATCTTTTTCCAGAATTTGGCACTAGAGCAGAGCCACCCAGGGTGGCAGGAGACCTGTAGAAATAAATAAACAAAACAAAACAAAAAAAAAAAGAGTACTCTATCATGTTACCAAGGAGTGTATCATTGTGCAGCACAAACAGAGACACTCTCCCACACTTAGAGCCACAGCTGCAGCCACACAGACAGTGTGCATACAGGCATCTGCACCATATGCTGGCAGAGATGCAGATGGTCTCTGGAAAGGTTAGGGAGAGATAGGGACAGCTTGCCAGAGCTCAGAACCGAACCAAGAGCATGGAGGTCCAACCAGGCACTAGAGAAAACAACACCCTGGTAGGCAACAAGTCAGTTCATTAAACTTGAGAATGCAAGTCTACCCCTTCTTACCTGCAGCCCCAATATGTCCTGCCCTCACCTCCTATCCAACCTTGTCTTCTTCACCCTAATTCTGGCCCCTGCTTCATATTCACTGTTCATTTCCTTGTGAGCCTCCTCACCTTGCCTCCAGTCATCTCTCCTGCTTACTACTCTCTTTATTCATCTCCACACCTTCCTTATCAGCCTCATAAGCAGCTCGTTAGCTACCAGCATCTCCCTTCCCTCACTCTGGTACTGCTCCTGCCCACCCACTCCTCCCTCTCCCTCTGCCCTCTGCCCTTTGCCCTCTGCCTTGCTTGTGCATCTCCACTGAGGGCAGCTCCATGCCTGTGACCCCCACCTCAAGCTGTCATCTGTCCTGGAAGAACTATCTGGGCAAGTAAATTATTTGTTTACTTGGTGGAATATTGGCAAAGACAGGGCCAAAGCCTTTTTGGAAATTGGAAGAGATCAGAACTGGGAATGGTGCACAACCAAACGCTGCAACAGATAGTGGTCCTTCCCCCCATCACCACTTAATGTCATTTTCCTTCCTCACCCCTGGCCATGCCCCAGCAGCAGCAGCGTGGGCTGCTCAGGACCAGCATGGAAAAGGCAAGACTGGGTACAGAAGAAACTAATGACACTGTGCAGAGTTTTTCGTGCTGCAGACAGTGAAATCCTGCCCTGAGTACAGTGTTTTACAGCTGCATGCAAGTTATTTGTTCTCCCAGGCCAAAAAAAAAAAAAAAAAAAGAGTTGATGGTTTCTGTCCATTCCTTAGATGCCACATTTAAAATGAACAAAGGAGCAATGCTGCCACCAGCCCTCACCAGAGAGGGACCTGATGGGACAGGGAGGACAGGTTGCTCTTTCTGGGTAGACATGGTGCTGGGCTGGGGCTCGGGCTGGGGTAGGGGCTGTGGGGCCCCAGGATGCTCCATCCCTGGGGATAAGGAATATTTCTGGCACGTCGGCCTGGCATCTCCACCGCGCCGAGCGCAAGGAGGGGGGCAGCGGGGGCGAGCAGGCTTTGCTCCGCAGCACTTTCGAGACAAAGCGATTTTACTAAAAAAGGAACTTGGAGCACTTCAGTCCGTCGAGGGTTGCAGAGGCTGTGCCGGCTCTGCCTGCGTCCCCACCGCAGTCCTCGGTGCCCGGCAGGAGGAGGAGGAGGAGGAGGCAGCGGGAGGAAAATGGCAACAGGCGCCCTGCTCCGCTATAGCGGCTCGGCCACAAGCGAGCCCGGGGATGTCAGGCAGCCCGCAGCAGGGTCGGGAGAAGCAAAGGCCAGGCTAAACCCAGGGTTTGGTGGCTGGTCCCCCCGAGGAGCAGCAGGCGACTGCGGGAAATCGCTTCCTCTGCTTCTATGCCCTTCCTCCCCTCGCTGCCTACTGACACTGTACGTTCTTCATGATATGAAGCATCCCTCGCTGTGCATCAGCAACCCACCCGCACCCCCGGACCCCCTGCTCGCCGGGGGACCCCCCTCCAAGTGGGTGCTGCCACAGGTAACGGCATTCTCAAAAATAAAATTCTGGCTACATGGAAAATACTAGCAAATTATAACATTTCCCTTTATAGCCATGCTGCAGACAGAGTTTGCAGATCGCGGTAAAGCACACTTTCTTTTTCTTTCTGTCCCTCAGTGCAACTTGACAAGTTTTGTGGTTTTTTTCTTAGTATGCGAGTTTATTTTATGTCACTGAGCACTGGCAAGGACAGAGAGGCTTTTAAATTGCAGTAATCTGAATTCTAGAAATAACAAGCTACAAAGGTCCATGATTAAATGTGGAGTGCACAATATCTGCAAAAACAAGTACTCTGTGTTCTTTAAAAGATCGTTTGGATAATAGTGACATAACCTGAGTACCCGGTCGTGTCCAATTTAATCAGCAAATACGCCTCTGGAGCAGAACCATCTAACTTAGGAAAAGAAACAGGAGTACAGTCACCACCAGTAGGAGAAATTAATACATTCCACTTAGACAAAGATTAATTATTATGAATCACTCCAAAAATACATTTGCCCCAAGTGGGAGTACACGCTCTTCTATTCATCAAGTTGCTTTCAAATAATCATTAAACATCCTAAGACAGAAGACAACTTTGTTCACCCAAAATAAATACTGCTAAAAGTTAAAAAGTGATGACCACCTTTTTTTAATGTCTGGAGCCTTTTGACCAAGAGTAGTTGCCCGAAAGTGGGACAGTGCCTGACAGTGGGACAGACAGAACATCTGTTAGAAGAAATATGTATAGGTGCAGAGGACTCTGCTAATTCCAGTATGATTTTTCATGTTAGAGTTTTCCTGTCAGTGTTGATTTTTCTATCCGAAGTTCACCAAATTAAAATTATATTTGCTACTAATTTTGTCCCGTTAAGGGCCTCAGCTGTAGTCTCAATGGAATCTCAAAGGGTCATAAAGCAAATTTAAAGCCAAAAGCCCCCTCAGTTGCATGTTTTGGGGAAAAACGAACATGGTGGTTTCAGCAAGGACATGAGTAGCTGTCAGTAAGGTCTCCCTTTGCAGAGGTGTTCTCCTATTAAAAACGCTTCAGAAAGATGGTGATTTTTTCTGTTTCGTTGACAAGTACGTGTTGAAACAAACTGGTTTATTAACAGCAGGCTTGGCTGCCCTGCATCACCACTTACTTGCATTTGATTTTCCATTTGTCTCTGGGTAGTCCCTGGTAGATGCGTCCTGGTGGCAACGCTCTGGTAGATCATTACTTTGGGTAAGGCAATGTGCAAGAACAAGAACTTAGTCAAAATAAAATTACTTTGTCATTTAGAAAGAAAAAACAAAAAGTGCAAAAATAAAGGACAGCGGGAAGCAACTATGTTACCAACTGGAGAATATTATTTTTTTTATTAAATTCACGTATACAGAAAGTTTCTCCTGTGAAACATTCCCAAAACCATCACTCCGTATTCATGGCTCAGCACTCCTGGTGGGATAGGAATTAAGAAACTTCTTCCTGTTTGGTTTGCAAGGCCAAGGTGAGGCGCAAAGCAGGCAAATATCATCTATTGTTTAATCAGCAGAACCCCAGATGTTGTTGAGGTTGACTTCACAGCTACCTTTATCTGGAAGAGTAAGAGATGGCCTTCCAGTTACAAGATTTTTAGCAATCTTCCTTTTCTCCAGTATTAAAGATCCTTATAATTTAAGGCTCAGTCCTCATCCAGTCCAAGCAGTGCTTCTACTGACACTTTTTCCATTACAAAATAATCTTCTACCCAAACATACTTTGTTTGACACCCATAAATCAGGGCAGCTCTTTTAATCATTCCCGAGACTGAACTAGGCCAGTTGGGTTTTTTTAAAAGCGTATAAAATTTGGTGACTTTTCAAAGAAAACTTTTTTTTTTTTTTTAATAAGTGGCACAGTCCAGCACTCCCTGTTCCTGGCAGCAGCTCAGGAGTGCTCTGAGAAATGCATCTCTTGTGGCAGCTCTGCTCCAAATGAAATCAAGAAACCTTGGAAATCTCATGGGAGATGGATTTTTGTGAGTTTTCCAATTTAAACAGGTGGAGATAAACCGAGATAAGTGTCTGAGACAGATCTGCAACATGTGGAAGGTTCATCTGTAACTAGAAATGTCTGCCGTTATTTTTATGGCCTTACCCTTTTCTTGAGATATGCCCACAGGCACTTGATTAACGGTGGAGGGAGTTATGTAAATGAATGAATGGGCAAAATAGATGTAGTAGAAAGAAGCCTTCATTCTTAACTCTGACAAATGCTAGCTTTCCAAAGGAGAGATTATTTTAATTGGCCAGCTAGTGCCTCAGGATGGGTTTGAAATGACAGGGAGAGGATCTTCAAAAGCCCAGCAATTCTGATGCTTTTCCCAGGCAGCGGCAATGATAAAAAAAATAATAACGTAATGCTTGTTTCTGTTACTTGGATATTTCAAATGTGTTGCTTCAAATCAGCTCTTCAGTTCTTCTACCACATTCACATGGCAAAAAGAGAAACAGACAACAACTTTCTCTTCAGAACAGCTTTCTGAAGTCACACCACAGTTTGTTTTATGACTCCAGTATACTCTGTATTTCTTTTACTCCATTTCTTCATTACCACCACAACATTAGCAAGTGTTGCTAAGTAACATTCTACAGGCCCTTAGAATTCTGCTACATGACTGCACTATAACCACGCATTAATACTTCACAAAGGCAGTAACTATCAGCAATAACCACTATATTACTTTAAGGGAAACCACGGTACTTTCTCATTATGGCTGTATACGCTTCCCAATTGCACCAGTCACCAGGGTAATTCACCGCTGCTGGAGGCTGAGATGAATAAATTCCCTGGTGGATTTACAGAAATATTGACACTTCTCTCACGTAATGGATGTGTGCAATGAATTTAGCTGCGACTCATTTCCTTTGCATATTAAATAGCGAGCGCATCGGTTCGTGCTGCTGCTGTCTGAACACTTGCCGTGGGCGTCGTGCATTCACCGTAGTCGCGGTACGGGCAGCATCCGGAGGGCACCTGCTGAGTCAGCAGTGCGGCACTGAGACAGCCATCAGTTGACTGGGTCGTAGGCAGAGGTGTGACAGCAGAATGACTGGGACATGGTGGAGATCTCTGGTCAGTCATAGGGGCTTTTGTAAACGGCTTCTCCATGTGAGATGTCAAGATGTCACCACACAGAGTGGCTGGGAAGAAGATGATCTTGGGAGATTTGGCCCCTCGGTGCTGCAGTCGTGGGTCAGACCCTTGGGTGTAGATGGAAAAGAGGTCGGTAAGGGCAAGAAGTCCTGGAGAAGGTCACCTACAGAAACTTGATATCCTAAAAGGCTCAATAGCAATAGGAAGCCACTTACCTGGAGACAGGTGGCATGAAAAGACATACACCAAGAAATATTTTAGCTTAACTACTGCCTGAAATGATTCGTTGGTCTTAACCAGCAAGGACAGAATGAAAATCCACATCTCAAACAAGAGGTGATGATGATGCTGGAGTAGAATAAAGCAAGATGCTTATGACCTGGGCCCCAACACACGGAGTTCAGAGGGAGTTTTCCGCCTGCATAAAATTTGAGAAGTCAGACATATAATTACTGTGAAAAAAGAATCATTTTTCATCCTTTTCATTTTGTGGTAAAAGAAACTAAAGGAAAAACAAATACCTTTAATAATTTCAAAATGTTGCACTTTGTCATCAATCTCAATTTGGCATAATGAGCCTTGCAGGAAGTTCAAAAGCTGCAGTGGGATGAAAACAGGCTTCAGGGATGCTGGGCATTGCAGAAACATAGTTCAAATTGTGCCACGTAATGTCTGTCTCAGCCTTCATGATATTTTACTATTAAGCCTGTTCTAAAGTTGAGACCGTATGTTTGTGTGAGCCTGTGTGTATTTATAAATACACATGTGTATATAGAGAGTACATGTGTGTGCGTGCTGCTGCATGTATGTTCATACACACACACAAACACATCTGATGGCAAAGGGAACAGAGTCCTTCAATAGCTGTTTAACAATTTAATTTAATACCTAGCATTCTCCCTGTTTTGCTTGGTTGAAGGCCTAGTATTTACATGTTTCATTATATAAGTAAAGTTTCCTCTCTCTCAAGGAACAGACTGGTTTGCCATGTTCAATAAAGTAATGAAACATGGAATAAATCTTTCTAGTAGAATAACTACACGATACTAAACTCATGTTTTATCTTATCCTCACCATGTACTCCAGTTTCTTTAAATGTATCTTTGTAGCAACCAAACTAGCCATAAATTAGTCATGATGATATTACAGCTGAATTTAATTTCGAAGTCTCTCAGCAAGTTGTTAAGGGTTTCTTGCCTAGGTCACTCCTGAGGAAATTTGAAAACTCTGGTATGATTTATGAATATTGTTATATTACTAGAGTATAAAGGGCTATGGGGAATACAAGCACATAAACCTCTGTTTAATTCTGTTCCAATAAAAATTTTGTTTCTTATAGCAAAATAAACATGTAAATCAATGCTTAATGATTCTGTTGTTTTATTACATAAATTATTATTTGCCTTTAAACATCCAAGCCAAGTAAATCTGGGACCCTGCTCGTTTTTGTTGAAACATAATTAGTTAGCAATTAGACCTATTCTACAGAGGTTGCTTCCTTCAATGGCTTTCATGAGGCAATGTAAGAGAATAAAGTCCAGGAACAAAAGGCCTGGCTTCTCCTTTCCCTCATGTAGAAATACATTAGCCCTATTATTAGCCAATTTTTTCAATGTAAACATTTTTTGTTCTGAAATTTACTCAACTGTCTAAGGGATAATTAGCTTCATAAAATTACTATACCATCAGTGTTCAATTTCAGAGATGCTCTTACCTCAAGACCTGTTGAACAAGTCAAGGGGACATACAACTTCTGTTCCCCTCATCACGTAGCCTATCCTGTATTTGGGAAATAGTCCCATCAGTATCAATCCCTTTCAGCTCATGGAATGGCAAATGGCCAATAGCAAGGAGAAGAGGCTAACAAAGTCAAAACTTCGGCCATTTTTGCCAAATCACAAGCTCGTCACAACTCTGGACTTGTATTGATCACCTAATGAAGACACAGATCTCCTTCAAGAAACTGAAGTCCGTGGGACTTGCACAAGTAGGAACACGGTGACGTTTTGCAGGGTCTGGCCACTGCTGTCTGTAGGCACCATGTCCTGCTGGCTTTTGCAATCCCACGCAATGAAAATGTCCCTCGCACTAGTGAATGGGTAACCTCCTAAGCTAGGATCATTTCTAATTTATCTTAGGCACACATACATTAGTTTCTCAGAAATATTGCACACGCGTCTTGATCACTGGGAGGCAGTAATCTCCAAGCTTAACCAGGTTTTCTCTTGGACATATTGCTTGACCTTAGGTGAGTTACTTAATCTCTCTTTCTCTCCCTGTTTTGCTGTCTAGAAAAGTAGGATCATTTTGGCTCACCTTGCCTGCTGAATAAGGCAATATTCAGCACAAATAGCTGTTGAGAGATTAATATTTCTAAAATACTCTGTTGCTAAAAAATGCTGTCAGCCCAAAGCATACGCTACTGTAATTATGGTATACAATAGAAATCAGGCAGCTAGGCATATATTCTTGTGCCAGCCTTTATCTCTGCTACCTGACTTCACACGTACATGTTCAATAGAAAAAGGATTTGAAAATTATAGTGTCCTTGAAACTAGACTAGAAACTTTTAACCAATGGGGAACGTCCATCAACACCTGTCTGGGGCTACTACCAGTTTTTTCTAGTAGGCTCTGTCTGATTTTGTTGCTTCGTGTGCCAAAAACCGCCATTCTGGCTGGTAAAGGAGGAAGGGACAGCTTTGAGATAAGGATCGTGGTAGGTCAGGGTGCAGTGGGGTCTGAAGGGACCCCTCAGGGTTTTGACTTATGGTGTCTGCCAAAGCCGCACACCTAATGATGATGGAGCAGGAAGTGACAATAATCCTGTCATCTCTCAACACCTGTCATCCCATGCCTGACAAGGGGACCCAATGATCTGCATTGCAGCCCACTTGACAACAAATTAAAATACATAACTATTCTGTTTGCATGGAAATTCGCAGAAAAAAAGGTGTCTGTCTATTTGTCCCATCTTTTTTCCATCCTCAGAGGAAATATTAACCTGATTTTCTGAGGTTACCACTACATGCCATGTACAAATCTTAATGCAGAGCAGGAGGAGCAAAAGAGAGTAGAAAAGTATTTTCTCTCCTAAGAGAGCAGAAAAGTACTTTTTTCTTTTAAACTATAAAGTCATCACAAAGGGCTGAAGTTTTAGAATGAATGAGATTGTGCTTACACTAAATACCTGCTGCCTTGAATCTCCTCCCTCTCTCTTCTGCTTCTCTTTAGCTGTAACTTTCTTCCACCTGGAAAATGCCCTGAACATTTTGGGCACTATCAGGAACAAGTAACAGTCCGTGTGCTGTTCAGTCACAGCTGGTCAAAGGATTTCTGAAAAATAAGTCACTGTTCTCACTGTTAGGCACAAAGTGGAACAGTGGGTGAAGCAGGCTTTTTTTTTTTTTTTTTTCCCCCATTTCCACATTTCCCAGGGATTTCCTCCAGATCTCTCAGCGTCCACCCAAGCAATCTCGTGGTGCAGCTGTGCTGTGTTGTACCAACCGAACATGTATCCCCACTGCCCTCCGGGTTTGTACACCTTTGAGTAGAGGACAGTATTACACAGCTGCTTTGACTAAAGCGTGGGTCAATTTGATTGCATGCTATTTTGCTACGTAGATGAAGAAACATGGGCTGCTAGCTTTCTATAAAACGAACAAGAGAAAAACCAACCCAAACAACAGCCTGGAGATAAAAAGCCCTAAAATCCCAGAAAATGTCAACTCCAAGAAATGCGGTGGGTGTAAAAACCACAAATTAAGCTTTACATTCATATACAGTATCTACCTTTGTTCTGAACAATGCTCAATGGTGAGAGCTGGGAACCCCGTGAGTGCTGCCTCCCACTGCGGACATGCCTCCCATTCCCGGAGCCGGGCAGGAGCCACCCCTTCCCACAGATGTCCCTTCCCATGGATGTCCCGGCAAAGCCACTGTCTGCTCTGAGCAGCTCCAGGGAGGAGTTTTGCGTCCTCTTTGCAAAGCCTTATCCAGCAGGATGGAGGTGGTCCTGGCTCCAAGAGATGGGGGTACATCTCGAGGCAGTGTGTGAAGTAGTACCAGACCAGGTCATTGGATATGGTGCTACCTTTTGCTCTGCAGAAATCTGTGGGGAGCTGTGGAAGCCACTGCCTCACTCCACATCTAGTCAAGGCTTGAGGTTGGCTCATTAGCCTCAGCCCAGAGTACGCAGGAT
Source organism: Charadrius vociferus (assembly GCF_000708025.1). Classification (NCBI taxonomy): domain Eukaryota; kingdom Metazoa; phylum Chordata; class Aves; order Charadriiformes; family Charadriidae; genus Charadrius; species Charadrius vociferus. The sequence goes on along the minus strand of NW_009648041.1, from coordinate 4,215,762 downwards.
TCACCCAACACGAGGACTGAGACAATTATTAATCCTTGTTTCCTATAATAAGTCAGAAGAAGAAAAGTGTCAGCTATGTTGCTAATATTTGCATAATACCAGTCATTAAATACCCACTGAAATTTGACTTAATTTCCAGACTAGAAAGAAGAAATCAAATTAGAGCTTTTTCAGCAAACCCATCTCCAATATTTGAGCAACATTGATTTATTATTTTTTTTCCATGAGGAAAAAGACTCTTCTGACAAACTTAAAAAACAAAATACAAAATCTATTTAGCATTAACGTCCTCAGCTCTGCAAGGTCTCTGTGGCAGCTGAAGGTGTTACAGAGGTTATTATGCACAGATTGCTTTTGGGGAAGAAAGTGCTTTTGAACAAGTTGCGTTTTAATATAGAGTCAAAGCAGTAGAAACTGTTTTAAAAGAAAGGCTTTATATATATTTGGTTTTATGCTATTGATGTAAGACCTCACTGAATCAGTGAGTGGAAATGAAAATTATAGAAACCTACTTTTTCTATGTCCTACGCTGTTTTGGAAGCTAATCTAGATGCTATTACATCTTGCAGAGATGACAACTATGTATTAGGACTTAAAATCTTCAATCCTTTCAGAAGACATTGTAAAACTCACTTGCACCATATTTGTGAAAACTAAATGCTTGCCCACCTTCAAGGCTTTCTCAGAAAGGCTGCATGGCAAGCGCGCTTCAATCTTTCAGCTGAGATTCAAGCAGTCAGAAGGAGCTACTGAATTGCTGGCAACATGAGCTAATGTTGAACTAATATGAACTTCATGCAAATTTTTGCATTTGCCAGAATTGCCGTTTGGGGCGAACTTGTAGTAACAGGCTTGTCGGAGACCTGCCAGGGGAGTCTCTCTGGCAGGCGGCGAGCTGCAGCTGGAGCTGCCTCTTCTGGAGACTGCTCTGCAGTTAGGACAAGCTTGTGCAGCTCAGCTATAAACTTTCAGCTGGAGAGGAGACAGAGAGGAACTCAACAGCCCTGAAGCAGCTGAATGTCAGGATAATCCCAGAGCAAAGTCAAACCTTTGGTGAAACTGCAAAAGTGAAAAGTTTATTGAGGCCCAGACTGGGTCTAAGCCTGTCTCATCTGGGCTGAGGAAGCTGTGGGCTCAGGAGAGATGAAAGCACAGAGTTCGTGTGTTTTAATGACCGTCTGGGCTGCCCATAGCCAGAAAGGCATCTCCACCTCTGGATGAGAAGATCCACCACCTCCATGGAGCCACACACGTGGAGCTCAGCTCCCACCAGACAGCAGCTCAGTCCACCTTTCTTTCACTGCCTACTTGACCACTGTCACAGCACTGAGGCAAGTTTTACAGGGAGAAAGACACCTTAAACCCTTCAAAAACCAAAGAAAAGCCCAACTGGACAAGCTTCATCAGCTACACAACTAAGTCCAACAAAGCATATTCCAGTCCTCACAAACTTTGTCTCAGCAAAGACAATATTTGGGCTGGTCTCGTTTTCAGCTCTCCCAAGTAAAGAAGCTGCCGTTGTTCCCTTAAGAAAGCTCTTCCCAGTTGACTGTCAGGAAGATTTCCCTGATATTTCGCCAAGAGTTGGATAACAAATGGCCAATGAAACAAATAAAAAGATCAGGCCAGAAAGAAGAGAGGAAATATTTAAAAGGAGGAAAGGGACAAATGAGTCTTCAGAGAATATGAGCTACAGAGAATGCGCTGAGTTTGTGTCTGGTACATTTTGCTTTGTTTCCAGTAATTCATGCCCTGTATGATTTCTAGAAACAGATAGATCAGACGTTTATAAAAAAACACACCAGCAGAGCCATTGCAGCCAATAAAGAAGTGGATCCAAGATTGGAGGGGAGAAAAAGACAAGATCCCTAAGTTTTAACAGTCAGAATAAATTGTCACTGGGCCAACACATAGAATTCTCCCCTTCTAACTTGGGCTGAAGAAAAGCAAATCAGATCATTTCTTCTGTCTCTGATCTCTCTGCCCAGAGGATTCCCTCCACCACTGCTCCCCTGCACTGGATGGTCCGCAGACCTCAGCCAGCACCTTTGGCTCAGGCTCCGTGTTTCTTTTTGGGAGATGAACAGTGTTGAGTGCATGGACAGAACTAGCCAAACCTACAAAGACAAAGGCACCCAGCAGATGCTCTGAAAGGCAGCAAGCCTTTTATCATGCGTATCGCATGGTCCCCCAGCGAGGTGGTGCCATTGCTGCTGTCAGGCACTGGGAGAGAGCATATTGCTGGCACAGACCGCACAGTCCAGACTTGACATTAGAGAGGGCTTTGGAGGAGTTCAGAAGCAGAAAATATATTAGGAGAGAGGGGAAAAAAAGACAAAGGAAAGACAAAGAGAAAATGAAGAAAAAGAGAATCACAAAAAAACTATGCTGCGTTAAATTTGCATGTAATTGACAATAATAAAATAATGCTTATTTACAGCACCATTATGAATGAGCAGTAGCTGCTTATTAGCAGCATCTTCCTAGCACCATTTCCCACATCTGTGTTTGCCATTAAGACTGAGTAACAGCCTTGAGCACACACTGTTCTGTGTGCGTCTACCCAGTGACAGTGAAAATCAAAACTGTCTGTTACACAAATATTGGGAAATAATTCCCTAGATAAGCTGTGCATGTATTCACAAGTAAAATATGCAGCCATACCAGTCTGCGCACACAAAACGCTCGATTTGTACGTGCAAAAGAGGAGCTTAAGGCAGGTCAGTACTTTAGAGGAGACCAAGCTCTGAAGGGGCAACACCTATCCATCGGAACTGTCACTGCCAAGCGACAGCATAACAACAGCCATCCAAGACAAGCCACATCTTAATTTCTGCTTGAGCTGGTTCACCAACCTTCCTCAAGTCCCTCATCCATGAATCCAGAATATAACTCAGGCAAGAACACTCTTATTCTGATCACCTAGTGCATCATTCAGGGAAGCTCGGGAGTTATTAAGCCCTATAAACTATCACATTTCTACCCCGTTCTGACAAAAGTCACCCAGAAAGTTAAAAACTATCAGTAGCAGAGACTTATTTTCCTGATAAAGTTTTCATGTAATAGACATTTTTGTTGCAATTTTGGTACAAAGGGAAAGACTCAATCTCACATGTACAAATGGAACTTCAGGTCATAAACACCAGCAGATCACCAGAGTTATTCCTCTATGGCACAAGCTGATAGTAAAGAATGGGAATCTTTCTAATTGTCGCAAACAGGGATTATTATAGCTTGGTAAATCAGTTCACTGTTACCTCAGCGATCCTCTGTTTCTGTGAGGTGATTATTTTTTTCTGCGTTAACAATATCCATATCAGTTTTATGGGTGTGGTTCAGATCAAGAACATGTGCCGCTAGCTGGAAAATTGCATTTGACCCCTGATTTTCCTTACCACTTTTCAGGTTTTGTTTTCTCTTAAGTTTAAAGACACTTTCATTAAAGAAATTATTTCCTTTCTTTGGGAGGCTGAATCAAAAGCTGCTAAAATCAGTGAGAGTCTTTCCATTAACTTAGTGGGGCTTTACATTAGACTTTCAATTAGAAACAGTAACTGTAGAAGTGTAAAGAAACTGAAGATAAAGGAGAGGGGAGCAGGAGGTGGAAATGTTTCATGAACATTTACAAACCTCTAAGGTTTCATTTGGCTTTATGTTAAGCTTAGGTCAAAGGTTTGGGTCAGCTTTTGTTCTCCTCAGTCCCCATTTGCTCTGATCTTCTTTTCCAGAGCAGGAATCTTGACAGATGCACTGTGAAAAGGGAAAAATTGGTCTGAAAAGCTGGACCCAAGACCTGCTAGAAGCAGAATGACGAGACAAACGCTTTGCAGTTTGTTTTCACATCACGGAGATTGCAATTTCCCCAGCCAAAGTAGCTGAGTGAACCCTGCAGATATTTTAGGGGAACGTAATTAGAGGTCCACGTTACGATTAATGCTCTTGCTTGGCAACTCCTGCAACTCACCTCAACGGTGACAAATGGCAAAGCTGAGTTTTAGGACAGTGCCGTGCCCTGAGGCAGGACCATTGGCTGGGTTTGCCACTTGTAAAACTATTCACTTGGGGACAGTATTTTCTTGACCCGTAGCAAAAAGCAGTCTCCCACAGGGAGATGGATCACTTGTCCTCCAAAGGTCTCAGGGTTCCAGGATGGCAAAACCACTGTCCCTGCCAGCCTTTCCTTTGCATTCACAGGAGAGGGGTGAGGCAGGGAGAAGAGGATTTTGGCAGTCATGACAAAAAGATACAAATAATGCAACTTCCATAAGGAGAGATAGTATCTTCAGGTTAATATACTATTGGGGTTTTTTTAAGTTCTGTACAATATAGCGGGAAAATTAGAGCAGCTTCCTAGCATGTCTTCTGGCTAACATCAAAGGTAAGAACAAGTTGAAAACAATTGCTGAATTTAACTGAATTACGATAATTAATTGGACAATTTGAGAGGGGGAAACAGAAAAGAAAGGGTAGCTGGTACTTGGAAAGAAGGATGTCAGTAAGCAGAGGTGATAAAATCACTAGCCCTGAGGGACAGCAGGAGAAACAGGCATCTCGCAGCCCCAGAGCACTAAACGTGCAGTCACAACACAATTCCTGCTGCTGCATCTCCAGATGAAGCTTCTGCCACACGTCCCCGTTCATCCCCACCTCAGCCACACCAGCACGAATGTTTGCAAGGCCACTCTCTAACCCAGACCACCGAGAGCTGAGTTAGCACCGAAACCATCTGCGCTGCTTGGATGCAGGCGTGCTGGATGGGGCTGGCACGTTACACATCGTTTAGCTCAGATTCATCCTGTTCAGTTTAGGTATTTAACCACAGACTAAGTCCCTAATTCCCTTAAACTCCCTCTCCAGCAAGCAGAGGGAGATGGGCAACCCCAGGGGCAATCCCTGCTGCTGGAGACAATGTTTTTCTCTCTTGCCACCGGCTATCGAAGGAGCTGGGGACAGGTCACCCTGCCCAGCACCGTGCAGGAGGGGGCTGCTCTCACAGCCTCCGTTCAGGGGCTTTCCTGTCCCCGCACGGGGGTAGGGACCGCGATGTGGCCACAGAAGAATAGAGACAAAAATAGGTTTCTGACCTACTTCTTGGCAGTAAGCGGCAGTGAGAGCGGCTGCCGGAGCCGAAGGGGAATAGATCATAACCACGCCAACCGCACGGATGGGTTGGTGAGCTGGGAATGACATTGCTTCTCAAAGTTGGCTTTTCCAGCTTTCCTGTTTAAGCCTTTTCTCTCTCTTTTTCTCCATCCCTAACACAAAGACCTGGGCGATTTTTTTTCCCCTTTCATTTCTGTTGATGTGACATTTTTTTCCGTGTTTGTGTGAAACAACATTATTTGCCATGGTTTTGAAATCGGCTCAGGACATAGTTGCTGTCTCATGACACCTATTTTGGAAACAGCACTTAAGAAACATTTTCAGCCATGAATATTTGAAGATTATTATATTCAAGTTGCTTTCAAATATGAAATGTTTTTGCATCTCAGGAAAGATCTACTGTAATACTGTAATCCTTTATATTAATTATTTCCCTTTCTGATTTGAATTTACACATACCATGGATTTATATTATTATTTTTCATCAATAACAAGTACTTTCCACACTAGCAGGCTATCAGTGATGTCTGCACTGAACAACAGAAAATACCTACTCCTTGGAGGTGTTTTCTCTAGATAATTTCTTAATTTTTTATTTCTAGACTATGTTTTTAATTATCAGTATTCTCCGGTATTTCATCTTCCACAGAAACTTCTAATATTTTTAGGATGTGTTCTTTTCAGACACCTAAATCATTTCCTCATGGAGGCTAAGCTAGCTCCATGGGAGAGGCAGCCCGAAATACCACTTTTACTCTTGCTTTCTCCCCTGGGATGGTTTATACCAGCTTGGCTGAAGCCCTGCTCTGAGTAGAGGGACCGGATGCTGTACGCTGCACGCATCCAAGCAGTCCTGTTGTAATCAATTAGTAAGATGAGATAATTTAAAAGAAAATATTTCCTTTGTCCCGTACAAATAACATTTTTATTACTCATTTATATTGGCTAAACAGCAAAACCAAAGCTTTTTCTCAATAAAAACTGTATGGTCTTAAAGAAAACACCACCAAAACTAAAGCTTTTGGAAATTTTCTTGCTGGGAAGGGGTGCAACAGAAATGATAGGGAGTTTTCTCTTTGGGTCATGAATACTTAGGGCCAACTAGCGAACTCTCTTTGAAAAAATTAAAAGTCCCCTGAGAAAAACAGCATGTTACCCCTGCTGTCTGACTCCAAAGAAGAAAAAAACCTGCAATTTTACCCAACACATCCCATTTGGTCCCTGTCCATGCCTGGAAAGGTGTGTTTCCCCCAGGGCGAGCCTGTTGCTGCCACATCCTTCCATATCGGTCTAGCTGACCACCGAGAGGTTTCTCCCCGTTGTGCTGCCAGGATGCTCCTTACACCACTTCTGTAAACAAACAGGACAGGTCTCAGCAAACTCAGCAAGACACTTTAAGCTCTGTGTGCACAGAGCAGTCTTTTTCCATTACAGGAAGTCAGGGAAAGGGGACTCAGCCCTCCGTTTGGTTGAGAATCACAATTCTTGGGCATCCCACAAACATGGATGTGTAGGGTACACTCAAAAGACCCCAGCACATCCTCGAAAGAGTTCCTGGGCCTGCTAAGCTTTAAAATGTATGAATGTTGCTACAGCTGTCAATGCCATTTGGGCTCTGATTTATGAAAAATAATATATTTTTTTTCGATTAGGTATGCACATACCTGTGCATATACTCACATTTCTTCAGAGGTTTGGGGGAGTTACATGCAAATGGCCATTGATAAAACTCAAACGCCTGGTGCTGGAATTGAGAGCCAGCTTTCCGGGATTAGATGTCCCCGGCTAACCTCAGCTGTTAGGAATTATCTTGGAGCTTGGCCCTGACAGGTGAGGGAGAACCATGAAGAGGAGAACAAAAGGGTTTCTTTCTCTTCTACCCCTGCCTCCTCCCTTCCCAGCATTGGCTAAATGTGGTTTTAATTCAGAAAAACAAATGTCATCTTCAAAGTCACTCTGGGGAGGAATGGGGGAAAGGAGACTTGAAAACAACACAAAAAATCAATTGGATTGCAATTTATCAAGATTTTTTGCTGTGAAATTGAACTGGAAAGTCTTAACATCCAAGTGATGAGCCTGGAGAGGGGCTGGGCGTGCTGGAGCTAGTCCATAATGTGCTTGCAATGCAATGGACTTCCCTGCTGTCCCAAATAGCATCTAATATTTTGTTTTCTTCAAGGCCAGCCCTTCGTCTGATGTAAATAAACCTATGGTCCCATGTCGCCAGGAGGCTAGGGAAAACAGCTCCACCTTATGTGCAGTTCTCGGAGTGCTTAGAGCAAGGCAAAAGGTGTCACTGAAAGCTGTTTGGGACCAGCAAATGGTAAAGAACCATTTTTTTTCCCCTGTTATGCCCCACCTTGTGCTTTTGGAAGTCTCCAGGCTGGGAGCTATTTTTATTTCTTCCAGGTTATGACAGCCACAACAGCAACGGCTGCGTACGTGCTATAGCTCTGACAGCAGACGTGAATAATGAAAAGGGCCACAAACACAAGAAGTCACTCCGAGTGCTCGCTGTACTTTCTTAATGTATGTGACATTGACATAATAAGCCCCGGGGCATTTTGGATCAGACGGCGTTTGCCTGTTCCACGTGTTGGTTTTATGAGCAGCAATCAAGTTGTGAAACACATGTAGGCAGCGTGTGTGGCGAGTGGCTTTCCATCCCGCGCACGGGTGGGAAGCACAGAGCTGTGGTGAAGGCACAGAATCCTCATTTTGCCATGAGAGGAGAGGACGGCGGCTCCCTGGCAGGGCTCACAGTGGGCTGCCTGGATGCTGCTGCAGGGTGATGGTCTTACACTGTCACTTCATCTGACTGTAACGCACACAGCAGCTAGAAACAGCTTTCATGATACACAGAAGCTCAACCAGGTACATCCCGCAGGAGCTGACGTGTGAGTTGGATACGCTCCTCACCAACATAAGAAATTAAAGCCTTATTTCCCAAGCACACAGGCTGAATGGGAGAGTTGCGGCTCAGCAGAGGGTCAGCCCAAGCCCCTCTTCCTTAGGCTGTGAGGCAGCAACCCATCAATCAGGTACACAGCCCACAGAGCTGCATTAATGAATCACCAGCACCGAGGAGCACGTCTCACCCTCCCACAGCCCCCATCCTTTAGAAGAAAATGTCCGTTTCTGTAGGGACAGGAAGCAGGATTAATCCCTCTGTGATTTCCTCCTCAAACTCCTTCTCCCTGACACCCCATTCCAGCTTTCATCCTCCTATCGGGGCTATTTAGTCTAGAGCAGGGAAGACGGAGAGGAGACATGATAACAGTCTTCAATTATGTAAAAAGCTTATGCAAAGAGGAAGGCAATAAATTGTTATCCGCATCCACGGGGAGAGCAGGAAAAGTAATGGGTTTAAATGCGGCAGGGGAGAGTTAAGTTCAGCACTAGAAAAACTTCCCCGCTGCCGGGTCATTAGGTGATGGGGGAGGTCGCCCGGGGAGGCTGGGGGATCGCTGCTGCTGGCGGGGTTAAAGAAACATGTTAGACAAACATGTGTCAGGAACGGTTTGCATGGGGGTGGATGAGATGACCTCCTCAGGTCCCTTCTAACCTTATTTTCTCCTATACCATGGCGATAACCGTCCCAGTCTCGCTCTGTGGCAGCCAGCTATGGCAGAGCTCTGCTTCACCTGCGTTTTTCAGTATAGGATGGCAATCCCGTGGCAGCAGCAGGCTTGGCTCAAGGAACAAATGAAGCCAGAAGACAGGATGACCTCTCCAGTCACCACACAGTGAGCACAGTTCTCAGGTCCTGCAGGACCCAGATGATTACTCTGCCCACTCCTAAATCATTTCGTTGTCTCTAAAACAGTCAGCAAAAGAAACTCGAGCATCCCGAGACCCCACCACCTCTGCAGAGGACAAGGGCTCACACTCACAAACACACACTGTGACTCTAAAGCAGGGGCACCTCAACAGCCTCCCCCACAGCACAGGGATGTCCGCTCAAGCAACACACCTGAGGAGAGGTACTTTCCCCAGCGCAAGAATAGCAGACACCGTGGGCTGAGCTTGCGTTTGCAACCAGCGCCGTCTGGTCTTGCACAGCCCTTGCAAGAAGCAGCGTGCCCTGAGATGCTCTACCCTGAAATGCACTTCTCGCCAAATGGCAGTGAAAATGGGACTGATCATACGTTTACATAAGGATATCCTTAAGTGCTTTGCTGGATTGGGGCCTTATCCAGCTACATTTCAGGCTCTTGGAAGTCAGTAGGGATTGATTAGCCTCTCCGAACGACCTGGGCTCTGAAAGCCTACTTGTGTCAAAATGAGGCTATTTTACTGAAGATAATTTTTCTCTCTATGTTTTAGATATCCTAGGCAGAAAAGATGGTCAATAACAACAAAATCAGAATACAGTCCCCCCTTTCTAACCAGCAAATAGGTGCAAGTGAACCCTAACAGATGTAATTTGTATCATTACTGCTGATGAAGTTAGTAACCTTTAGCAAGGAGACATGGATCAATAGCTATTTGAGAAGATGCAGCTGCAGATATCTAAATGGGCATGAACTAGGAAGCAAGGTGTAAAAGGTAATAGCAGAATATTTAAACCAGATGAAAGCTATGAGGTAGGTTAGTGACCTTGAAAGAACCAGATAAGTAAAAAAGTAGAGAAAGGCAACAATGATTTATATACTTGCCCTGCACAAATATTACAATGCTTATTGAAGGGTGTACTAAATTATGAACAAAGTAGAGCTTTATTAGATTAATGACAGGGGAATTTATATAGGAAGGTTAGCATCTTTGGAAAGTAGGTAAGAGAAATTAGTTTTATATTAACTCTTCTGTTTCCAGGCTTGAATATTTCTTTTTCTGCTGTGGAATAATCTGATTTATGCTTGGTATTTGCACATCTCTTTCCAGATCCTTGTGACAGCAGGAGAACTCAATGTATGGAAAGCAATGGGACACCAGGAAGGGGTACCCATGAAGATGCTAAGTGCTAAAAGCTGGCAGTTCACCAAGGACTTGTTTCTGCCACTGTGGAAACATGGGGGAGTTTTGGGATTGACCAGGAGGCTCCCAAACCCTTACTGTGATTACTGTGGTGATGTCCCCCTGGTCTTGGATCATACCATGCTCTTGTCTGTAAAAAAGACAAAAGAAGGCAACCACCTCCCACAAATTTTAAATCTAGCAAGGCAGGGCAAAGCTTGATAGGACAACAAAAGGCCGTTGCACAAACTGGTTTGCACCCTGTTGCACAAAAAGTCGGGCCAGGATCTCTAATTCCTGTTTCCCACCCAAATGCCTAATCTAGACTTTAGGGAAGGACATTTCTGTCTGCAAGAGCAAACTTTTTGAACCAGCTTAAAGGATTCTGTTAAGTTTAAAAAAAAAGGAGAAGAAATAAAGTCCACCCTAAACAGTTTACAATATACGTAGTTATGTTTGCAAAATACATGTATTAATCCCAGCCTCTTTATGTCAGTGGGAGGGACAAATCAGCCATCACAGTACTCATAATTACATATGGAAATATATTTGTGATCGTATCAAATCCCAGCGGTGACTCTAACAACTTCTTGGACCACCACCATCCGTAAAAGAGAACTTTCTGGGGCACAGTTTGCACCAGTTAATTGGGGCATGGTCAGCTGCATTACTGGGACACACCAGCCTGCTAATTGCTAAGGTCTGTGATTGCCTTTTGCTGCAGAAGGACTGAGCGGTGATGCTCTTCTCCAGCCCTGAGACTGCACTTAGTGAAATCAGTAGCCAAATTCTTACCTCCATCACCAGGGTAAGGCCCGAGGAGCTGGCATCATGCAGCGTGATGCTCATTATTCATCAATTGCCATGTACAGGTGACCTCAAAACCTGACCCACAGCCCAGTGAGCCCCCTTTGGATTTCTCTGAGCTCTGGATCAAGCCTCAAGAGAACAATTAGAATGAACGAGCTCTGATAAAAATGCATTTTTGTGCGTGTATTTCTGATCACTTTTGCATGCTGCTCTTTGCTCCCTGTAAGAGCCCTTGCCCAAGTGTAATGCGGCCAAAGACAGTTTAGCTAAGAGAGGACTGCAGGTTAATATCCATACACAAAAGAGCTGCTTACAGGGAAAAAGAGGATGGCTAAGAAATCAAAAATATTCAACAGCTTCACCACCCAGAGAGGATAAATTTCACAGGTAGGATAGTGCAGATACAGCTATTACGGAAACACAAATCTTCAGCTCCTTTACATTATTATGTTTTCCCTTCCTTGTACGGTTTATTGAAAAAGTGGGATATGCTAATAATCCTCTCTAATTTGTCTCCCTTCAAGTTTTGTGCGAGCAGAGTAACACATTCTGTTTGAACTCCATAATTCTTATGCAATTATTTTTAGTTACATACTCTTTTAGCCTCTATGGGCAGCTAATGAATTTAAGAAACTGCTTAGCTTCCTTGAATTACGGACTGTAATTTCTCACCAGCGTTAGCTTGTACTTAGTTGGCAGATACACTCCGTTAAAAATCGTCATTAAAACTCTTCCCAGTCTGTGTGTGATCTGGACAAAGAGTTTTCCCCCATGTGCTCGTGCCTCTGTGTTACTCAACATCTCATCCTATGCCATTCAAGGCTCTGGTATCTAAAGACTGGAGTATTTCAGCTCTTCCATCTGCAAAAAGCAAAGGATAAATATGTATTTCTTGGTCCACAATGGCTGTGGACCAAGTCTGTACTGAAAACCCATGTCCCCTGATGCGCTAGCTACGCATATGCCTGGAAGGTAGTCCCATAGGACTTGCATTGGACAACTTGAATTAGGCTGGAAAGGGAAAAGCTGGGATGGGATCTGCCACTTGCACACAGCAGTAACACTGCAGACACACTCTTGCCGCAACAAAATGCAAAAAAGAGGCATGAGAAAAAGGAGGACTATTCCTTTCACCCCACACTCTGTCCTTCCCCCGCTGCACCTTCATGAGAAATGGAAACCGATGGCCGCCCGGCTTCATCTCACACCTGCAAAACCTTCCAGCGGCCTCATTTCCTCTCTCCTCCGCATCCTCCCACAGAAATGGGTCTATATGTTAAACAGAAGTAACGAGACTGACTTTTTTTGGTGTAATCTTTTAAGATGGCCTGTGTCTGTATATGAAAACGGGGGATTTGTTTTCCTAAGAAATCTACGTTTTCTGAGGATTACAGGAAACTGCTTTTTAAAGGAAATTCATAATTCATTTGGGAAATTTTTGCCTTTAAAGTCTCCTCTTCCTTGCAGGCAAGTCTTCTCCAGATTTATTCATAGGTAATTCAACAAGTGCATTTATTTTCTGATTTAAATTTTTTTTTTAAAAAAAAAGAAGTAAAACATAGAGATGTTGAGAGACTAAAGCTTTTTGTCCCAATGGTGCAAAAAAACATCACGATGACACAGCAGTGAAACATAGAGCTAAATGCAAAATTATAAAAACACAGATATAGAAAATATATTGTTATTTAAATTTGTCACAAAAAATAAAATAGTCAATACCACCTTAACACAAAACATTTACATGTCAAAGTAACACCTGCTTGTGAAACGCTTGATTTTTTATGAAATTGCTTCCTACAGAAAATGGTCCCATAGAACTTTTTAAATCTACTTAATCAGTGCAAAAAATCAAAGAAGAAGATTCTCATTTCCTTTTCTAAATGAAAAATGTCCATTTCATGAGGGAAAGGTCAGCTGTTAGGCAGAGTGCTGGTGCACTTTAGAGAACTTAAAATCTGCACCTGGACTTCCTCACATCCTAAATATTCCCCTCCCTCAGCCCAGCTGAGAATTGCTGTTTAAAATTACATTCTTATTCTTTGTCCCTCCATTACTGATGGTTGCGTCTTTCTCTCTTATAATTTACTCTTCCTGTAATATTTTCTGGATTATATTCAATAAATACTGCTTAATGTCGTAATCCCAGCTAGACAGCTATAGAAGTGTTAAATAGCTACTGTGACACGTCTAATAAATAGCCATCTAACCACTTTATAAATATCCTCAAATTCAGTCCAATAAATATTGCAATAAATTTGTTTTTGCCAGTACTTCTGTATAAATATCAGTAATAAGATAGAACAGAAAGGATAACCATACTAAAGAGTTTTGATTTTGGAAAACGTCCATGTGCAGTGCTTCATTCCCCTTAGGGGTGGGGAAAAAAAAAAAAAAAGGAAGAAAAAATTATTTAGCAAATTATAATATACCATAGGGAAAGGGAGAGATACTTGAACATACTGCAGTTCATTTAGACGAGAAAAGATGAGGCATGCAAAGCAGGGCATGAAGGTCTATGGAAGTTGTGCAATCTTTGCATGTGTTAAAAAGCAATAACTTTCCATCTGTTAACTAGCTCCTATTGCCAATACCATTACCAGCAGCTGGAAACATCTACTGATCCAGACAGATAGACAGGTACCATTTTCTTCCGGACTGCAATCCTGTATTGTCTGCCAAAACTTCTGAAAAATATTCCAAGTATTTGGCTGACTATTCGGTAGCCTTATCAATACCCGCTGCATCGGCTTGTCCCCACCTACCACCCACCTTTTGCCATCCTTTGGATGACAGAAGCCACGAGCATCTCAGCTGGCAGGGGCTGGTGTGGCCCTGGCAGGAAGGAGAGGTCTGTCCCCACCTCCCACGCCCGATGCTGTGCCCGTGCGCGCACCACAGGGCTGACTGCCAAACCTCGACTAGTGCCATCGGCACCCTCTGCCGTAGTGTCAGCAGCTAGGTTCTTCGTCTGTGCTCTATCATGTAGAATAACATTTTGCATTTCCACTGCTCAAGTTCAGACAGCTTTTAGGATCCTCCCTGGCTTTGCTTTCCCATTAACCAAAATACCATTCATTTGCTGTGAGCCACGATGACAATACCTGCCACCGTTCTGTGTTTATTCCAGTCTGTGTAGCTTGTTTTAGTTTTCGTTCTGTTCAGAAACTTAGGAAATTTAAAAAAAAAGTATTCTATTCAGAGGAAGCTTTTTATACCACTCTTGGTTCCCTATTTATCTTTCTGGAGCCCTAGAGATAACACTACCAATTTCCCAATGTGTCAGTCCACTCATAGGATAAAAAGAAAAAAAAAAGTTGTACAATAGCTGTACTGTTACACAAAGGATATGTATAAGCATTTGTATAAGCTAATATTTTCCTCAGGGTCAGACTGATGGGTCATGTACTCCTCAATTGGTTTCCAACTACTCAGTTCTGGTAAGGACTGCGGGGACGTGCAATTAAATTATAAGAAATAGGGAATATTTCTTCCACCTTCAACTTCAGTCACCAGTGATGCACATTGAAGGTACTAAAGATTGCTCATGGGAACGGAAAATTTTGGGCAGAGCACTGCAGATGTAAAAACAATGATTTTCTGGAAACCTATAGACCACATCAGCAAAACACATCATACATGCTTATACTGAAAGCATAGTTACCTTGTCTTCTGTTCCTTGGGACAATACCACACAGTGAACTTGGAGTCCTCATCAACTACACTGATTGACAAGAACTCTCCAGGAGTTGACATAACTGCAAGATAAGAAAACAAAGCTGTTTCCTCTTTCCATTCTCTCCATGCTTGTCCAGCCTTAGGTTTCCTCACTCTTTGCCCCATATATCCCTCCACGGGGGTCTACAAAATTTTCTTGCATTTGACAGCATCTCCCATTTCTGTAGATGTCTGGGTATGGAAGAAACAGTCTTGGAGCTCCTCAGATTTTTATATGGTGCCATCAAAATCCATTCCATCTATGACCACTTTTCTGTCCAAGGAGAAGCACGGCACGCACATAGGTACTGATCACACATGGTTGCTTTCTATAGGTGGAATCTAGCTCTTAATTTTGTAAATACATACAACACAGACGGTACTGACATGCTGCCCTCTACAATCCCTGTGGTATCCCAAACAGGGATAGCTTTTGGGAAAAGCCTGAGCTGCTCCTCACGACTGAGCAGAGTAAGGTTCTCAGCAAAGGGTGGGACTGGCAGATTTGAAGCAGAAAACCGTGTAGGGACAGAAGACCCTTTTTCCACTGATCGCTTTAAAGCACAGGAAAGTAGGGAAGCATGAGCCTCAATTAATAGGTCAGAGCCTGCACGTATCTACTTATAAACCCATTTGGCCCTAGCCTAAACATCCTAATCTTAGTCCCAAAATATACAAGTCTGCCTGGAGAGACACAAAGCAACAATAGCCCATGCAGCGACTTGCCAGCCTCAAACTGTCCGTGTTGTTCTTTCAGTTATCACAGTTTATTTTTTGGATGTTTAGACTCCAGAGGTTGCTTGCTGCAGAGCAGTAAAGCATGGAGGACACACTGATTTGCGGCAAATCACCTCAAGGACAAGGGGAACCTTTTCAATGTTTTCTCTGTCTGTCTCTGCATGATATGCTGCAAAGGTTAATTTGTTTTGAAATCCCCATTTTTAATTTGCATTACTGATCAACATAGCAATTATAAATGTTAATCTGTTCTTCAGTGGCCTTAAATTCAGAGCTCGAATCTGTTGCACTAAATAAAAATTCCATCCCTTGCTGTGATTTATTAAGACTTGAGTGATTCTGAGAACCCACTGAGTCAGAGTACTGATATAAGCATGCTTTCAAGGCACATCCTTAATTGGTTTTAAAGCAGGACAGACCAATCTATATTGCTTTGATTTAAATCAGTTTTGTTAATTGTGGTTTAAATCAGAACCAGGAAATCACAATTTAAGTAACTCAATTTGCATTGCAGTTGTGCCTTCTAACAGATATTCAAAAAGAAGAGTTGTTCTCAGAGACTGACAACTAATAGCAATGTTTAATTGCAAGGAAAGGTAGCTTTGAGGTTGTATTTAATATTTGGTTTTGTTAACTAAGTGTCCTGGTTTCAGCTGAGATAGAGTTAATTTTCTTTCTAGTGGTTGCTGTGTTTTCAGATTTGGTACGAAAGGAATGTCAGTAACGCACATTGTTTTCATTGTTGCTACGTGATGTTTATACTAGTCCAGGACTTCTTTCAGCTTCCCATAGGAGCTGGGAAGGAGCATAGACAGAACAACAGAATAACCAATGGAATATTCTGTACCATACATGTCATGCTCACTATATAAACGGGGGTTGGCTGGGGGGCGGGAATCCGCAATCACTGCTCCGGTCAGGCTGGGCAACAAATTCAGCAG
>NW_009648041.1:4179289-4199466 GCF_000708025.1 Charadrius vociferus | reverse complement strand
CATTATTATTATTTTCCTTTTCCATTAAATTAATTAATTAATTTCCATTTCCTTTTCCATTTCTATTAAACTGTCTCTATCTTAGTCCACAAGGGTTTTTTTGGGGTTGGGATTTTTTTTGCTTTCCCCTCCCTTTCTCCCTTCTGGGGTGGGGAAAGGGGAGTGAGCAAGAGGCTGCGTGGTCCTAGTTGCTGTTAAGGGTTGAACCATGACACTAAAAGAATATATTAAAACCATATTTACATCGCTATGTACCTCAGCATTTATTTTGTTGTTTGATTTTTACATCTGATTTGCGGGAAAACAGGACACAGCATTTTTAGTCACCTGATTAACTTTTTAACGTGTGCTTTGTGTCATCCCACTTCTGAACAAAAATGTCCAGAACAACACATAATTGTTTAAATAGAACTACATTGTGTCCTGCATATTTTAGGAAATATTATCAAAACATGCAACGCATTTTAAGGTAGTTGGTGTACCTAAGAGTGCAAATACTATCAGCAATTAACAAGCTGAGCTATTTTTTCCTTGCTTCCATGTTCTCCAAGATCAGAATTAGTTGATTTCAGACTCCCACACACACCTTTTTCTCATAAGATGGAAGAGGATAAACACATTTCCCTGTTCTTTCAACTCCCAGTTGTTTTCCCAACTTGGAATATTCTAGTTATTAAGTGATGTAAAGCAGATAAAATAGAAAGAAGAAAGTGTTCTTTTTGCACCTGCAAAAAAGCCTACAGCTGTCAAAAGCTAGTTTATTACTCAAGATGCTCCAATTCCAGGTGTCTAGCTAGTAATTTCTCCCATTTAGTGATCTGACATTCTTCAGTATTTTGGCAGTGAATATATATACTCAACAGTTATCTTTATGTGAGGTTTATTAATAAGAAAATATAAATTTATTTTAGGCATTCATAACAAATTTAGGCTGTCATCGTTCCAGAATATGTCTTCAAGTTTAATTTTAAGAAGAGAAAAATATTAATTTAAAAATAAAAGATGTACGGGTGCGTGTTGTAAAAATACACACAGGGTTCTCGTCACTAAGGAGCAACTGACAAAAGGACAAGAACCTGAATGGATTAAATCACATCTATTTTAGAAGGAAACACAGGAGAAACACTCTAGATTTATTTTATTTCTTTTGTCCAGAGGATTTCCCTCCTGCCCTTAGCTGAGAACTGAGCCTGTCCCTGTCTGAGATACCATCTCCATCACAGAAACACTTTGCTAGCGCGTGTGAGTCCTTCTACCACAGCCCGAATTTTGCAGGAGAGGCTATGCACTGGACACCACTTGTTTTGCCAATAGAGAAGAGGATTGGAGAAGCTCGTGTATTTGTTGCATGATAAAGTATGATTTATAACAGTTACATCTGATGGAGAACTTTTCCGTGTGGCTATTTATACCCAGCCTGGCAACGAACTCTATTCTCAACACACCATCATTCTCAGACAACGTGACAGAAAAGGCACAGCTCTAAAATCACAATGCTCTTTATTAATCCACATACTTGTTCTAAAATCTCTCTCAACCTCTACCTGATTAGAAATTAGTTAGCTAAGTTAATATATGAATGCTGGATAAGTAAGAGAGCTTTCCCACTCAGTCAATTACCCAGCACGACTCTAGAGCATAGTTTCACACCACAAAGACTTGTTTTGGTTGTTCCCACCCCCATCGGCAGCAGCAAGAGCAGGGCATCAACACCGACTGCTTGGAGAGGCTGGCAGGAGGGCAGGACTGGGGTCTACACCCCCCCAGCTCTGGAAAATGGCACCATAACATCTCAACATGGGCTTCAGACCTGGGTACTAATTTTTCCCCATACTTTTCTCAACATTTGGCACTGGGAAATCCTGTTCTGTGGGCCAAAAATCCGCAGTGTAACAGAGGTCAGGCAAGGGAGCTCCAGACTCCAGTCTTCACTGAGGGTTCATACTAGGTGTCCTTCATGTTTTAGTCTGCCCCCAGAGCTTGTAGCACTACACTCATTTTCAAACAGTTTTCTGTAATAAGAGACATTTTTTTTAATTTCTGCATTGAAGTTCTGAAACTGATGCTGAAGGTGCCGCCAGTGCTAACTGATACCAGTAAAAGTTGTATGTTGGTCCTTAGCTTCTGGAAAAGGATTAATTCCCCAGTAGGGTAAGAATTTGAAACTAGATTAAACAGATAAGCAAGTTAGCTTTTCACCAGTTCTGAGTTTGAAGCACAGGAATACACGCATTGAAAAGGTGCAGGAGAGCACCCTGAGCAGGTGGGTGACTGAGCAGGCACACACCCGGGAGGGAGCAGGAAAAACATTCCTCTAACATTTCTATAAGGCCCTGCAGAAGTACTTCCCAAGCAAATGAAAACTGGAATAGAAATAATTCACATGAAAACTTGGTAAGTAAACAAATATTTTACAAAAGGGTAAAAACATTTCTGTGGAATAAAATTTTTGCTTATTCTAAATTTGAGAACAGGCATAAAGAGAGGTGCCCGAAGCGGTAACTGAGGAGCTGTCACCGCGCTGCAGCTCATACACTCTTGATTTCTCCTTAGCAACAACTCCTTTTCTGCTGAAAAACACTATAGTTTATAATTCCTCTATACAAGTGTCAGCCTACCTGGAAATGATGACTTAAATGTACAGAATAGACAAAAGGGATCAATAAAAATCTTGGTCCCGTATTTGGAGAGATGCACTGTACATTCAAGACCAATTAAGCACTTTAAAACCTTAGTTTAGTACCTACAGGGGTTATGTTTGCTAAAGTCATCAGGTCTGCAAAACTTGCACAGGAGAACCATAAAAAAATTTTGCAAGGGGAGGCTCTTGACACACTGGTGTAATTTTTAGTGTTTTGGAAAACATAGGAAATTCCAGCAATCATTGAATCAAGTTTGAATGTCTTTCTGAAAGATGTGCATTAGTCAAATACAAACGATTAAGTAAATACGCGGAAAACATAATGCCTAGAAGAAATAAACAACAGATATATACCACATCAGACTAAACAACTAGCTGTTCTTTCTTGGCCTTGCACTAACTTTGAAGTCATTGCAAAATAATAATAAAAAAAAGTTTGAAAAATTAAATGCAACGGAAAAAAAAAAAAGGTTCTTTCTCACTACCAGTCACGTCTGAACCAGTGCAGAGCAGCCTAGAGCCTCACATATCATCTTCCTTTAATCCCTTTGTGCTGACAGTGAAAAATGCTATACAAAAGCCCACTATATCTGGCCATCAGGAAATTGCCTCTCTGTACGGGGATTCCTCATTTGCACAAAGCTAAGGAAATTAGGCTGCCTCTCCCCAACAGCGAGTGAGGAGCCGGGGCCAGCCAGGGCTGCCCGAGGAACCATCACGCTCCCTGGCAGTGAGGGTGGATCCCTGATTTTGGAACAAGGTTGGCACACACCGAAACAGCCCATGCTCAAATGCCTGCTGAATGTGGTAGGTTTCATCCCAACCTGATGCGAAATTCAGGTCAGCTCTCCTGACAACTGCATTGTTAAGAAATCAGCTAGATGGTGGAGCTAATCAAGATGCCCGTGCTAGCTGGATGCTTCACCTCCTGTGTGGGGAGGGAAAACGAAGAGAAGAAAAATGAGCTGACATCAGGAAAACTGAGAAACTGTAATTCATACGGAATTGGCCCAGAAATAATCAGATTCCTAACTCCTTTATTTGTTCCTGGACTAGATCCATTCTGACCAGATAAACTCCTCCTCAGTACAATGCACAGATTTGCACACTGATGTAATGAAGTGATGGGTCACGCTGGTGCTATCCTATCCAGGATTTATGAGGAGACATCATCGCCTGAAATCAGAAATTGGAGGGGGCAGAGATATTTCAGTTCAGCTCTGCAAACAAGTCTGTAAGGCGTGATTAGACGGATGGGATGAAATCAATCAAATTAAGGTGCTGTACACGGGTGTATCTCCACTAACCTCAGAGGGATTCCAGTGTGCTTCAGTACAGCATCTGACCAGTTAGGAATTAATGCATAAACTGAGTGTATCTATTAGTAAAAGCAGGCACACCTCCTACAGGTAATTCAGCATATTTCCTCTCCTTTCCTGAAAATAAAATGCTCAGTGCAGATACAAAAGCTGCCTTCCCTGTTGCTCCCCTCCTGTCTCCGTTTGGCACATTACTCGCATGCTTCATTCAGCAGCAGCCGTGCATAGTTGGTCAAACACTCCAAGTTGTTTGTCAGAGTTTTCCTAAGGCTTTTCATCTCCCTGCTTTCCTGTGAGGTTCCCCAACATAAGTCATCTCTGTTGGCTTTTGGAGCAGATTAATTCAGAGCACAGCTTCAGAACTGGCAGGTAATCAGTTAGCTGCAGTTTGAAGTGGAGCATTTTTCCCTAACAGGGGCAACAAAAAGGTGGGAACGGTATTTCTGAATTCATACATTTTCATTCAGGTAATATATTTCCTAGAGGTACACCTCTAATGCCAACTCATGGGCAATTCTTTCAGTAGATGTGATCTGAGAAGCCACTGGAGGTAGAGGAAAGCTAATCAAAAGAGAGGGTATGATTTATCACTTCTCAAACACACAAGGGGACATCAAATTGTAGCCTCAAACTTTTGGGCCCTGAAGCACACTGCACCACCCTAGATCTATGGTGATAGAAGGAGAAAACCTCCTACTAACATCACTCCCACTTGTCCTCAACAAGATGTTGAGGAGATGTCACTGTAAGGGGTCGGCACAGCGGGGGAACCATGGGCCACCGAGGGCCAGGGGCTCTCTGCAGCACTCCTCAGCTAACTGGAAGCATGATAGGGGAGGAAGGGGTTTGGTCGGCTGACCAGACAAAGCTTTTGCCACAAAATGGAGAGGGAAATGGATCATATCTGCAGCATCTCGGAGCCCTGATCTGTAGCCAGCCAACTGGTAATAGGAGTCTTCTGTACAGATAACATGAATCTCTCTCAAACATCTTCTTTTATTTTGAGCTATCTCCTAGGAAACGGTCCATCATAGACAGGAACTCCTGTTAACCTCCACCCTCAAAATGCTCATCCCTACAAGACAAGTAGAGAGGGTAGCATGGGACCTGATCTCAACTGACAGTCAGTGGGAGCCTGGGTTCTATTTGTGCTTCAAGAGTTCTCATACCAAATTTATGCCCGAGTTGTGTCATATGGTACCAGGCCAAGTAGATGCACGGGTAGTTGAGTGAGGTCAGGGATTAATTTGACACATCATGGCTCCAAATCCTAAAATGATTTATATATGTGAAAAAACTTTCTTACCTTAATCAAAAGGAATATTCATGAGCATGAAGTTAGATGGGCAACATCAGGATCAGTCTCCAGAGAAACAAAACTGTGTAAGGGCAGTTATTTATCATGACTACTTTGTTTTTCTGGGTGGGGGGGAAAAAAAAAAAGGAAAGATTTGAATTATAGCTATTTGATGGGTAACATTGCAGTAGACAGGTTAGTCCTTGTAATCCACCGGCACCATCAGCAGAGGACTAAATCAAATGTGTTTTTATTCATCTTGTATATCTATTAATACAATCCATTGCAATGGTTATTCAATATTTATGCTGTCTGCATGAATTACTGCATATTTCATTCTCCTTTGAAAACTAGGATAGTTGAAATAGTACAGCATTGCTTTTTATCTGACAGAGCTTTAATCTTTTGCTCATCGTGGTTTTACCTGAACCGTTGTTTGAAAAAATAAATAAATGAGGTTTTTGCAAGATAAGGAGTTCCCATATTAGAATTCTATGGTCATGGTATCCTGATACATCTGACACTCCTTATAAATAATAAGTGTGTGAAGATCTGTTTTTTCACTGCCTGTATTAGTTAGAAGAAATAGCATCCGCCACACTGAACAACATCTAAAAGTTCTCAAACTATAGCCAAAGTAGTCATAGTCCACCTTTTAGGAAGTAAGATAATCACTTACAGAGGTCAGGAAAGACATTCTACTCTACTTACAGGAATAAACATAGTTAGTGGCTCTTCTCAGCTAGTTGTATCCAGCACGGCAACGTGGTACTAAATACCCCAGAGAAAAATAGATTGGATTTCTCTAAATCATTAGAATATGCCTACTGCTGCTCTCCAGCCTTTCGTCATTTGACTCACACTAAGATTCGCAACCCAGCATCCTGTTCTGCTTGGCAGTGAAGAAACAGCTGAAAGTTAGACTGGATGAGAAAATCTTCAAACATAACCTTGAGAGAAAATCACCGGCCACCTTCTTGCTGCCCACCACCTCCAGGGTGCAGGTGAAAGAAGGTTTGTGACTACTGTGACTGAAAAATCTTGCTCCGTCACCTTGCTCCTGAATGGATCTTGTCATATGTTTGTTGTCTGGTTCCGGGTCCAGGAGGAGAAGAGAGGCCTCAAGAAGACATCAGGAAGGTCCAGGAAGACATCAGCATGATCCACAACGCAGGTTTCAGAATCAGTTGGCATTTTGCATTGCTCCTATTTCACACGGGAAGATTCAAATGAAGAACTTAGAAAGATCTTATAAACTGAAAACAAACAGGAGACAGCTCTTAATGCTGCTGTGCCATAATCCACGCTACCCCAAACCATCCTCTGAGGCAAGAAACAGAAAATCCCCATCAAGGGAACAGCTCCATAAAACAGAAAAATAAAGTATAAACAGAAAAATAAAACCAGATACCAATGTGTACCCAAAGGAACTATTAAATGCAAAATGTTTGTCAGTATAGGATGCTCCACTTCACACATCTGGGCTCTCAGCAATACAGAACATTTCTTTAATTGCTACACCTGAGACCGAAAGCAAGAAATAAATCTAAGGACTGATCTCAATGTATTTTGAAACAGGTGGAGATAAGTAGCAGCATGAGGATTTCATTGTCAGTAATCAAGCAGTTACACATTATTGTGTTAAACAGATACGTTCAGGATACAGCTACGCATCTACGATTTGATGTCTTTTTTTTAATTCCTTCGGGTGCCAGACTTTGTGGAGATAATCGTGATAAACCTCCCATTTGGTATATATCATCCAATACTTTTTGCACGGTCCAAGATATCAGTAAGGCAATATCCAGTGGAAAAGGCAACGGACTAGAAGTCAGAGCAGCTGGGCTGACTCTAGGCTGCTGCTGCTTCTTACGGGGTCGTTGTGTGTCACTGAACTTTTCTGTTACTGTTTTACTTACTCAGACTGTAAGTACTGGCCTTATGTTTATACAGCACCTTGCATAATGGATCCTCAGTCTCTCCTGGTCCCTTTGAAACGTGCAAGTTATTATTGTCCACTCAGATTCATGACTTAGCCCTTTCCATACAACAAACCTCATGAAGCCAATGCATCTATCAAGAGAAAAGGATTCAAAGTTAGGCACAACGCAACCAAGGGGATAACTACCACTACTCTGAGAAGCTGTTTGATATTTCTAAATTGGAAAATGAGTTACTGGTTGTTTTACTCAGCATCTCTATCACCTTCACCTCTCAATAGGACGGCAAGATGTTCCCGTGACTTTTTTTTAAGTGGTGTCAGTCTGTACAGAAAGTACTTCTAAGTAAGAATGTGAACACTTTAACATCAATAATTAAACCGATACATTTTGCTCTGAATCCAAGCTGAATATTCTGAAATGAATTCTAACAATTTCCTTCAGAATAACACCAAGGTTCATTTCATAATGACTCAATTTACTATAACTTGTCCTTTTGTCAACGATGGCAGGATGTCTCCCATTGCCAGCTGTTATTATTACCTGTACATTTTTCAGCTGTATTCCATGTAGACCTGGTGACCTGGTACTCCATTTACCCAAAATTTTGCGTTCTCATTCCTGTCATTACCCAAATCAAGAACGACATCTCTTGAACTACGATGACTGCCTTAGAGCATTCTCATTTGTTGTACAATGAAAATTTAGTCATTCATTACCTTACAGCACATTAAAGGTCTGGAAAAGATATTAGCTTCTCAAGTCTCATTTTTCAGGTTGGTACACAGATATGTGCTCAAAGATAATCATGTTCTTAGAACTCACTAATACTAAGCACATGATACAGAGGTGTCCTTAAAAGAGTCACCAGGTTTGAGCGAATCTGAGGCAGTTCAGTGTCTTTTCCACCCAATTTGCTCTGCTTTGACACAATTTATTAAAAAGAAAAAAAGTCTGAACTAAAAAGCAGACTGGACAATTTTTTTTATTTTTTTTTAAAGGGCAGAAAATTTCCCAGGTACGATGGCCCATTGCTCTGATTAATAGCAGTGCAGCCAGAGGAAGTGTTCAGCAATCAAAGCCATCAGTCCTGCCTGTCATGATCAGACTGCAATTTTTGGCAAGTATGGGGATCAGTTTCCTGATTTCATCTTTTATAGAGCACAAGCAGAATAGGACATCAACAACTCCTTTCCTCAAAACCAGTGGCTAATTTTATCTGCATTTGCTGGATGTGTATCCCTTTGGAGCAGTGCTCTGCAGATCTTACCAGGTTCGCGTAGGCAATGTCAAAAAATGTTACCTTAAAGTTGTCAAATCAGGACCAAGCCTGAGACTTGCTGATCACTCCTTTTAACGTTCATGGCAGCTGAACACATTTTGAATGTCTGATTGGGTTTGCAAGGAATGTAAAGCTTTTTTAACAAAGCTTGAATTTTCACTGAAAAAAAAAACCCAACAAAACACATTCAGCATCTTGAAATGTGTTCCTGTGCCGATTCAGAAGAAAAAAGAAAAAAAATCAAGTCAATATCAGAACTGGAAAAAAAGCCCAAACACAACCTACAAACCCCAGCTACGCTTGTCCCAAAATACTCTCTTGTGATGTAGTCATTAAATAGCAATGTATTTTCATGCTATATTATAAATACATAAATAAAATATTCAGCATGCATATACTATACAATTAAAGTAAAATTAATAAGGAATGCATATACATTGATGCTACCAAACAATATCTAAATGAAACATTTCCTCTTTCCTCCATCTTTCAGAAGCTTCTGAATCAGTGGACTTCAGACAATGTTTCTCTTTCTTTCTAATGAAAGTTTCCTCTACACAAAGTTTTGTGACCAGCTCAATGACATAGTAATTATTTCTTTCCTGTTTAGAAATATCCTGAATAGGATGAAGTTGAATTTCAGGCTGCAAATACCCCTTCATTGTGCAACTGCCTTTTCCACAGAATTACATTAAACTTAAGGCATTTACTTCAATTTCATTTAAAATAGATTTCCTGAAGCTGAAAAACCTGTGAGTCTTCTTTTGGCCTTCCGCTTATTACTACTACCCATGTAATGATGCCATAATGATTCACTATTTGATGTTCTCCAGCTTCAGACTTATTTATTGTAATTGCCTAATTTCTTATGAGAAAGGCAGATAAGGAAATATTTCAAGAGGCTTGTAAATAACTGACAAGGACCGCAAGACTGCAGTGATTTTTAATTTATATCTAAACTGTTTTGCTGTGCTAGCTGAAATAATGTGTTTGGATAGCTTTTCAGTGCAGTTTGTATCATTCATCACTCAGTAACCGGCATGAACCGTGCACGCTGTCCTAAAACCTCAAGGTATTTGTCTGGTTACCATTACTGCAATGTATTGTATTCTTCTGGAGAACCTGCAATGGAGTTATAAAGTGCATGACTTTGAGTAAAAGGCTCTCCTTTTGATTTAACTCTAGCCAGTCTTACCATCAAGAAGAAAATGGTTCCAGTCCTGCACGGTTGCATGTCTGCTTGGCTTCCCTCTGCAAGGTGAGCCAGGGTTCAGTCTTCTCCAGATCTCACCCACTTAAGAGTTTCACTTAAGAGATATTTTTTAGCTATTTGTTATTGCAGTCCTGCAAAATAGTTGAGGAAATAGAAAACCCTTGCCCTGGAAGCATGAACTTGCAATATTTTTCCATCTTGCCGTCTAGCTCTAAGAGGGAATATGGGTTAGCTCCCAGCACTGTGCTGCTGACATGATGGATGTTACAGGTGGCGGTGCTTATGATAATAAGGAAGTTAATGAGAAAAGCCAGGCTGGTTCATGTTTTGTAAGACACAGAATAAAACCCTACATTTGTCAGCTGGTAAAAACAAACATTGGAAAGGAAAGAAAGGATACAGTCCAAAAAAAAGTTATTCAAAAAAAAAGAGAACGAAACTATCATAGCTGGAAATATCAATGAATGGTGTCATAGATTGGGCTTGTGTAATGATGCCTTGTTTACATGGTTTGTACTAATATTGTTAGTTACTTCCCGAACAAAGGTTGAAGTAAGGATTTATGAGGATATTTAAAAATAGAGTGAGGAGGTTGAGAGAGGAAAGATCTAAAGTACAGACCAACTTCTGTTGAGTTTAGGTGGGTGTCTACAGACCCCTGGGTTGTTCATCGGCTAAAATTTCAGACCTTGTGAAAGGATTTAAATGCCAAAAAAAAAATCCCACCGAGATTTTAGTCATAGCAGCTGGGTGAATCTGGATAAAAGATCGCAGAAGTGATAAGACTTGGGATTTTAGATTCAGTCTAGTCTGTCTTTACTTCTGCTTTGCAAACAGTCATAACCATGCAAAAACAAGGGACATACAGGCAAGACCGTTCGCTCCAATTACCTACACACACAACTTTGCAGAGATGAAATGAAGTGGTGTGCACCTTTTCCATCAGAACCCAATGGGAAATATGGTTCTGGGAGAGTCCCCCCCTCCTTACCCACAGAAAGAGGTGTAATATACACACCCTTTAACTGGAGCTATGGTTAAAATCCACCCAAACACCACAAAGACAGGTTTTGTTCTGATACATGTGGTGGTGTGCTATTTATTCTCTCTTGTTCACTAAAATTAATTTTTGCCAACACTTGAAATTCCTCTCTGTGAGAGAACCACTGGTTTGGCAAAAGTTCAGTGGGAGGTAAAGAACCACCTCCCAGAAACTATTCTAACCTGAAAAAAGATGGGTGAGTGGGTTGAAACATGGATTAATTGGTGCTGAAGTGAATTAGTATATACAGAGAGAAGAGCAGAATAAAAGAAGGCATTTGTAAGCACAGACAGACCTCGAATTGCTCTAAGAAAGGATCTTACACGCACTTCTTTGTTTTCTACTTAATCATTAATTACTGCTGATGTTTTGCAAATACAGGCATGCCTACGCCATGCAACACAGAGGTGTGCTGGAGATCCCCAAGCCAGACACATGAGGAAACCAGCACATCTACCCAGTGTGATGCTGCGCCACAGAGACAAACCAGTTCAGATCCTAGAAACTGCGTCACCTCATAGGAACGTCTCGCTTGGGTACAGCACTGGACCCACCACACCCAGCCAGGACTAAGATCTGCTATCTTCACACTGAGCAACAAGGTATGGGATGGAGACATAGTAATGCCTTAATGGAAGAGTGCAAGCACAGCACATTTCTTGAGAATATAGAAAAGAAACATCTACCACATTAGGCCACCTTGACGTTTCCAGAGCTGATTTACAAAAGGAAGACTCTTAGAAATCAGATTTGCAGAATCTGGGATGGTCTATTTTGTACCGGTTCAGTTTGAGAGCATCTCAAATCCTACTCCTGAGAGGAATGACCCCATGGAGGGAGTTAAATTCACATTTCTTCTACTGTATATTTTGCGTAAGAAATGTCAGAGTGCATGGTCACAAATGGACAGTGAGACAGGCTTACATTATATATCACTGTAGATGTCAGCAGAGGCCCAGGTCAAACTAACTGCAACTGTGATGCCTCCCAGCCCAAAAGCCTTGCTGCTTACTGGGACCACACGAGTAACAGTCAATAAATGCAGGTGTGGACAACACAGGCTCAGCAGAGCACCAGGACCTGATTTTTTGCTCAGTAGCAGTTTCCACTGCTCTCCTTGGGAATGTGTAAGAAGGATGCTCAGATAACATCAGGAGTTTCTGCCCAGTAACTTGGTCCATGTGTGTCTCATGAATAGCCTCAGCTTTAGTGCCTGGTGCTGAGTGAAGATACCAGGACGTGGTCCCCAAAGGAGTGTGCCTGGGGCTGCTCGTACTGCACTGCAGCCTTCAGGGATCTCCAAAGGACATGAAGTCCCTGAGAAAAAGGAACAAAGCTCATAGCCTTTTCCACTTAAAAATAAACCGTTTAAATGAGAGGAAGCGGGGCAGGTGGCTCGTTTCCCGAGCGCCGCGGGGCTGATTGCTGGGCGAGTCCGAGCAGTGATTCACCGGCCGGGTCGAGGCCATTGTCCCGGTCCGCCTGCGCACAGGAAGGAGAACCTGGTCCCAGCCGCCCCAGCGGCCACCGCCCCGGCACACCGCTGCACCCTGGCACGGAGCGGGGCACTCAAAACCTCGGCGGGACTAGCGGATGCAAGTGTTTCCCCACCTTGCTTTCCCCTGCTGAGGTTTCACCACCTGCGCTCTACACTAGTTCTGCTGCTTTAAACGGACCCCAAATACACACAGGAAACAAAATATTAATAATCATAACATGCACTTAGCACACATATGAGAAATCATTGATATTTCCTCTCTTCCTCGGTTCTGGTTAAAACAGCAATCATCAAACCGGGGAGGACAAATCACTTCCCATCCCAGATAGTCTATTTAGGGACGTGCTCATCTAGAAAGCCATGCCAGGGGACACTTTGTGAGCAGGAAAGCTCTGATTTACAAGTAAGCCCCTCCTCCCTATTTAAAAGATATTTTACGACCTCCTGGGTGTTTCTTTAAAAAAGCCTTCCCCTTCCATCAGTCTTGCTCCCTCTTCCCTGTGGCAGTGGCTGATAAATTAAGGCAACGACATGGGTTGGTTATACTGAATCTCCTCCCAGCCTGGTTTGTCTCTCTGCTCGGTGCTGCGATGAAGCTACTGCCCCACTTCCTGCACCGCAGTATGAGGCCAAGAAACAGCCTGCGCTGTCATAAATCCAGGCTTTCCCAGCAAGATCAAGAAGAAGGAGGGCCGTGGGAGGCCTCTGTGGAGGCAGGGGAAGCTGTAACAAATGTGTGAAAATTAACTGGATTCATGTTTACATTTGATATGTCTCCCCATATGGGCACAGGCAGCCATGCGCTCGCTCGGGTCCCACCAGATGCGAGCTGCCTGCAGCTGGGAAGTCCCCTTTTTTTGCGTCACCAAGTCTGAGTTAAGCTGCCTCAGCGTATAAAACGTGGCTACACAGCTCCCAGCCTCGACTGCCTCGCATCCAGATGGAGATAGTAAAGCAAATGTTTGCACCTGTTTGTGCGGACATATACATACTCAGAGGTTTTGCTGACCGTGTCAAAAATAAAGCCTCTAACGCATGGATTCAACAAAAAATTGGATGGGCAAAACTCTGCCCCCATGTGCTTGTAGAGCTCAGTGGGAATCAGATGTGGTCCTCCTGTTGGGTCAGGATGTCACGCACCGCTTTCTAGTAGCTGTTCCAAGCACAGGACAAGCACTTCTTGCTCCTACCTAATAGCGTCACCCCCTCGGCCAGCTGGGAGAGCCTTATCCCTTGTGTGCTGAGTACCGCGCAACAAAACATCGGGGAAGGGCTCATCACAGAGGCACCACCACTTCCTTCTTCAGAGGGGAGACATCGGCGACAATTTAACTCCTTTTTTCACACTGCCAGAAAACACACTTTCACAACGAGTCCTCTGCTGAAAGTTACGTTTGTCAAATCGGTGATTAGCTCAAACTGAGGCCAAGGATTGCAGTTCCTCGGAGCTCTCTGGTGCTCAGTCTGACTATGCCAATTTAAGACAGCAGCAGAATAGGACTCCTTTCCACAGCTTCCGGTTGAGGATTGAGCCTAGATTAATTTAAGTGACTACTTTAAACTAGGAGTTTATGAGTGAAAACTGAGCATAAGGTAACATGGTTTTTCCCCATTATTATTGTTCATAGTATTTCCCAGGAAAATGTCTAAACTGATGACAGCACAATCTACTTTCTTTTTTAGTTATGGCCTTACATTTACTATTTATGTAAAAGAAAAAGGGGAAGGAAAGATTCAGATTTGTTTAATTTTCTTCAAAATTAAATACCTCACTATGCAGCCATGCGCAAAAGCAGACCCAAGCTTTCATCACCTCTCTTCTCTTCTGGAGGTTTAATAATCTCTCATATAGGAGTTTTGTCTTTTTAGCACTGTCTTATTGGGGGGAAAAAAAAGTAGTAAACTTATGCACAGGGTGTTAACTCTTTGATAGTTTGGGCAGCATGCAGGGCTTTTTGTCCATTTTTAAATAGTGGGTATTCAGCCTACCTTCAGGAAAAAAAATCTGTACCTGGAAATCACCTTCTGTGCAATCACCTGATAAGAAAGCAAATGAAGCAAAGCTTCATTACTACTTTGGAGAAGATTTTAATGTGAAAATAGCTCTCCTCTCAGGGAGTTGACAACTTTGTTATTAATGGCTATTTCCTCACATTCTTTTCTTTTAATTGTTGCACAATTACTACTCCAGCAGAGCAGGTCTTGCCCAAGGGAGAAGGGCTGGTGGATGGAGGGGGTGGCCGAGGTAGCAGTGGCGTGGAGTCAGGCCATCCGTTACCCACCAGGTCTACCCAAGAACAATAACAGCAGAGCCCACAGAATGCAATCAAGTGCATTCTTCTCCAGGGTGATTAAAGAAATATTCAATTTGATGCAACTGAGGTACAAAAGCTCTCTGTATCCTTCTTCTGCCAAGCATAGAAGAATGCCTTACTTTAAATGACTTACAAAACCTCCTGTATGCCAAAGACGTATCATTTACATGGAATCCAGGCAGCTTCATGCAATCACTGCTTACACATAATTGTACCAAAAGTAGTGGGGGGAATCTAAATAGAGGAGGGGAAAATCTAAATGAAGTCAGTCAGCTTATCAGTGATCAAGGTTTATTTTACTTCTCTCAAAGAAAACCTACAGAGATTTTGCTAGGAATCTTTTTTTTCTCTACTAATGGGACAAATCTGAAATGAAGAACAAAAAAAAAAAATATTTCTTAATTCTTATTTTGTAATTGCACCCAGTTTAAAATCTGCAAATAATATAAAATTGATATAAAGCCACTTCTAATTAAACAAGACAAGGTAGAAGTGGCAATGGGTGAAAATTTCAAGCAGGCTGTGAGTTTGTTTTCCTTTCCTTGTTTATCTCAGGCTTCTGCTCCCCAAAATCTCTAACAATGGTGTAAATCACAGCTCTGTTTCTTCAAAATATTGTTAAACATCCACCAGGAGAAAATAACATTTTGCATCACTTAACAGCAGTTGTGCCCTAACATATTCAAAATCAATTATGTTTCACATCATGCAGTCTCAACTTTTAGCAGTTATTTGTGGTGCTAATTTGAGTTGTCCTGGATAATTAGAGGATCTGTATCCCCATCATTATAAAAAAAAAAAAAAAATTACTTTTGCTAGGATTTGCACAGAGGTACTAATGGCATTACAATCGCAGTGATTTTAATAAAGGCTAGATTGTGTCTAGCTCTAATACTCTGAATCTTTAATAAATTTAACCTACAATATCCACAGAAGATAATGAAGTGCCTTTATCCCCATTTTCTATTTGGAAACGGAAGCTCAGCAGTAGCATGGTTTAGATGCTCAGAGGCATAAGCACCCTGCTTACCTCCACTTCTAACACACACACACTCATTGGGGAAAAAAAACAACACAACCACATGGATGGTGACAGAGAAAAGTGCTCAGACTCTCCCTGGAGAGGGCCTGAGCTGCTGACACCAATATACCCATGAGCTGGTCTCTGTCTTAATGGACTGCAATGTTTCTAGGGCCAGCCTGGCTCTAGCAGGAAGGATTCACAGACACAAGACTTAAGTAAGCTCTAAAATATGGTGATGGGGAAAAAAAATAAAAAGAGTACTGGAGATTTGCCCGCAGCAGGGGAAGGAACTTGCCTGAGGATGGTTATTGTTTCAGAATTGTTTGATGAAATAATAAACAAAATACTGCACTGCTAATAATTTCTGTAGACCTACGATGCCTTGCAATGCAGAGGAGTACACATACTCCCGGCCCAGAAAGGACTTCCTGCATAGTTTCAATCTGAAGAAACACACACTCATTTGTCAATGACAAAAAAGCTAGAAGGCAATTTCTTAGCCTTAGTGCTTTCTCTAGAGCAGAAATAGTCCCATCAACATTTAACGTGTTTAGAGAGATTCAAATGGTTTTAACACTCAGGCTTCTTTTCTAAATTGAATTAAAACTGCACTGAACCAATATTGCAAAGGACAAAGGTCAAGGCTTTATTTATATAATACAAGGATGTAATGCAATAACCGGCTGTTTGAGACACGTAAGTAAAGGATCAGGGACAAAGCTGCAGACAGGATGTCAGTACTGCACAGGGAATTAGCCATGCAACTCCCTCTCATTAATTGCAGATACGCACATCCGAATCACCATACATCATTATGAAAACGTACCAAGCGATAACTGTGATTCATACTTTACCATTAACAATGCAGCAAAAGGTGAAAGAGGATGGTGCTCTTCCGGCACCATTAGGTAACCATGGCCGTGTGCTCTTCCTATGTCCAATCTGAAACGAAACAACAGCCATGGAACAATATGGTAGGAAGTAATTTTCATAATCTCCCGAAAGTGCCATTTTTTAGAGTGTTACTATATAAGGAATAAGTATACCCATACCAATTGTCAGGCACTAATATAATATTTTTCTACAAAACCCTAACAAAAATAAATATTGTTATACCTTGCAAGATCTCCAAAAGCATATTCTGTATTGTCATATCTGTCAGAGACAAAAACAGTCTTGTAAGCTCAGAAAGACCTTGAAAAGTTCAATTTCTAAATCCCATCTTTGTGCAAAGTAGGCTACTTGCTTAACATGGGACATACCCTGCAACTCTACTCACAGTCAAGTGTATTTACAACTTCTTGGAGCCCACCATATATGTTTTGGTTACAAGAGTACATCTTAGCTTAGTGCCAAACATTCTCTTGATATGTTTTTGTCCAAAAACATAAACGTACAGTTTCAGCAACAATAACGCAGAGAAGATAAAAACAACATACATAAAGAGCAAATTACTTAACAGGACCAGTTGCACTCTTCAATATTCTTGTGCCATTGGTATTGACTTCAGCAGAGGAGTCGTGCACACAAACGGCTGAACTTGACCCCTGAAAACCTAAGTGACTGGATTCAGTCAGAGAGCAAGGAACTATTTCCAAGAGTTGACACCTCTTGCAACAAAGCTCCTTGTGTGTATGAGGTCTGCACAATACCGGTTCTCATAGTAAAAGTGAGATGTTCATGAGGTAACAAAAAATTACTCAGAGCATGGAAAAGGAACACACACCACATTTAAAATTATACACATTTGATTGAAATGTCTCTGACAACATAGAAATTTAATTGGTTTGGTTGGGTCTGATATAGGTGATGGTTTTTCATTTTTATTTTTTTTTAATGGGAGTGTCACACCATATTCAAACGTTGACTTTCCGGTCTGTGCAAGACTGCCACAAAGACAAAAATCCATCTCATTGTAACAGAACGTACCTAAGGCTTTAGTGCATTATCCTAAGAGCCTGTTGACATTTGGCTTTGTCCTCATGACATCTGTAACTAATGCAAAATTGGAGCTCTTATCAAGGGCTTTAAAATAAAATTTACCAGCATTAACTGCCAGGTAGCCTTTTTCAAATGTTTTCCATACACTTTCTGCACTAGATTTGGAAAATACATCTCTTCATGTAGTCTCTAACTGATGGAAAAGATCCATCAAAGCTCTTCTGGTAACCAGGTGCACCCTATTTTCCCAGGAGCAGCGCTCCGCTGGCAGAGAACAATGACTGATGTTCTTTACCTCAAGTGAACTGTACCCCACAGGCTAGGAGAAAACCGAGCCAAGAATCTGCTCTTCAGCTGAGCTGTTTTACAGGTGAAATCACCAATTATGGCTCGTGTTCACCCGTGGAGTCTTGAAGGAGGATATGCTTGGAATAGGAACTCTGACTACTCCTTGTCATCACCGGTCTCCAGAAAGATACAGGTCAAATATACACTATTTGTAGGCTTTGCCCAACTGTCAGAGCAAGAGGATTCCTCTCTCACGCAGGACAGCACAGGGTGCCTCTCCTGACATCTGAAAGTGCTACAGAGCCTGTAGCTTCTTGCTACTACCAATGCTTCACAGCTAGTGATGATGAAGATGGGGGAAAGTTTTTTGCTCTGTTCTGTTTCCTTGCCCTTGTAACCAAAAATCAGACAACATTAAGTAGGTCATTCATCGATGTTTCTATATCATAGTATTCAATATATAGATTTCAATATATAAAAAATTAGGATAAAGTGCTTTAATCCCAAGGCTCACTTTTTTTTTTAACACTAAACTGATACCTTCAGGAATGGAAGACAATGCTTTAACTTCCATGATTTATCAGTTTTTGCTAAGCTGACAACACATCTCCAAATTACCAAATAAAGTATAAAGTTTTCAATCACTGCTACTATTTCATTATAGTCACCCCAATACAGCTTTGAGACGTAAAGGCCTTAAATTATGACAGAGAAAATGACTTACATAAGAGTTGTGAAATTTCTGTGTTAAGGTTAGTGTTTTTTTACTTTACAATACAGTTCTTCAGGATGGGAACGTGCTCAGCTTCCTGAGTTTTTTGACAACTGAAGATGCAGAGTGTGCAGTAGAGGCTGACTAGCACCCAATTAGAGCTGTCCTTTAATTTCCATGATCTCCTGTCCCATCCTGCTTAGGACAGTCTCTCAAAGACTAAATTCTACCCTTAAGTTACTGTCTTTCACTCTCTGCTCATGTGGACTAAAGTTCTGCAATATAAAATACTTCTTACTTGAGTCTCTGCTGAACACTAAGCAGCTTTTTGTAGAGGTAAAACTCATGAGTCGAAACCATTCTTTGGTCAGCTTTTCCAGACCCCCAGAACTTCAGGCTGCCCTGAGTCCTACAGTACATTAACCCATGCTGAAGAAAAGTATCCCACAGCCTAGATCAAGGTAAAAGGCAAAATCTTTCCAAATGAAGAGGATGCACTGCTCTAATTTCGGTTCCTCTGAACAAAATAGGGAGATAAAACACAGGTTTCTGACCATGCTTCAAAAGGCGTTTCAGCCAGTTTTCCATCAGGTTATCTAAATGCGAGCAATCACACAGATTTGAAACAAGGAGTCTTAACAAGCTTGGTGGCATTGCTACACATGTAAATGAACCCTCAGGAGGGAAAAGAAAAAGTATAATGGCTGGTTTGGGATTGAGGGACTTGCTGTGAGCCTGTGCTTAAACAAAAAAGAGGGAGGTGAGAAGAAAGTGAATGCATGGCAACACACAGCATCAGAAAGAAGGGGATATAAAAGTAAAATGAACAGTTCCCTGTCATTGCTCAACACCAAAATAGTCAAACTTTTCACACATGACAGAGATTTAAACACAACGTGGACAGAGGAAATTATTACTCCAGCTCTACAGAGAGAAACCCAGTCCCAAAATACAACTGCCTAAGAATTGGGAAACCCCCAGTGACTGGACATACCCTAACTCAGCACTGGTCTTGTTCATTTTGATGTTTCATGGTGTAGGACTTCGGCCTGCACAAAGGCAAGCACAAAGGTCCTTGTGTTTGCTTTGGGCCTCCGGCTGCTATTGTAATACACAATACCATAAATATTGCTCACATTCTTTCAGCAGTACACAGCAAATCTAGAAAATGAACTGCAACAATCTGGACTAAGGGTCCAGTGTGTCCTAACCAACAATTTCCTCATCCTCCTTGAACAGCCATTACAAAGGAAGAAGAAACAGAAGTGGGAGCAGAAGGCAATAACAGAAGGAAGAAGGGAACAGACAGAATGTTACACGGACCCATCTCCGCAGGAAGCCTTCTGCTGCCCCCAGGCACCAAACTGCTGGAATAGAATGAAGGTCGTAAAAACCAACCAGCCAACACCACAAATCAAACTGCATCGAGCAGCTCATTCCTGGAGAACGTGGGTGGATGCAGCACAACAGAATAAGAAAAAAAGTGATGCCAACATCTTGCTCAAATGAACACATCAGCTGAACTTTTTTTTGTTACAATAAAAGGAAATATAATTAAATGCAATGTGTAAAATAATTCAAGAGCTTATCAGCAGGGAGGAGAAAAACCTACTACATTCTAGGGGTGTTATAACCTACTGCTTTTGAATTGCAAACCAGTGAGCT
>NW_009648041.1:4140235-4179246 GCF_000708025.1 Charadrius vociferus | reverse complement strand
ATTTTAGAAGAACAGGCAAGACCCCTTCTGAAATATCTCTGTGACTACATCTTAGGAAGTTCCTGCAAGCAGGCACACAGTTGCTTGGAGGCCATCAGAAATGGGATTACCATCTCCATGCTGAGACACACAGAGCCCATAGCCAGGTACCCCAAAACCGCATTTGCATTCTGCAACTTTTAACTGACAGAGACATGCAAGTAAAAGCTTCTCCTGCAAGTACGGGGTGTGCGATCGTACTCTCCCTGGGTAATCATTTACAAAATGAACAGTTTGCTCTAAGGGAGGGCAAAACCCTGTGCTTCCTGAAATCAGCTGCATAAATCCTATTGACTTTTGGAAGTCTCTGATTTCAGTGGGTGACACAAAATCCTACAGCACCAAAATAATAGCTGTGTAAATATGCTGCATGGAGGGAGCTAAATCTGTTTTGACTACTGTCATTCTCTGTAGGACATGTTAATCTTTATAGAACTGGATATTTTTTAAGCTGTGGCAATTTAGAGTTTTCTGGCTCCTGCTGCCAGCTCCTCCAAGACCTACCTAGCCATGATTTTGGTTAGAGTTATTGTAGGTACTGAAGGGCTGTTCTTTCTCCTGGTGATGGAAGATCACCCCAGCTTTTCTCCATGCAAGGTGATTTTACTCCTCCCCTTCCAACTTTCCACCTTTTTGCATCCCTTGTTTGCTTGTGCTTGTATCCATCCCTCAGCCAATCCACCAACCTTCGAATTTCTTCTAACAAAAGCTGTACTATAGCATCCACAAGGCAGGTACACTATAAAAATCAAGAAGGAATTGCTTCTCCGTGCTGCATTCATGCCAAAGGTTACAATTCCGCCTGGTTCGGACCTGCCCAAGGCCTGGATCTGTCCTTGGACCGCTCAGTTTTACGCAACGCTGCTCCCCATACCAAAGATATGTATCAAGATTGAGCAGCACATAGGTGCCGGTGGGGCCATTCAAAGCCTTGTGGAGGTCTCTGACCTCCTCTTAGGAAGACAGCAGCTTGTGGCCATAGCGGAGATGCGGAGCCAGCGCTATGCAGAAGTGAGCCCCGTTAGCCGTGACGGAGAGCAGCCACCGTTGACAGGCTGCTTGGTGGCCTAATGAGGCAGTCGGTTCATTCCCCGCTGCAGCAGACGGGTGTCTAACCTCGCGCAAAACCATCACCACAATTGGAAGTAATTGGGGGCCTTTTCGCCAGGCTCAGCAGGGAAAGCGAAGAACGAAAGGGCACGGGCAAACGACTGCTGGGGCTCTGCCGCGGTCCCCTCGGGGTCGGGGCGTGCTGGTGGCAGGGTGTGGAGGTTCGCAATGCCACTGCCCGCTCCGGGCTACCCCTTCAAGGTAGGGTGCGAGCCCCGCCGTCGACAGTCAGGCGTAACCACTAAGAGCCATTAAAATAAACCCCAGCAAAAGCGTTGCTGACATCCCAGATTATATAAAGGGCTGGTTTTAGGCAGCAGCATTGCCTCTGTGTTGTTACAGACTCCCTTCCACCCTTCTTACTCCATTTCTCATCAGTGGCGGTAGCTCAGGTCTCATAATAGAAAGTCCCATGCTTGTCCTGGTCTCCTCACCACACACAGAGCAGGAATTTGAAGCAGCGTTATTGTTTGGGGTACTTCAGGACTCAATGTTCTCCTGAAACGGTTTTTGTTTCTTTTAAAAGCATTATTATTTAACAGTTTGATTAAAAATAATACTGAAGTGTGAGAAGGGGCACTTGTGACACAACAACCTGACCTACCAATTTAAATTCCCAAATGCTCTAACACAGAGCCCTTAGATGGAGGACATTTAATGACCGTATTTGCTAAGGACATGCAGCAGAGTATTCATCTTTGGCCAAATCTTTTCTTTTTTTTTTTGATATAGCTGAGCCTCTCCAGAACATCCTCTTATCCCCAGGTTGCAGCATGGCTAAGGTGCAAACCTCATCAGCTCCCAAAAGCCACAGATTAAGAATGCTCGGAGTTATTGCATACACCAGACTGGCAATCCAGGACAAGGCACATCTTGAGCATGCTACCGTTTCCCCTGCAAGCAAGGAAGGGCTGAGAGGGCTGAGCTGAGCCAGGATGCTCACGCCGGTAAGGGGAGAACTGAAGCTTTTGGTGAGGGCTGCTGTCTGCACAGAAGTGATGAAACCACCATTCCAGGTGTTTGCCCAGGCTCAAGACATCCAGCAGTCTCCAACATCAGTGCATTTGCTCTGAGCGCATAGCATGTTTTCCCGCTGTGGGTATCTAGCACTACACAACGCTAAAGCAAACCAAAAGCCCTTCCTGACTTTCCTGTAACTGAAGATTACTTAAAAGCCAAGCTCTAATGCAAAGCATTAGTGCACAACCACTTTCTTAAATGTTTGGGTATTTCACCTGCTGAATATAAAAGCCCTTTCATTGGGGGACAGTATGACCTCATCACTGAGTTTTTGGCTCAGAAATCGTCAAATTGAGAGAGGAAGCCACAGTCTCACATACTCGCTCTTCTTTCAGTAATTGTTAATGCAACAGATGCTCTGAGACATTTAGGTTCTCTGTGTCAGTTTGCTCCACAGGTTACTGTATTTTGGGGTTGCTCCAGGCTGGAGGAAGCAGTGGGACAGCCTTGGCGATGGCAATGAGACAGCAGGCCTGGGGAGAGCAGGAGTCACAGAAGGGGTGGGTAGGCAACAACAAAGAGCATGCAGCTCAGAAGTAGGGACTGAAAAGCGAGCACAGACAGGCTCCACCATGTCCCAGGATTATGAAAAGGACAGAAACAATTACCAAAGAGAAAACAGCATCTGAATTGGCCTTTGGGAAAAAGACGGTGGCAAGAAAGCTTCTCTGAACACCAGAAGAAGAGGCAAAACAACCACTTTACAGTGTAGGCATGGTCAAGGCAACTGAACCCTGAAGACAAAAGGACTAGCGCGGGAAAGCAGAAACTGTGGTCTGGAGAAAGGACATGCAACAGAAAATCTGATTACTCTTGAGGGCAGAGTCGACTGAATTTCAGTCCATGGGGAGTTTGGAATAAAATTATCATCATTCTGTTTTGGAGAAAGGATTAGAAATTACAGTGCTCTTCATAGACAGGAAATAAGAAAAAAAATCCATCAAAACAATATTAAGTTTTTCCAAATTAGGCAACAGCTGAGATTCCCATTTCTTGGTTCCTCAAGCTGCCAGTCACTCGTATTTCCTTTCCAGTAAGCCAAGAGGGAGCCAGGTGTCCCCAGGCCCTTTCCCAGGCTGTCAGGAGGGTGCAGCAGAGATTGCCAGACCCCTGGCTCCTCCACAAGGAAACCATGGAGCCGGGTACCCTCAACCCAGGCAGCTGCTGGGACACCACTATGCTAAACCTGCAGACACCGGAGCCAGGAGTAGCTTGAATGGCTGGGAGGCACTCAGCCAGCAGACCCTAGAAACCCAAACTCCCCGAGAGCTTGCCAAGCAGCTTGGCAGCAACCAGGCAAAGGGCCAGTGCTTCAGCGCAACTCAGTAGTAACCTTGTCTCCGCTTTGGTATCAGCTAGTCAGTCTTCTCCTAAAGACATTCGTTACCTTTCCCGCTGTGAAGCTGCATGTGTGGCCACTGAGGTGGTCCCACTCCCCACTTTCTACCAGCGCTCACAGCTGGGTACAGCAGACAGTTGTCTGGATGTGACCCCAGTGCGGCCAGTGCATCTTCTGTGTCAAACTTCATGCTTGACACTTATTCCCCCACTCTCCCAAAGCTGGACTTAATGCAGACTGCAGCAATTGTAACCCATTCTTCCTGCGCTACATTCTTGACTTGAGATTGCTTTGCCTCCATCCCAAGACAACGCATAAAATTTTATTAGGGACATTCTATAATAGATAACTTTTCAGTTCTTGTTTTGACCATTTACTGCTATAGGATGTAGTTGCTTCATGCACACACAACATCCTCGGGCAAAATACTCTGGTAAAACTTAACATTCTGGAAGGCTTTATAGGATCTATGATCCCAAGAGGGTCTTTGAATATGTTTTATTGATTTGTTTTGGCTCTATGTGAACAAAGAATCGAGGGCATATCCTGCAGCTTTAACTTAGGCTGGTGCTATATTACAGAAAGGGGGACTTTTGCCCCAATCAGAATTGGGCCTTCAGTCAACAACAGCAAAAGACTCAAATATGGCCTTTACATGAAAGAGTCATCTGAAGAATGAGCTTTGCTAGGACCCAGCCTCACATCTCTTACAAATCACGCACACTCTCACTCACTTTCAGGAGTTCTGCTCCTACCTTGTTCCTGGAAACTCAAAGAAGAAAAGACAACAGGAGAGCTGTCACTGATTTTTCATGAGATACTCTACGGGGTTTTTTTTGTTTTGTTTTTTTTTTTAGATCACCGTGAATTTTCTTTTCCCCAGATTTCCCTAACCTCCTCTTCCCTGCAGCGTGTCTGTTTTAGCCAACCTCTACTCTTCCCTCTCGTGCCCGGCACCGCAGTCTTTGTCGGAGAAGGCGCAGGGAGTTCAGGTTTTCCCCTCTCCATTTCTCTTTGGACCTGACACTGCTTCTGACCCCTGCTCAGTTTTTGCTTTGAAGTGCTTTTTCTGCTCTCTGCTTTCCCACCGGATCGCGTTAACCCTCCTCCTTTCCCCACTCCATCAGTTGGCTTCAATGAGCGAGAGGAGCTCACTGGAACCTCCTTCTTTTGTCTTATCAGCGCGCTTTCACTTCTCATAAAATCTTACCCACCTTTCACATAAAACAGTTTGGCAAAAGGCGATCACTGCGGAGCCCTGGAAAACACTGCTAAACGTCACACGGGGAACAGCGCTAGCTGCGGGAGACAAGCTGGTCGAATAGGTCTCACATCCAACCCGTGCGACTTCACAGAGCCGTCTAAAAGCAAGAAGCCACATGCTGCCCGCTCCCCAAGATGACTGCATTTAAGCGTCCTTTTTGTCACATGTTGTGAACAACGGTGCCCTTGCGTGGCTCTGTATCTTTGCTCCTGCTCTCTTGTAATTTTAATAGGAAAAAGCCCACAAATTTGGCCTAAGTATGGCTGACTGGTTTGATTCAGCCTCCTTGGTGCTACAGCTCCTGGCTGATGGATGTTCAGGTCAAAACCAGAAATGGCATCAGCACAAAGAGAATGGTTTGGCTCTCACTTATTAAAGACTCCTGAAAGCTTTCCAGATCTATAAATATACACATTATTCCCACAGAGGGGCAGAAAGAGAATGATTTGTATCCTTCTAGCTTGTTCTGTTAACACATTCCCATTTTTCAGTGTTTCCCAGTTGGATAAATACCATGACAAACAGAGGAAACCCCTCTGAGAGAAAATGCATTTTAAAGTAAATTGCAGTGATGTGTAGTTTATAAATATTCGTAATGGTATGGGGGAAAATATCTCTATTCATCACATTAACGTATGCTGAATACAAAGATGACCAGTCTCCACTGATGCCTTTTTTTTTTTTAAAGCTATGAATAGAATTTCCACTATAGGAAAAATAATCTGAATACTTGTGTATGATATATAAACATGCATACACAAACATATAGACAAAAATACTTTAAAGTAGAAAATGTTATTTTAATTACAATAGTAAAGCTTGATTTATTTTCTATATCTCTTTTGCCAGAAAGTCAAACATCTCACAAAATCTGAGTCATATTGCCTGAGGATCAAAACCAGAGAAAATTCAAAGCTCGGTAAACATTATAACCTCTTAACCACTCCATTAGTGAGAACTGATGATAACATTTAAATAAGAATGCACAAACATTATTTTGCTCAAAAATTACATTGCAGAGGATAAACTATAAGAGCTTGGGAATACTCTGGTTAACGCAGCAGGCTAAAGGACTCGTACAGGTCTGCCCTCCAATCTCCTAAGGATTTTTTGTTATTGCTTAGCAGACTATTAATTATTTTTTAAAGGATTATCATAGTTAGAAATTCCAACTCAGGATTCGTCACTTGCCACTTGAGAATACTGCAGCAAACGTGCGCATTTCCCCACATGTACGTGATCTACATGCACACGAGGCTTCAGAGTTTGTGGGAGCAGCGCGTGGACACTGAGCCACAGCATTCAAACACACCTCAACGGGTAAGGCTGGGTTTCGGTCATCTCCTTTCTAACATCTCTGGACAGGTTAATTCCTCTGTGCCATAACGATACAGCTGTAAAGTCAATAACAACCTTTCCCTTCTCTCACCTCTTTAACTACCTTGGGTATTTCCAGTGTTTAAGGAAAGCGCTACTTCTTAGCCTACAAACATCTTTCAGCTACGCAAATAGGTGTTTCTTGCTGTTGTTCATTTTCCAGCTTCCATCATCATCATACAGTTAAAGAATATCTGACATGAATCATTAAAAGCCCACCCCACAAAGCTGTCCAAGACAGAAGCCAGTCAAGAAAAGCACTGGGAACTGCACATACGCAGTGTACAGCCCCTCACTTCACTGCTACCGGCTTGCTTATGTGCAGTGATGACTTCTCATCTTTAAAAATTAAAATAATAATAATAATAATAATACACACCCGGCACCCATTTAGCTGTCTTTCTGGCAAACAGCTCAACCGAATGGAAAACAGGTTGGGAATAACCTACTTTGATCTCCCCATAGTCCCTGTGAAAGTCAAGGTGGCCGAAGCCACTGGTGTCGCTTTCCACACATTCCCAGTGCTGCTCCTCTGCTCGAGGGTTTCAGGAGCCCCAGGTGGCCCTCAGCAGAGCCTCCTCCTTCCAGGTACCTCAAGGATTTTAGCAAGGTGAATGCTCACGATTATGGAGCTGGCTAACGGCCATCACTCATTTTACACTGGCCATTAAGCAGCCTGCAGGCAACCAGCACAGATCTGAAGCTGCTGCATATGTTCATTTTGCCTGGAGGAAAACAAGGTAGGGGAAGGAAAAACTGGCAGAACGCATGTCTTGACTCTGTACACAAGTATCATCTCGCACCCTCCCATTCTGGCTTCTTATTTTTATTGCGTTATGCCCTCGAGATCTCAGCCTTGCCGTGCTGGACAGTGTAGAAGGTTGAATCAGCATCTCCCCCACGCAGCCCGCGGGGCGGCAGCAGCCATGTCCTTACTGGTAGGTTCAGGGCACCAGTTGAAGGCGGAAAACCTTTGGCCCCACCAAGATCAAAGGGAGCTGTAGTGGGCCGTACTCTACACTCTTCCACCACAGCATGAGAGAAATGGCTTTCAAGAACAACAAAGAGTATGTACATTCTGTACCATGTTAAAGAGGGAAAATAGCAACAAGGACAAGAAAAGCTTGGGTTGTGAAGGATGTTCCAGTAGAAGTGATTAATGGTGTTGAAAGAAACCCCAACTGTTGTTTCAAATTTCTTTCCAATTAGCCACGAAGTTACTCAAACCTTTTCCCCCTTTTTTTTTTTTTATTTTTTACTTTTTTTTTTTTCCCTTTCTTCCTTTTACCTGTGTTTGATTTAGAATCAAGCTTGGTGATTTGTGTTATGACAGCAAAAATAAAGGATCTGCGTACTGTATGCATGGGGATTTAAAGCATTGCCTTTGATGGCTCATTAGCTGCATGTGGCTACATGCAACACTGCTCGACTGAGATATATTGCCCAGGATTTAATTCCAGAATAATTTCAAAGGCATTAAATCGAATGCTTGCCCTTTTCACCATGGTATTTAAATGGTACTTTGTATGCCAAGCTTAAAAAAAGAGCAGAGGAAACACAGATGCAGTACTGCTGGAGCGTGTATTGAACTTTGTTAAAATGTTAAACATTTATTAGAATTATTTTTTTTTTTAAACAAGATAGTGTTAAACCAGTTGTTACTTCAATTAACTTTCTTTGCTACAAGGGAGAAAGGAGATTATAAATTATTTTTTTTTTAACTAACAAACAGCTCTCAGAACTAGTGAACAATATCTCATTTGTTGGTTAAGACTTGAAGACAAGAATGGTCTCAGGGTGGAAAAATAGAAGTCAGCACAGAAATGTGCATGGAGCAAAATAAACCAGACAAAGCTCCCGCAGTCGAGAGGAGATCAAACTCCAGAGATGAGCTGAAGGTCACAAGTCTCACAGCTCTCCGGGCACAGCCCCTCCGCTGCTACTCCTGCGGGAGGGCGGTTCCGGTGCCCACTGGCCAAAGCTATGGCAAGCTCTCAGCTCACAGCCTGGCAGGGAAGTCCAAGGATGGGATCCTGCCTCCGACGCATGAAAACAACCCTCCAGAAACAGGCTGAGCTCTCATTTACTGCTGA
Organism: Charadrius vociferus; assembly: GCF_000708025.1. Classification (NCBI taxonomy): domain Eukaryota; kingdom Metazoa; phylum Chordata; class Aves; order Charadriiformes; family Charadriidae; genus Charadrius; species Charadrius vociferus. The sequence continues at coordinate 4,171,004 of NW_009648041.1, read as the reverse complement.
TCTACAAACTCCGTTAAGATAGAGAGCCCTGTATTTTCTTATTTTCCCTCCATCTGCCTCTTCCCCGCAGTTTCAGGGATGCCTGCTGGTAAAACATCCAGCTGACGGTCAAACTTTAATTCTGAAATGAAACAAAAACCCAAAGCACAATTTGGCTTGGACTTACAGCAGGGACATTCCCCTGCCTGACTCCCCTTGCCTGCACTTCGGAGCAGTTGGTTGTGCAGGGGCAGCAGCCTGGCATCATGCCCCCCTGCCCTGTCCCTTTGCCTTTTCAAGCCTTTATCAGCATCCCTGTGTCACACACACACCGGCATTTCATCATCTGGTCAGGAGGTGTTGGTAAAACATAATAGCCGCTTACACCATTTTATTTTCCATGTGGTTACAATTGGCTGAAGCTGGTGGTTCTGCCAGAGCCTGAAGGACAGAGGGCATCACTAGAATTTGCACCTGGATTTGAAGCTTAACACCATTTGGGAAATGCACGCGGTTGCCTAGAACTGTGTTTTCATGCAGCAAACCTCAGAACCCTACAGCAGTAATATAGCGCAATTCAGCTTCAGCTGGAAGCCACATTTTACCTCCTCAAACATGGGACTTTTGAGCAGCCACTCAGAAAAAGATGCAGTAGGCAGAATTTGTTTGCATTTTTGAGCCCATTTCAGAGCTCATCCGCCAAGAGTTGCGCTTGGTAAAGCTACACCACAAACTAGCAGGTTATTCTGCACAGATGATCCAGGCAAGGGGTACTTTCCGGAAAAAAAAAAAAAAAAAAAAAGGCATAATTTTTCCTTTTGTATGAATCTGTTTGTCTTAGAAGCTTCCCTTCAAATTTAAGATGGTTGCTAGACTGTCCATCTGAGCAAGCTCCCACCAGCACCGCCATCAGTCTCTTCTTAGAGCTTCACTCGGAGCCACCTCTTCATCCCCTTCACCCTCAACACAGGTATCTCCAGGGCCCGAGCGACTTCCCCTACCGCCACCTCTCCTCTCTACAGCCCCAGTTCTCTTCCTGCAGTGATGTTGTCCCATGGTTTCCCATTTACTAAATTACCCAGGCAGCATTATGGCGAGGCAGTGTGCATGGATTTTTATAATCACTCTGTTTATAAACACAGCACTCTGCTTTAAGCCCTTCTTAAAGTCTACCTGTATTGTGGTGCCTCATTAAGACAAAACTACAGAATTAGATTGTTGAGGGTTTGTTTTTTCTTTTCTTTTTGTTTAATTGCATTTGTTCTAGACATAACAAGATCCTGGTCCTCAACATTACTGCAATACAAACAGTAAATAAAGTAATAATAACAGAGAGATACATAAGAGACCAAATCCATCTCACAGAGTTTTATGAGGCATTTAAGTCCAAATGAAAAAAAAGTCATTTTAATCAATTAGATTCTATGAAGCTGACTTGTTTTAGGTCCTCTAAAAAAACAGCATTAACAATAGCACAAAATTCCTTCATGTGCCTGAAAATGCACACCTGCACACCCAGAGATCCTTGCCACTTCTGCCCTGCCTACCGGAGGAAGTGCAAAGGAGCAAACCTCTCCGAACACGTGGGCTGCATCTGGCTTTGGCTCTCTGCTGTGCTGAGCAGCCGGGGCGAGCACAGGGGGGCAGAGGAAAGGTTGCCCAAATTCCAGTGCCTAAAGACCAAGTCCTGTCTTGTACCTCGCACCAGATACCACAGCTGGGAGTGGAAGAAGAGGCACCCAATAAATTTGGGCCTGAAGCAAGACCTCCAAAGGGTTTTGTTTTCATGGCAAATCGATCATCTTTAAAGTACTTTGTCCAACCCTGGGTCCTTCTAGGGCTGTGCAAATACCTGACTGCCATGAGATGGATTTTATCATAGCAACATCCAGGAGCACACTCAGTTCTGACATTTCCACGTTTACTCTGACTCACTCACCCCTGTAGCTTGGAGACTTGCATCATGATGTCTCCATCCATGGCGAAAACCATCACACATACTCTGCCTCAGTACATCTACAACGCCTACACCTACTCTCTCACAAACACTGGTCATCAGATAGGGATGTTTTTATAGAGTTAAAGTTCCCAAAAAGTGAGAGTTTTGCCCAAGGATGCCACTGGATCACAACCTGTGAGTGACCGGAAGCTCCAGTTATTGCTCTTAAGAGTTATTGCTGATTGTGCAGAGCCTCCTGCCTCCCACCACAGCTACTCCGCTTTTCATGTAAGTCACTGAAAGACTGGAAATTCACAGAAAACAAGTGGAGGCAGAAATGAATTCCTACTTATTTTACAAGAATATGCTAGCAGTTAGGACAAACTATCACGTTACAAATATGCACTTGTATGCAGTAATGTGAACCATAAAAGAGATTAATTAGTGATGCAAACCTAAAATAGATTAATTAAAGTACACTAAACCAGTCATCGTTTCCTCCACAACCTGCTTGATTTTAATCTGACTCACTCTATAAAAGTGTTTTTCTTTGGGTTTATGGTTTGGCCTTTTGTGTCCTACTCCAAAAGTTACCTTCACAGAACAGCCCAAGAAGCACTGCCTACATCAGCAAGGACCTTTATGGCAATATTTATTTAAAAGAGGACAATAGCTGCATACTTATTGATTTCGAGATGGGCTTTCAAAACACACAGAGGGGATTAGTACTCAGCTCATCCTAATGCCTGAACTCATGTAGCTTCTTCAATTAACCTGCAGAAGTAATTTAATGATGTGTTTGATGAGTCCCAAAAGCAAATGATGGGCACTTGCAATGTGCTCAGACAAGATTATGGCAACAGAACATATGCAGGCAGTTGCCGGTGGTCAAACCCAAGAGAAAACATCTACAGAGCCCCGAATCCTTTGCCCATTTGCCTGCTATGATGGTGATATCACAGTAACACCTCAAAGTCCCAGCTGAGATGCAAAGGTGGCATGTTAAATACCATAAATATACAGAAAAAACAAGACTGACTGGATGCCAAAGTGCTTGCTGCTCTCTAGGAAGAGGAGACAGACTGGAAGAAGTCACCCCTTTCTTCCAACCCCAGGACGAATGGTCGGGGAAGGTAAAGGACCAAACCTTCTCTGTGGCCTTTAGCCAGGGCTTTGCTCTCAACTTCAGTGCAAGCTGGAGCAAGGTCCAAAATGAACGAGGGAATCTGAACACAAGTGAGAAATAAAAGTTGCTCTCTGGGGCTGCAGTCTGCAAATCTGAGGATGTGCCACGTCTCTCAGATGTCGGGCATGACTACCTTCGCATGCTGCTATCACTCTGGGTACTCTTTTGGCCTGTAACAATTACCTTGGGATGCCCTTTGTTGCCTCGTATGCCCACAGGCCATTGTATGGATAAAAAGAGGCAGTGAAATTGTTTCCACACTTTTTCTTGGAGTAGAGAGAGACTTTCTCTGCATTCATCTGCACTTTATACCCTATGGCTCACTGCCACAGATTTGTGATGAGTGGAGAAGCAGCTCTTCCTTACAGCTCAGCTTCTTTAATGTGAAATAAGGATACAACAGTCCACTTCCATTCCAAATCCAGCCAGAACATTTTTCTTTCAAAAGCAGTAAAGCAATTTTAAGATATTTCCTTGGGGCAGTGGAAATATGAAATAAAGCAGAGTCTCCAACTTTAAAATAGACTTAGTTTTATTTTTTTTTACTGTGAGCCTTGTGACATATACAGACCACCATTATAGACTAATAAAAGGGAAACTCAATTTTCTGTCACAATGAAGATGACCAATAAAATTTTAAACAAGGACAACACCCATATGATTTTATAAAACCTGAGCGGATTCATAAACCTCCCTTTAAAAGCACACAGACCCTCATAGAAAACATTCTATAGGGGTATAAATTATCCGGCTTTACCATAGAAGGCATATGCGGCACATCTCGACACGCTCTTCAACGTTACCTGAACTACCCCTCTTCAAAGGTTAGGGATTGCTTTTCAGTACCATCGGGTTGTTTGGCAATAGCAACCTGCCTAGCAACACACAATCTTCAGAGCAGAATGCAACACACCAAGAGAATATGAATAGTTAATTAAATTAAAGCAAATATTACTCTAGATTATGCAGAAACGTGTAGGGCTCAGCCAAAATGATGATCCTCTCTGAAAAGCGAGAGAGGATCTCTGCCCTGCAGTCTCAGTAGAGAATACAGAGATGGAGATGGGGAGAAAACACTGCTTAGAGGCAGAAGCAGTACAGCAACTGCTTGCAAACGCTGCGAGTCCCGTGCATCCTTCCTAAGATTCATTTCCTGAGCATGAATGGGTGCCAGTCTTAGGAGCAAATTAGCCAGAGAAGGAGACCAAGAAAAAAGATGGGCAGAGGGATGGTGAAGCAGGACAGAGGCATGGGAGGGTCATACCCACAGGTAGAAACAGGCTAAATATGCTCAGCACTTGCTTGCCTGCAGCGAGAAAAAGACTGCACCGCATAAAGTCCACTGGAAACCAGTCTGGCACCAAATAAAGAGGGAAGTGCTGCAAAACAGGAGAGGGGTCACTATTGGCTGGTGCAGCTATGAGAAGATGCTGGGAACCAAACTTTGGGTGATGAAATAGCAAATCAACTTTCTGAAGAAGCTTTGGAGTGGCATGAAAACTAAAGCAAATATTCAGAAAGAATCCAACTCCTTTGCCTTGGAAGAGGAGGAAAGCTGGATGGCTCCGTGGCCATATACAAGTCCATTCATAGCAGTCAGGAGGACATGGAGACCCCAGGGGAGCACCCCGACAGTTGGGGTGGGCAGTGGGGCTCAGCAGTGTGAGCAGCACCTCCTGAGCCCTACTGAAAGGTCTGTCCTGATTGTACCTGCATATCAGACCAACTTGATTGCCAGCATAATTAGAGAGAAAGAACCAAAATGCTTTCAAGCACTGATAAGAGAGGTTTCTGTGAGGCATGCCAAGGAGGTAAAAAAAAAAAAAAAAAAAATCAAACCCCACACCATGTTTTGCTTATGTCTGGAAATATGGAAACACTGTCCAAACCTGGGAAGAAGGGCCTCTGGGAGTATTTGAATTAGAACCCAAGGACCTGATTAAGGAAAACATTTTAACATGCTTAAAAAGCTTTGCTGCATTAAAGCGCATATCAAGCAAGGTACAGATGTAAGGTAATTATAGAAAGGGGCTTAAAGGGTCAGAATCTTTCTTCATTTAGGAAAAAGGACGCACAGAGTTTACCATTTACCCATGGGCCGCTGCGATTGGAAATAAAGGAAATAAAACTACACCAAACAGGAAAACTACTTCACGTAACAAAAAGCAAGACGACAGTTTAGGGTAGTCCATTCTCAAACCTGTGCTTTTTCTAATAGGTAACACAACAGTTCTCTTCTGGTAGCTACAAGAATTTGATAGAAAAGAAATCTGTACTTCATCCATTTTTTGAACTATTTTTAGATTTTTTTTTTTTTTTGTAGTTTTTTCTTTTTTTGAGGATTGGATGTGTCACACAAATGTCTTCCTAAAAGCCTGCAAGACTACAGGGTGTACGCTCTTTTCCCCTTTAACACCAGTCAGGACAGTGCCGGCTGCCTGCTCTGCATCTGCCTGCATCCTCCAGCCTCAGCGATGCGCTACGGGCCACAGGGACAAGCAGGAGAACGGCAGTGGCACGGGCAAAGCTCCACACAGCAGCATTATAGTGCTGCCTGTAGTGAGGTGGTGGGCATTTTTCTGCGTTACAGAACAGGTCTAGCAATAGCAGTGCTTGAAGGACTCACACCAAGGGTCGGTCTGGTTCTCAGGACAGCAAAAGGCAGGGACAGGCAGCACCGAACGGGTTTTCAGCCACGCCTTGCTCTGACCCAGACACCACTTTCTGTTTTTCTCTGCTGACATGACTGAAACGTTGCTATCTGCATAGGCAGTATCATACTTTAACTCAGATTGACTCAGAGGCAATTCTTGCAATAACGGAGCAAGACTGCATCATTGACAGGAAGCCGATTCACTTGAAATGGCAAATGATGGACTGAAGAATAACAAAATCTGGGAAGATCTGAAATTCTTATCTTCCATGCATTAAGCAATCAAGAACCACAAAACTCCCTAATCCTGCTCCTACCTACTCTTTTCCTTTAATGTCATCTTTTCTTGTCAGGGAAGATAAAACAGATCTGAATCCTGGGATTTATGCTTCAAGTCACTATTGAAATGTTCATGTTCACTTATGTTACACCTCTAGGCACTGAATTTTCAGTGATTGGCCTAGTATTGGATAAAACTAAAAATTAATGATGGAAAAATATTCAAGAACACACACAGGAGGGTAGCACTTGCATCAGAACTAGATTTACTAGAGGATGGCTTAATCGGAGCAGCAGAGTAGGACACAACAAGCATATGCAGAAAACACATCTCCAAATACGTGAGGCTGAAGTAGGCCTGTGGCTTGCTGAACCCAGCTCCTTTTCGTACTGCTGCAAGCCACAGATGTGAGGTGGCAGGAAGATGCTAAAGTTGCTCAATTTAAGGAGTCCCCTGGAGCTAATATGTGGCATTACTGGGGCAGATTATGGTTACAAGTCCAGCTCTGTCACTACCAAAGGGATGCCAGCACCCAGGTCATTCAAACCAATACACTGATATACAGTCACATACAGGATGTAGCAAGTGGTCAGAAGCAGTAGCAGCCATTGATAAAAGATTCTGATAGGACAAAGATAAGGAAAAGGCCTTTTTTGTATGTATTTTTATGTCATTAGGAGAAAAGGAAAATAAAATACCAAAGCTTGCCGATAATTTAAAAACTGAAGATTAAATATTTATCTGTGGTTGTGACACTAGAGTACCATAAAGAAAAATCCTGCTGAGAAGACAAAATATGCCTTCTAAATATAATAAAAAATAAAAATGCAAGGCTGATATAAAGTATTGGCAAGAAAAAAAAAGAAAAAGATGCGAAACGCCCAAACTGGAAACAACATAGGCCCCCAGGAATCCCCTCTGAGAAGCTTTATTGGTTATAGCTCTCATGAAGTCCTTACAATTACCCACTGTACGTATGAATGCAAATAGGTCCAGAGGGTGCATTAACAAAGGACATCATACCAGCCCGAGTGATGCCATTGCCTTACACAGGGCGGATGACGTGTGCGTGCCATTCCGACTGCCTTCCTTAGGAAGGCTGTTATTGTACGAAAACAAGAATTCTCAGCATGGGCTTCACAAGCCAGCGTCGAGGAGCTGCGTCTTTCCTTTACTGCTCAGGACAAAGTACTCTTGGTAAAGCACAGCTGAAACGGGAGGAAGTTTCAATCAAAGCATGGGAAAGAAGAGCTTTGCTGTGCAAGAGGCTGGGGCACATTGAATAGAAAAGGCAAGGGGAATAACGAACAACTCAACCAGCAGAAACAAGAGGATGAATTCAGCTCCCCCAGACAGTGTTTCATCAGTGAGATAAGGCAAAACGACTGGGTTTTATTTTAACTTATTTGGTCTCTGACCAGAGAACTATAAATCTAAATGCCTGGCCAAAATGAAATAAGTTGGTGTTTCCATGTTTACTGAGCCTCTCACTTAAAAAAAAAAAAAAAAAAAAAAAGAAAACACCAGGAGAGACCCAGGCACTCGAGCAGAACTTCTCATGATAATGCATACAGTGTTCAGCCCAGAGGATAAGTTGCCAAGGAAGGTTATCAAAACCAATGGATAAAGACAATTTTAAAGATACATCTGGACACTGTTATGACAAGAGCAGTTTGCAGCACATAGGGATAAAGTTTTAATGAAATATTCTTAACAAGAGAAACTCGCTATGCCTAGTCAGTAGAGAAAAGGCCACAATTCCTTATCTTTGCAAGTAATACATCACTGAAGCCAAAAGCTCCCCTCAGGAAAGGCAGGAGTAAGGAGGCACTGGCAGAGAATCAAGCAGTGACCGCCTGCTGCTGTTGCAAGCACAATCCTTTGGCATCAGGGAGAGTAAAATATTTTTTCCCTTTATCAGAGAGGTATTTATTCAGCCTGAGGGGTCTGTTTCTCTCAGACAAGGCGTTAGCACCAACAGAGCGGGCAGGAGGAAGACAGAGTAAGGGGCACCTACACATTTTCATTCTGACACCAACTCCCACACACCAAGGGAAGGGGACTAAGTGGTAAGAGAAAGATCTTATCAGAAATGCAACGTGAAGGTAACTACTGAACAACAACAAAATACCAGAGTGCAACAGCTCTTCCCAAGCTCAAACAGCGTCCAGAAGCCCCCTCAGACGGTTTGATTTGGCAGTCAGAAGCAAAGCTATCTATCCCCAGAGTGCTCATGGAAATAGGAAAATGTTATCCAAATGCGGGAGGAGATACATCCTGTAGCGACAGTCCATAACACATCCAGGGTGCTCAAGCATTATGGGCCAGCTTTTCCACGGTTCTTGTCTGACCTGAGCAAGAGCTGCAGCTTCCACAGGCAAAGGCTGGACCAGAACCACCGTTCAGACCACAGATGCTGTGATCCAGGTCTGAATTTCACGGGCACTTGGGTGGGGGTGGGGGGGTAGCCCCAGGGCCTGCTCAGAGCCTTCAGGGGGGTGAATAAAGGATTGTAACTTTTCCCAAGGGGTCTTGCGCTGCTTATGGGGTGCCTGTGTCAAATTTTGCAGAACAAACTCATCTCTCTCCCAGATTTTCCCCACAAGTACCCACAGCTTAAGGTTTTGAGTATGATGGAGATAGCCTTGAATCTACCAGGCAGCTTGAGCTCCTCACCTGCACTCCTTCCCCCCCGCCCTTAAATAAGCACTTGGGAAATCATTCTTGGCTGAATACCGCTATAAATCATGTATTACCATTTTTCACAGAGAACTGTTATAAATCTAACCCCTCTTTGAGAGGCAAAAAGCAGAGCAACACTCCAAACCACACAAAAAGTCCATAGATCCCAATATACCTCTGAACTTCAGGAGAAAATTTACATTCACCGGGAACATTTTTCACTCGGGGTAGCGAGAAATCCATATGCCCTTTCCCTGTGTGTCCTGGGGAACGGGATGTGCGAGCAGAGCAGCCAGACTATTCTGTGGGGGAAATTCTAGAGGGCATTTCTCATTAAAGAGACGTTCCTGTAAATAAAGGAGACTACTGTATATCATCTCCCACCCGAGGCAGATGCTTTAACGCAAGCCCGAGAGGCAGGACTGCTCAGGCTCAGAATGCAAGTTAAGTCCTGGGAAGGGATCTGGAAAATGCTACTGCTGACAGCGGAGGAAGCTGATTTTAAATCACAGAAACAGCAGACTACACGTAGGCTACATCGTGCTGTGGCAGAAGAAAGTGAGGGACACTGGTGTTCAATCATCATCATTGTTAAATACTGGTTTACCTCTCAAACGCGTGCCTGCCCTGAGCAGAGCTTAGCTCAACTTCTACTGCCAGCTGCACACACAGAAGTTTGGAGGCACTCAGAGTCCTACTTATTGCACATTTATTCAACATAACAAGCCTTTCCCTCCACTTCAGGGTACTGTTCCCCTTCCACAGACAGATCTTCTAGCTGGAAGGTGACCGCAGTAGGCTCAGCTGGAGTTAGCTGGTCTTAAGAGGAGAACATTATCTTATTAAAATCACCAGAAGTTTATCCCTGTGGCTTTCAATAATCAGTCCTTTAGGCCCTAATGCTACCCTTCTTAATCCTGTTGAGCACCATTCTTCCTTTGCAATTGAAATCCTTCTTCCACGCAGGAGTAGTAGAGCCAGAGATGAATCCCCTCCACCTCCAGCCACCTAAACGCAAGGCATTTGGTGTAAAATGGCAGTCTGTGCTCCTGCTCCAGTCAGGCAGTGCAGAGAGAGAGAAATCTTACATACATGGGTTTATAAAAGATGATAAATCCCACTATGGAAACACCTCTTTCTTGCCATTGCTTACAGAAGATGCTAGCAGCTTATCATTCCAGTACTGTAACACACAGTAAAACACCCCAAAGTCCACATCTACCAAAGTTCAGCACACACTCAGTTGCTTTGTTAATCTGAAGCCCTAAAAAAAAAAAAAAAAAGTAAATCATTTCACCAGCACAACCCCCCAAAGGCCAAGTGACTCCAGTTTATTCCAAAAGAACAGTTTGTACAAATCTAATTAGATAATTTACAAGTTTTACAGCAAAGCCCCGAGTCATCTGTAAAACAAATTCCAATCAGTGTCTCCAAGAAAGCTACAAAAGTTTAAATAAAGAGAATATAATCACAGTATTGGGAACAAAGTTCTTTTTTGACTTACAAACTAGACTCTTTTTCATGAACTCCCATAAGGTGAATAGTAGAATCGGTCTGACCTCAAAAATTGAAGTTTGCCATGCCGATGTAACGTAATTAATAAAAAAAAGTCATCAAAAGCAGCGCTGAGAACAGACACCCACAAAGCATTAGCAGCAGTATAAAAACCTCATGGTGCCAAGCAAAAATATGATATATGAGGGACACAAAAGCAATGCATACAAAAAGAGAAAGCCTGGAGAATTCTGATTCATTTCAAGCTGAGACTGCTCCACACGTGTCAGGAGGGCTGTACAGAGAAAGATGATCGTTCCAACACAAGGCACTCCAGTTTCCCAATACTTCCTCTCTAGCAACTCCATAGATAGCACTACTCACCACATTGCGTTATTTTTTTCACACACAGGAGCCTAGAAATTACTATTCTAGTATGAGTTAGCTTTCGGTCTGCAGCTGGGGCAGGAAGGGAAAGTTCACTCTTAGATGCTCTGGTTGCCCAAGGATTTAATAGCTTCTATTTCCAACATAATGACTGCTTAAGTTAAAAAAGAATGAGGGGAGGGAGGAATTAAAAAAAAAAAAAAAAAAAAAGAGAGAATTCGAGTAGTATCACAGGTTTCAGATTGGGAATTTAAATACATGGTTAATGTGGGTGTTTTCTTAAGAGGAAATTTGCATAGCTGAAATTTGGCATGTCTCCAAAGGGTTTGCTTCTCCAAGAACACAGGATTACTAGAACAGCCTGTGGTGTGCCCCACAGCCATTCAGGCATTTCTCTGGAGCGGGGAGTTCGGCTCAGCCCAGCTTCTGCCCAGCCAGCCTAGGTCCAACAAAAAGGCACGAAATTGTGCCCTACAAACCCTGTTGTCAAAAGCTGTTGGGCTTTGTCTCTCTGCTTAGCTCCAGACTGTCCCAGCTATGTTGCCTTCAGCATCCGAACCAGCAACCTTTTTTTCCACTGCTTTCTATTTATACTGTCATACTTAGGTCATTCCTCTAAAATTAAACATGCGCTATTTATTTTCTGCAGTACCTACAGTGTTACTTAGGAGTTATTGCAAGCAGCAGAGAAGGAAATTATGCCTAAGATAACCTATGTGGAAAGCTTGGGTATGTCCTTCTGTTTATTCACTTTCACTAGGAACTAACTAAAAATAAAACTGCAGTGAAGCAGATTTAAAATGCCTAACACATGAGTAAATTTAGGTTATGCACTGCCATCAAGTATTTGGGGGGATTGGGTTTAAGTTTAAAGCAACATCAAGCATGGATTAGCATTAAAATATTTCCAAAATAGCAATATGAGATACAGTCTAACTGAAACATATTAGGAATAAACACTAAGTTTTTTGTTTAATTGCTCAACGTGGCAACTTCTGGCACAGTTGCCTGCGGGCGTTCCCTACCAGCACCAGTCCATAACCTCAAATATTATGGTATCAAAACTCATTCGGACTCAGTTCTTCCTCCAGTTTCGATTCCATTTGTGGGCTCCAGATGTCAGTACTTCCCGCTTTCTAAGGCTCACATCCCTGCCACCCACCATCAGCCCCATTGGGCTGGAAACCCCCTTCCCTCATGCGGGCATCCACACTGCTCTGTGGGACAAATCCAGACATTTGCTTCTGCTAAATGTTATGTGTAAGTTCACATTTCTTTTGTATTTCTGTTGACCCACAGTTGGTTTTCTTCCTTTTCAGTCAGGAATTGGTTTTTTTAGATACAGTCTCATTTAGTAGGATTCCTGTGGGTGGTTCTGCAGTAAATACACATTCATATAGGTTCTCAGCTGTTAGAGGGACATTACATTGGAGTAACCACAACCTGCTCATGATCTAACCAACCTTCCACAATTAGAAGTGAGGTTTTAATGAATGAAAAGGAAGAAGAGACTATGTCCCTTCTTTTTAAAGGCGCTAAGAACAGGCACTAAAATAAATCCATAACACAACCTTTTCTAGCAGAAGTAGTTAGTTCTCCTACCAAGGCAGCGGATGCATAATCTGACAGCAAGCAAATGATACTCCCCAAACTGCTAAATACAAGGTGGGGGAAGCACAGTTAAGTGTGCAATTACCAACTTTTATCGATCTTACAGCACCCACCCAGTCAAACTAAAGCATAAGCACCCACGACTGCTACAGAACAATAACCAGCGAGGGTTGGGTACAATTACAGGGCGTTTCCTAAAAGCACAGTTCCCCTCAGGATGGAGCGTTCAACCCAGCCCTCCATCGTGCTTAAGCCTTTTGAGACAGAAAAGGGAAAATATCATCTCAGAAAAGCAGAGGCTTTCAGTCTTAATAGCAGGTTACACAGAGATAGCACATGCTGTAGATATGCCACATTGACTCAGTGCAATATCGCAGCAAGGACGCCCAGTCCACCCCAACTGGGAAGATTTTAGACTTGTGTACTTTCAGCTGATTCACAAATACCCTGTCCCAACTTTTTTTTTTCGGATCAGTGGAAAAGGCTAGACTTGTTCTCAACTGCTTTTCCTACTCTGACTGTGTTTCATGCCCTCGGTGTCTTCAGCACTAACAAAGCCATTCAGATGCCCTTCTGTTCAGCGGATAGAACAAGTTTTATATCTGACTTCAGTTATTACTTTGCCTTCCAGGGATGTCATGTCATCTGTATCCCCCAGGGAATAGAAGGTGTATTAGGTACCGAATCCGTACTTGCAGAAAGAAGCATCACAAATACCTTTCATTCATTGCAAAAATTTAGTACGTAGTAGCTAATTTAATACACGGCATAGTAACTGCTTAGAAACAGTTCCTCAGCCCCACCTCTTCCACTGCTAGGGGCATTACAAGTAAATGGAAGTCCTGCTCCTGACAGAGCTGGAACAGGAGGCATGGGTCAATAAACCTCAGTCAGGGATTTCATATAAGATAATAGGCATGAAACAACACAGCTTTGGCTGATAAGACCTTGATACAAGGTCACACAGTCAAAAAAGTGTGATAGATTCTAATCACAGCAGAGGAGATAGATGTATTTCTGTAGGATCTTGTGAAATGTGGTCATGAACAAAGCATGTCGGCTTGGCCAAGTTGTTAGAACGAGCATCCACCACAAAATAATTGAGATTTTACTTCAAAACTGCTGTTCTGAAGCAAATGTCGCAAAAAGTTCACACTTCTGAGTGAGAACCAGATGAATGAGAAATAAAATATTTGTGTTGAAAGCTTTGAGTGCAACATTGCAACAGAAATAAAAATATTTAAAATTTATATTACAAACATCCTAATTCTGGGTATGAAAGGGGGGGAAGAAGCTGATTTTCAAAGAACACCACAACTGATGACTGAAGTCTCCATTGCAAAGAGTCATAAAACTTTAACATGCACTTGGCCACAAGTGCCCAACCATGCTCATTTCTGTTTGTCAAATATAAGTCTGGATTTAAATGTGGTTCTCAAGTTTCTGCCAAGGTTTATACAAAACCTGAACCTCAAATGTAATGAAAGAAGGTTGAAAGAAGAGATCTGGCAACAACCTTTTAGGTTTTATTCAAGTAGTGCTTTAATTATGGAGGAAAGTGGACCTGGACATCTGTCAGCACTTTAATATATTGTCTTCAAGTGTGACCATACTGTTTAACTCCTTCAAATCAAATTGAAATGTTTATTTTGTAATACCACTCAAGTTTTAAACAGAATTGGTTTTTCTGGGCATAGATATCAAGGAACAGATTAATTCGAAATACGTTCTAATCCAAAACAACTCAAGATCGATCCCTCTTGAAATTTTGGCTGCTTCTAAACAGAGAAGTTGAGATCTTCCTTTAACAGCTCTTCTCTCTTCCTAACTGCTTTTCTCCCTTCTGTCCCTATAGACCTTTTCCAGATCCCACTATTTAGAAACTTGCCTTTTTCAAGCACTTTGAAGTTAGTATCTTACAGATATTTGGAACAAATGTAGTAGAACTTGAGCTGGAGTCACTGGCTTAATGGTGCATATGCTAAACTGCCTTGCACAAGACAAGCTCTTGAATGGTACAGAGAGGCCCAGTGACTCTGTGGGCATTAGGAGAAAGCCTTCACTCTCTGAATGCAGAAGAAAATTACGTGTGTGTAAGACTGGGAGGGGAGGAAGTAGCCCCTATAGCTAACACCATTCCTTTTCCCATACGCAAACACACACACACACACACAAAAAATATTACTGTAACCTGGAAAACAAGCAACTACAACTAAATGTCACTAAATGAATTGCTTAGAGAAGAGCTTGGATGCATAGCAGAACTCTTCCTCTTGGCTTCCATATTGCAGTGGTGGCACCTTGAGACACCTCGCGGTCATCTGCTCTTGGTGTCTTGACTGAGACCTGAATGGTTCTATAACAAATCTAACCTAGGCTTTTGTCTCCTGAATTATATGCCTTCCTGAAGAGATTTCGATGCAACTTTGGTGTCCACCCTCTTAAGTACCCTCCTATTCTTCCACTCTCCTGGTTTCATGACTGGCATGTCTTCATTCCTATGCATGTCCTTCCCATATCTTATTGAACCAGTCAGCTGCCCTATATCTGAGCAGAGCTGTGCCTTCATTATTTCATTTTTAATTGTTTCTTTTCTATAAAATTAATATCTAGTTCTTCTCTGATCCATTCTCCTCCTCCCTAAGGGGGAGGAAAGAAAATTTGAAGGCAAATCCCCAGTGGAATTAATTTTCCTCATCCTTGGCACTTCTATAATTGAGTGCTGCTCTCACTCCATTGCTCTAATGAGGGGGGCGAGAGCTCTTTTGCCAGTGAATGGCTTAGGACATCCTCAGGTTTCCTGATAACACGCTTTATTAGCAGGACTGTACAAAGGAGGAATGGAGTCCCTCTTGCTCATCTAATAATTGCCAGGACATTCAAATGAGCTTCTTTTCCCCTTTAGCACTTCCTCCCATAGGTTTTGCCATACTTCCAAGGTTGGATAGTACTGAGCATCCCTGAGCCATGCAAATCACACGTCCTCCCCCTGCTGCTGGAAAAATGGCCATGATCCTCTGGGCATGGCCCAGACCACAGCCTGGATGCAAAAGGAACAGCAATGCCACAGACCACTTCTTGCTTCCCAGAGGTGAACTCCTTCACACTCCGCAGCTGTCCTGCTGCCTGGTCCCCCGCTTTCCTCCCACCACACAGGCACGGTGATAATGAAAAATGAGGGGCAAGAGCCTGTTTTCACCACCTGGCAGGCTCAAATGATACTGTTTCCATGGTTATTTCTCATCATAGTTTCTGTATAAAGTAAATGTTGTGTTTTCTCTTATTGACACCTCAGGGGGACGCTCCAGTCAGTAATGCTCCCTCCAACATTCAATTATCAAAGTCAGTTACACAGAGCCATTTTTTTTTCTTTGCAAAACAAATCAC
Organism: Charadrius vociferus; assembly: GCF_000708025.1. Taxonomy (NCBI): domain Eukaryota; kingdom Metazoa; phylum Chordata; class Aves; order Charadriiformes; family Charadriidae; genus Charadrius; species Charadrius vociferus. The sequence continues at coordinate 4,155,406 of NW_009648041.1, read as the reverse complement.
ATGCTTGATTAGATCAACAAAGCCAAGGGATGTTACATCTCCTCATCGTCTAAGATTCAGCACACTATCATAAACCAATGAGCAAAGTTAGAGATACATTAGTGGCATTGAATTCTTGGTGTCATCAAGCTCTGAAGTAGGCAGTCAAATGAGAGAAACTTTTATGACATTCAAAACAACTAAACCTGTCATTTTATTGTCGCCCTGTGCTAATTTTTCCAACATATCAGCATTTTGTTCAGTAAAAATGCTGAAACATAGGCAAACACTGCATGAAGAGCTTGTTCAGTTGCTGGGGATCCAGCCTAGGGGATAGGGGATTTCAGAGGAGTAGGTTAGGAGTGTGGCAATTTGTGTTTAGCGGGAGGATGCAACTGCCCTAAGGGTTTCTCCATCCCAAACTCCAGACAATAACTACTGGTCACATCCTCCAACTAGAGCCCATCAACAGAGGGCTGCTGTCTTGAAGAAGAGCAGGAGAGCACAACATCAGAAAATCCACAGCATGTTCTTCTCAAATATGAGATCAGAGCAATGGAGTACAAAGTTTTCATTTTTATGCTGTCATTTCTAACCACAACTGTATTTCTTGTCTTATGTTTCACGATCCAGGCTGCATTTGTAACCTGGGCAGGTTACTGCTTTTCTGGAGCAATGCAGACTGACCTCCAGCTGCCATTCTTGGGGGTGTGCAAAGTTGTGTGACTGATGACACTTCAGTACAGTTTATTGTCTGAAGAGTCCTATCTGGTGCATGTCTTTCAAATATACAACATATAATCAGTGGTACCCGGCACCTGTCTTTTGTGGAATCTTTGTTCCTTAATTAACTTTACAGACTATCGCTAAGTGGTCTTTGCAACACTGGTGTCAGAGAAGAAAGTGACCCTTAAGGACAATAACTTGATGGAAAAGTCAGAAGGTTTCTTTCAAGCAAAAAGAAAATACATGCCCAACCTGGGACTAAAAACCCTGAGGCTCCTGCTCTCTAATGGATGATATGCATCTGTATGTGATTTGTTGGAAACGTTTCATAAAAGGCTATAGAACATCATGTTACTTTGAGATGTATGCTTTTCATTACTCATCATGTGTGTTTCAGTCTATGACAAATAGTTTTAGTTTCCACTGCACAAAGTCTATAAATATATGAGTTGTTGTAACCAGAAAAAGATATCATTTGCTACATGTTTGCTTGCTTCTTGAAATAAGAAAAAAAAAAACCAAAACTTATCCCAATGTTCAGCACTATCCCCAGCCTGATCTCTCCTGTAGCCATCAAACATGCAAACCGACTTTGGCACTACATTGCTCTGATCAGTACTTTACTTTTAACGCACCAATACATTGCACTCAGAACATTTTTTCAAGCAGTTCAAGAGATTAACAACTACATTAAAAGTAATCACAGGCAGCATTTTACACTGATTGATGAAATAGCAAGACCATTTTGTGTTCTTCACTTAAGTATCTGAAAGTCCCCAAAAGCATATCTTGCATCATGAAACACACTTGGAATCACTACCTTATCTGTAAAAATCACTAGGAAATTGTTAATGCATCTACTCAGTGGGAAAAAAAAAACAAACTACACGGACTCAAATGTTCTCTCTGCTCTAAATAATTAAGCGTAACCAGCAGAATTGAGGGACTGGCAGTGCAGATGTTTCTCAGTGTTGTTAGTGCAGCCAATGGAGTGCAGATTTCCCAGCTCTCCTGGTTTTTCAGCTGCTTTCAGCAGCTTCACATTCACATTCCATTAATGTGGGACAGTTAATTCTGTCAACTGCACTGCTTTGAAAAACACTGCAAACAAAAAAGCAACTTCTAACTGAATGCCTTTCTCTGTGTGAATATAATAACTTTTCCCTGCGACAGAAATTCTGCAGTGAGTAGTGGCGAGCCTTGCTTTGCTGAAACCTCCTGCAAACCTAGACAGCAAAGCCAAAGCCTGATGTTAGTAACAGTCATATCTTTACTGAAATCACTAGAGTTGAACAGGAGTATAAAATAAGGTGGAATTTGATTAGATACACACACATTTTCTTTTTATGTGGACAAATCCTGCTTAAATTTATACCAGCACTACCCAGCAACTGCAACAACAGAATTGTATGACTCTCTGGGCATATGTACTGAGATTTATGTATAAAGCTACTCATAACTGAACAGACTTATCACTGCAGAGGCACAACAATAACATACATAAGATCTACAGTATACGTAATATTACATCCCACTTTGTTTTCTGAGCGGATATATATTCTCTATGGGATAATCCAGTCCTGCCATTTAATTCTTTTAAAAACATATGCAAGGCACATTTAGGACGGCTTCAACTCCCTGTACATTAATAATGATCGCATTGCTTTCTAAACCAGAGTATAGCATGCACACAAGCTACTAAAATTTTACCATTAAACTACTTGCACCATGTCTAATGGCTCCACCTAAACGCCATTGCTAGAGGTTACAAAAAAATCTCTGTAGTACTCACAGGCCAGGAAGAACCCGGGGTTCATGGTTATTCTGCTGCAGCAATGTCAGAGCTGTTGACTACTGTGCACCACGCTCTCCTGGGATGAATCCCGTCTAGGAAAGGCAAGCCCTTGTCACCAGTCCTTTGGCTTTACTTCATTACTCAAAAACAGGTTCTCTTGCTGCAAGCAGTCCTTATCTGTGCGGACTGTTAAGGATAAAGAGCCTTAGGGCAAGGGTTCCCTTGCAATGTAGCTGGATATCTGTCTAGAAGTGTAAACCAACTTCAGGGACCCAGTAAGAGCTTGTAGGAGGACCCAGAGTCTCTCTGAGCTTGCTAGAGTGACAGCAGATTTTCCTCTTCCCCAGTGGCTGGCTGTTCTGCCTCTACTTCTATTGCAAAACACTGGAAAGGAGAGGACTAGAGCAGTCCCCAGCTTCAGACCCCTCAGTGCAGCCAAGATGAATGCTACCACTTAATTTAGATTTAAAACTGAAGAACTCCTCTAATTCTTCAGTCTCAGTAACACAAAGAGGCACAGATATTTTTAGTTTAAGTGAGGTATTCTAAAGCTGGTACTTAAGTACAAAAGCATCGGAATAAAGATACCAACACATTACGGTATGTATACATTGAATTCCTAGATCATATGCTGTTAAGCACAACCCTGGGTAGTCTTACATAAATCGTGTTTACCAAATGAAGATGGCACAAGTCAAAGTAGCCATTACAATTTCACTGCCACTTGTCAATTCTAAAGCAGTGTGGCAGACACAGCTGGTGCATCATCAAATCCAAGGCAGCAAGAACCTCAGCCTGGTTGGAAGGACTATAATTTTATTTGCTCTGGCTGAAAAAGCATTATTCTGGATATCTGCCTTGCCTTGAAAAGCAGCTCTTAATAGATCTAAAACCAACATTCAAGAGATAGAGGGGAGAAGTTATATGGGAAAGTCACAACGAGACGGACTTGTCTCACAGCTCAACCAGGGCCCTTCTAATCAAACAAGGAGACTACCAGAACAAGAGCCCTAAATGATTTTGCCCCAAAATCCCCCTCAAACCCTCTCCCCCAATAGATGTAAGTGAATAGGAAATCGGTAGCATTTAGAGTCAGGGCAACAAATTGTGCCATTTGCTTCCCAGTTACACACAACCTTAGCTGATAACTTGAGGACAGAGGACGCAGGACCCTGGAAAGAAGACCCTGACTCCACCTCCTCACATCATCTGCCCTTCACAAAGTCTTCCAGTCAATTTAATTATGACCCTCATTGCAAGTCTCAGGAGGAAGGCCACAAACCAAACACAGTGGGAATGAACTGCCAGCAATTTTATAGTCCAGGCCACTCCTAAAAAATGCCCACAAAAATAACAGAAGCGGTAACAAAAGAAAGAAATTTGGGTCAACGTGCCCTTGTTGCAAATAATCCATGCTCCAGCGTGTCCTGTAATATTGTTTAGATTCCCAGATGTGACTGTAACCAAAAACAGCCATGAACCATCGTCCCTGAAGTCATGACATATCTCCTGATGTTCCAGAGATATCGGGTGAGACCAGAGATGGGAAAATAGAATTAATACCAAAATCCACCCCTCTAGATCATTTGTTTTTCCACGAGTATGTTAAGTACACAAAATAGAAAGCTCTTCAAGAAAATGAATCCTTGTCTCTCTATGCTGAATGCAAAAGACACAAAATGAGGTTTTGCTGAAACAAGAGACATACTGTCACTCACCCGTAACTTTGATTTAAGTTATACTCATAAAAGCAGTATGGCTGTTTAGCTCCAAGAATCATATTTTAGTCTTGGGATGTTTTCTTCTATGGACTAACACACCTTCTTACATCTTGAGAAGTAAATATAGAATTTCTGTGGTGTTGGGATGTACATTTAGAACATATTTCTCAGAATGCCTGAGGAACAACACAGGAGCTGAAATGTCAACTGTTTGCAACAGCTCAGAAAATAACCTTTGGCATCTGGTCGGTAGAATCCACAACAGAGAAATGGCACTGGAGAAGTGTTGTTAATTACTTAAAAAGTGAGCAGAGTCCAGACTGGACCAAGACTACCTATTCTCTGAGGGAAATTGTTGAAGATAACAGACTTCAAGGCAAAAAAGCATCCACTGTAACTGAAAGAGTCAGAACTGACAGCCCCGTGCTTTTCTCAATCCTCAGCTCTTTTTCACAAAGACAGTGCCTTGACAGAAGGAAATAATTTCTGGCATCAGCTATGAATGAACTAGCTCATTATCAGCAATTTTACAACTTCCTGTGCTTAGGAATAAAGTGTCCCAAAAAAAGAATTGCTGTGCTTGTTCTGTCCTCGAAACTGCTACACAGGCTCATCCAGCACATAGAAAGTAGATGTTAGCAGCCTTATTTTGGACAGAAACAATTCAGGTGAGAAGAACAATAGCAGAGGTGAAAACAGCCCCAGGGCCAAGAAGGGGAACGAGGAGCACCCTTCTCACCTGCTGGGTGCATCACCAGCAGAGCCTCATGTCAGACCAGCCCCACAGCACCCAAACTCAGGGAGCTTCAACAAAAGTAGGAAGGAAAGGTAACAGCAGATACTCTGACCATTTCTTAGCTTGGGCAGTTTTATTTCCTACACCACACTAATTGTGTGTAAACCAAAACATCCAAGTGGAACCTCAGCCTGGTGTTGGGAGCAGGGCACGGGGGTAGGAGGCCACAGGAGATGGACACTGCTCAACACTGAAGCACATCTCTGTAAATATGGCTCAGTCTGCTTGGGTTTTACTGTAAGCAAGACAGAAATATCCAGCTATTCAATGACCTGTGAATATTTACACAGGAGAAAAGGCTTCATATGTAAAACACCTTCTCTGCTAGGAACTGCAACAGATTTCCCACCCGAGGCAAATATTTCACCCTTAAAAGCAATGAGTCCACCCCACCTGCATCCTAAAAGCTTCATCTTTGTCTTGGTATGCATCTCCCATGAAGTTCACATAAAGAAGATTCCCTGAGATGGAGTCAATGCAAAGATATGGTTAATAAGCTTCTTTTTATGGTCCTCACTATTGGTTCAAGGTGTAAGTTATCTTTAGAAGATGCCCACCTTAATACCCAGAGGAGAACGCAGAAACAGGAGAAGGGTGATCTCTAAAGATATCATGTAGCAGGAGGCCCGTATTAAAGCACGCTATCTAAAGTCAGACCTGGCTGGTAGAGACCAATGGGTCTCAAAATGCTCACGGCTAATCATTTTTATCAAGGCTATTTTACAGCTGGAGGGACTGATGAACAGATGGCTGAAGTGCAATGCAGCAGACCTGCAGTCAAGCAAGACACAGTAGTGTTTGGTCCCAGTGCGATCCTCTGCACATGAAGAAAGTTGTCCCTTGTTCCAGCACACTTTCATAGCAAGATGAGACTGATCGCAAAGGCACAAACCAGCCATTTTTGTCTAAAGTCAGGAATCCTTTAAAAAAATCCAAATCCACATTTTCTTCATAAAAATAACCACCACCCTCTCTCAGGCTCAGCAACAGCACATACAGAGAACTCACAGAAGTCAGCCCAAAAACAGAGGGAAGGGAGCAGAAATTACATTTGCAGAACAGGAAGCAGAGGCTTCTGGCAACGGTTCTGCTCAGCCACCAGAGCGCCTCGAGGAGGATTACGCAAGAAATAAACTCTCAGTTTAAAGTATGTAAACTGATAAAACAGCCTTGCTTTGATGCTGGCTCTGCAAGAAGCATTTCGGCTGAATCAATAACCCAGCCTTGTTCTTCCACTGCAGTGACACTGCAGCATCTGTAGAAATATTTTCACATTTCAGCTGTAGTGTTTATTCCATAAAGTGCAAAGTTTGTGGTGCTTATATTCTGGAGATGCAATCTGTGACAGCACGTTGCTGCAACCACTCAGACTTTGTCATGGGATGGATGATACAGGATTTAGGCTTCTGCAATGAAGAACATGCCAGATTTATGTGCGTATTGTATTCCTCCAGTAAGAATGCCTGATTTCTTACAGAAACCACAGAGAGATCCAGGTGGAGAAGTATTCAGGATATGACAACCACCTATTGTAGATTAGATCAGAAAGGGAAGCAGCAGCTGAGCTTAATATATGGAGAAAGAGTCAAGTTTAGTTTATGGCCTTTCAAAAAAAAAAAAAAAAACAACCGACCATCCATTTTAAAGAGTCCTGGTGCATCACTGGTAGTTCTGCCATGCCAAAGTTTTGTATTTGGCAAAGTGAAACCAACAGGGAACATAGAGCTGCAGATGAGTATCAAAACAGGGAGGACAGGCAAGCATAAGTCATGCTGAATTTTTGAGTGCTCTGCATTTTGAGCAGACCTAGATTCTGTTGAAGTTCATCTCCCATTTGCCACTTTCTTCCCAAGTCCAAGTCCTTTACTGTGTCCCAGGTACAGTACATCAGTAGTTATCCCAGAGGCAGGGCAAACGTATCTTTATTGTCTTTATAATAGAGAGTTTCATTTAAAAAAAAAATCAACAATTTTATTTAAGGGAAAAGGGATCTCAAAACTTCTTTCATAGTCAAGATTTGGATTTATTCATTCTCAAAAAGGCTGTTGCCGATTGTCACATCATATATCTAGACAGAAAATACATCACTTGCTTTTCCTGTGAGCCTTCTGTGTTTTATCTTCTCTGCCTTGCTGCTCTCATCTCATCCCCCTCATGCTGCTTTCGCTGGAGGCTGGGAGACCCCTTTCTCATTTGGCACTTCTATGCTGAGGTGATGGTGTCTTACAGATGCTGAACCAGCTCGGCTGCTCCAGCAGCTTTGCTGCGGCAGCACAGGCTGCAGCACCCGCACACATTAGCACAGCCAGCCCCTGCTGCCATACCCTCCGTGATCTCAGTCCTGAGGACTGCTCATTCAGCCAGATCCCTATGGAACACTGTCACATTTTCCATCGCACAGGCTTTTATTTTTCAAAGCCTTAAGAGGTGGTATTTGGATGGCTCCTAAAGCTAAATCAGGCTACTGGATAAGAGGTAGCTAATATCTTCAGGTGCTCTCAGCCTACCACATTAGCCATTTGATTCTCCATATTTGAAATATTTTTGCAATGGCTTCTGTGCCAAATGGAGCTGATGTGATTCATCAAGCAGCAGCAGCCATCAGCTGAGGAGAAGCCCGCTTCAAGTACTAAGGGCAGTAGCAGCACCAGCAGAGTTCTCTCAGTGCAAGCTCTTATTTCCTTGTATCAAAACAAAGCCATGACAGGGTGGACAGCATTCCCTCTTTGACATTTTTTAGAGATTCTCCACACTACATATGCTTTAAAAAGTCATTTGAAAGAAAAAGATTGAACCACACCACTGTGACATCGCGTAGTGCTCCATTTGGGGAACAGTGCGTGAAAGAAATTTTAGCTACATCACATTTCAATTGTTTCCATTTAAAGTTGTCTGTAACTTTGAGCTGGGAAAAAAAAACCTGAAGAAAGTTTCAGAATGGCTGATTTCTGTGCTAATATGCAGGGCTGAAGTTCAGCTCTTTCTTTGTTTCCCCCCCTCCTCCTTACTCCATTATCATCAGTGCTCCAGACAGATTGAGTGAGCGACACAATGCTGCAGGAATGAGATGGAGGTGAAGAGAGAAAGGCTGCCAACAGTAGAGGCAAGAAATTTTCTCACCTCTCTCTGTCCTAGGGTTCTCTGAGAGCTTTCCTTCTTTTGGTGATAGTATTCCAGTTCCCTGCTTCATTTACTACCTTGATTTCCAAACACTTTGGTTTTAATTTTAATCAGAGCATCTAACGGGAAAAGGCCCATCACTTTTCAGTTTCTATTTTTAAATTATTTTATCATTCTCCTCACTATTATTTCATCTTCTTCCTTGAGCTTTCTTTTCTTCCTCCTTTCTTCAGGTTGGTGGGGTTGTTTTTTTTTTTTCATTATTTCTTCCTGTATTTTCATTATTTGATTTATTCACTCTCCATAGTTTTGAACTTTACATTTTGTAAGCCAACAGTTATAAACCCCCCTTACTGCTGCTGATACATGCTTCAAGAACACATGTTCTCTTCCTTTCTTTGTGCTGGGAGGAAAGAATTGCTGTCAATGCTGTCTCCGTTTATTTACTCTACAACATGACCTTTCTGATCCCAGAGGAATTGTTTAGGATGGCTTTTCATGGGGAGAGGTAGCACCTTCTCCCTGTTCCATTTTGAACTCTTTGCCTTGCATCTCTTTCCTCCAGCTTATGGAAAGAAGTCACAACATCGTGTGAACTGTTGAAACAAGAGGCACAACTCAGCAGTCTGATGCTGCTCAGTAAGTGCAGAGTCATAGGATCCTTCCAAAGAGATTTGCCAATTTTTATTACGCAGGAATAGGGTAAGTCAACACATATGACCTCAGCAAGCCATCAGAAATTACATGGTCAAACTGGAACAGGGTTGTTGAATCCTGAGAAGGACTTTTTTCCCTCCCCTCTCAGTGAAGCAAGGGTCAGCTCCCTTGGGGTGGGATGTAACTCAAGTACTGCCAAGACTTCCATGGGAATTGCATCAGTTGGGCGGATATACACTGCTTATAACAGATGATGACAAAAGCACTTGGGAACAGACTCTGAACATCAATTCTGCATTGCCCTTTTTGGGTTTAAATCATACAGTTACTGCTTCATATTTTGTGTAATTTTTCCAATGGCTTGTCAGGGTGTTTGTTGCTGCTGTTAAATAATATTATTATGTAGGTCAACTAGATAGCCTGTTTTCTGATGTTACTCACATTTCAGTTTGCTTCTCCACTTCAGTTAGAGACAAGACTCCACTACGCTGACCACTGTACTCAAACCAGCAAAAAGCCTGTCCCAGCCTTAAAGGGTTTGCAGCCCACACAGAGGTAATGTGGGGAACACATGGTGGTTGTGTCCCATGTGTATACAAAATACTCTTCCCTCTTTTGATGCACTGCCTTCCTAAGGGACCTGCCAGCTCCTCTCCTCTAAGGATCATTCAGGTATCTTCCCAAAAAATAGGTCACTGCAGTATGTATATGGGGTCTCACATTAACTGCACTAGTTCCTTACAGTTCATCTTTGTATTGCATTGTAGGTCAGCTCCAGAACCCATGTTTAAGATGAGAAATAAGGAACATAAACCACCACCACACACCCTCAAATACCCACACCCATAATGCTACAAGCAGCTGTTTGCAATGCATCGTCTCCAAGGAAGTAAACTCTGAGCTGTACTTCTGTTACACAAGAGGCACAGGTACTTAAAAACCAGGGCAACTTATACTAGAACACACTGTAAATTAAAAATCACTCCCTCTATAGCTCTGACGAGATTTTCGTGCAGTCCCTCCTGCATGCACAATTTGAACACGGCAATCTTGCGGGAGGGAGGAAGAGTCAGTGCACTTGGCAGTTCGACTGGCCTCCGCGCAGCCAACACGGGCAGGAGGAAGAAGTGGCATCCTGCCTTGTGCAGCTGCCTCCTGACATTTGCAGGAGTTTCCTCTGCTATTCCTACATTGCTGCAAGCAGCACGAGAAATACATTACCCTTTGCCGAAAGAGTTCTTCAGCAACCTGCTCCTATTTTGATTGGCACAGACCTTGAGAGGACCCTGGGAATTTGGAAGCTCGAGAGAATTTGTTTCCTACACATTGCTGGCACAGCCAATACAGCCTTTCAAGTCCCGTAACAACCCCTCCTTCCCACATAATCTGTTTTCCCAAACATTTAGCCATCTCAAGGCCCTATTTGGATCTCTGAAAATGTTTATCACACTGCTACGTCACTCCTCTGTGGTGCTGCCCAAGTGCTTGCCTAACGTCTGACTCCTGAAAAAGCGTGGCTGTTTATAAAAGCTTTAAATGATGCACGTAGTGATGAGATACATTAGATTCAGCACACTGTGTCCAAAGCTTTACTATTAAAAATAGCCTGGACTGCATCACTGCATTTGTTCTGATCTAGAGAATTCATGTGCTCTCTGGTGCCACTAGTAAATAATTGACCGTTTAATATAATGAGTGTCAGAGTAATTTAATGTTTAATTCTGCCTAGAGATTTTGTTGTAGTTTTTAACTCTTTGCTGCCTCAGGCCAGCCTCTCCTTTGTAACAGACTACTGACAGAAGAGGTGGAGGGGAAGACAACAGTGACTTCTGGTCACCTTTCTGGGTCTCTACATGTTCGGTACTGACTTGCTCCCATGATGATTTAGAGCCACATAACAGCTTCAATGATGTTTCAGACCATGATATCCATATCTTCTCCCACCCTCAAAGATCCTCAAGAGACCCCCAGCTGGAGGCAACCCACCAACTCTTGCTTCTCTCCCCATAAGGATTTTTCCTTTGGTCTACCACATTTCCAGGAATTTCATACTGGCTGGCTTCCCTTCCGGAAGTTCTGCAGTGAAACAACTGATTTTTCTTTATAAAAATATCTACCTAGTTTTTCACAGCTCTCCTGAGGACTTTCCACTGGATTATTAAAAACAAAAAAAGAACAACAACAGAAAGAAAAACCCTTCTCTATGAATATTCCCATGCTGAAAGTGCTCACTGCAGATCTTGTTCTCTTTCCTTTTGCTCCATTTTAAGTTACCCTCCAAAAACATCCTTTACTACCTTCTTCTCTGAAAAGCCTTCCCGTCTCCTGGCTCCCGCTAATCTCCCTGTATCTCTTGGGGGAATGAGGAGGGGGGGTGGCTCTGATGCTTTCAGGAAACCCTGTGCTTTTGCCATTTCCAGAGTTTTTACAATGGAATCAAGCTCATCAGCTAAAGCCGATGGGAATGCTGCTGCAAAGTTCAGAATCACGTTACTGCTACTAGATTACACCAGTAGCTTCATGAAAAGGACTGGTCCCAAACACCTATTTTGAATTCATGAGCTGTATCAACTTACTTTAGGGTTTATGTAAGATTTAAGATAATCTAATCTCACTCACAGCTAAGAAATATCCTAGAAGATGTTTCTAAAAGGCTGTGCAGTTATTCTCTCCCTGTGTCTCACATCATCCTTTAAGAAGCTCTCACTACCTGTTGCAGCTGAACATCAGCAATTTATTTCTTTTTAGATTTGTATATTCTACCTGTCCTCCAATCTCTTCCCAGTTTGACCCATCCTTCCAGAGAAACCAAGGGAAAAAAAAAAAAACATACAAACCAAAACAACAGTTGATTTCACACCTGTTGTGCAAAAGTTCAAAGATAACAGGACTGTTAGACAAATTAGATGGTACTAAGATATCCACCCTGTTTGGAAACTGAACTCTTGCAGCCCCAAAACAGAGATCGTGTCAGTTCTTTCCTTGCAAGGTGTCATTCATTATAAACCACTGTATGTATCACAAAGATACTCAGGAAACCTCAGCTATGAGTACACAACAGGTAGAGGTGCTGGTGGAGCAAACCCTGGGAGGCCAAGGAGCTGACACAAGGCTGAAGACAGTAGGGCTTTCGTTGTCACACTGCAGTATCTTCATATTGCAAGAATTTTCTCTTTCCTCCTCTTCAGAAACACCGCGCCGCATTTGTGTGATATTTGTTTGTTTTTCCAGACCATATGGAATTCCTTTCCTTATTTATGTATTTCAGATGAATCTGTTAGCAATAGCTATTCAATAGCTACAGCCCTAAGACAGCAGCCACATAATTTCATTTCCAGGTTTGTAGGAAACCAGCACATATGTAAAAAGAGCACATTTCAGTATTTATGAAGTGCTGCCTTTCTATAAAGAGTGAGAACCTGGTTATCATCATAACTGTTCATTAAATCCAAAACACAGTTACAGGCGAACAACAATTAATCCAGAACAGTATTGTTTTTTAAAAAAGCCTAACACTTGTAGGCTAGGCCTATGTCCTTGCACACTAATCTTAAACACACCAGAGTCACTGGAAGTGCTGGAATTTTAAAGAGATTCAGGATTACATCGGAACAGTGCTGTGAGCCCAAGTCCTAGGGAGCCACTGGAAATACACGTTATTAACACGCAGCTCATTGGCATGTGGAGCCATCACTCTGCAAGTCATCACAGCATATGCTACAAGAAACCTCATTCCTGTATCCCTCAGAGGTTCACACAACTGGTGTGAACCAGAGCTATCACCTCCCTCATTGCCAACATTAATAATTCTTCAATGAGGAAACAAAGATTTATCCCCTCAGTAGCTGTATGAAAACATACATGTAGACCAAGTTATAATAGACTTGAATTCACTGGACAGTGTTTTGGACAAAGACAAGAGAAAGATGTGTGTTGTGGATGAGCTAATGACAAACTCACATCATGGGTTATTTATTTCCTAACACTCTCTGAGGCATCTTCCATCTTTTTCTGATGCCTTCACCATTACCTCTGGTGTAGGTATCCCACACTCCGACGAAGCTGGACCTTGCACTGACCTAGCAGACCTGCTGCTGCATCCTTAGTGTTCTTATTCCCTTTCTAAACCTGTTTTTTCCTCTCCAGCAGGCCTCCTACTGGCTTTTCATGTAAAACTCTTCAGAAAAAGCAAACTGCAATTTTCTGACCTTCAGTTCCCATCAGGGCTGTGTTTGGTGCAGAAGGTGAGGTGACCTGTGAAAGAGATTCTCAAGAAAAGCTTTAAGCCCCCTGGCACTGACAGAGTTGCTCTTATAATGGAGCAGGAGATACCTGCAAAGCATCAGCCTTCCCCCTGGCTCAGGGCCCTGAGGTAGGGGAGATGAGTTCGGTGAAAAGCTGTGATTTATGAGAATATTGTCTAATTAGCTTTGAGTTCCACACATCAAAGCATAGTCAGCTATTTGCATTGCAGGTTATAAGGCATCCCTTACGTCTCAGAGCAAGGAGAGAAAACCCACAGTTACTGAAACAGGTTTGCCAGTCCAGGGCAGCACACAAATCTCCTGTTCCACAGTCAAGTCTAATCTGTCAGGGCTTTCTTATGATTTGAGACTCCTGGAGACGCTTTGTGATGCATCATCCCATCTCTCTCGTTATACACTTTTTTTCTGAACTGAATGAAAAACACCAGTGCAACTAAAGCTGCAGTATCTGCACCTTCTGGTCCTCCACCCACTTCGTCTGTAGCTTTACCAGTAGGACCAGGAGCATCCTCCAGGAAGCCCCATCACCCTGCCCTGACTAAACGGCCAAAGAACACTCACATACTTTTCTGCATCATGTTAGGCAAAACACCGCGCTATGGGTATAGGAGGGAAAAAGAAGTAAATCCAGAAGGGTTCATTAACAGAGCTGCAACACCATACTTAGCACTCTCAGCCAAGCCTTCTAACCCAGGGTTTGCTGGTATTTTCATCCACCTTCATGAGACAAAAGGAAGATAAACTCTTAGAGCCTTTTCTCTAAGGGGAAAGGAGGAAGGTGTGTAAGTAGCACACCACCTCGAGATATGACATAGCAAAGCCCAGTCTCTGCTGGGAAACACAGACTGTAGCCCATCTGATGGACTGCACAGTGTTGGTCACTGTGTGTACAGACACACAGGCAAGAGCCATATTTACAGATGTTTCAATTTTGTAAATATACTGTTTTGCAGCCAACTATTTCAGTACAGTAATTAGATTGAGATTTTCAGGAAAGCTCAGCTCCTCATAAGTTTTATCTACTGGATACTTTGTGACTGTTAAAATTTCATCTCTCTTCTTAGTGTCTGCAAAGCACCATTTGGCATTAGAGTCCTAACGAGGAGCAATTGCCCTCATGTCAGTGGTAACACAGCCCTTACAGAAAGCCAGGGCTGCTTTGTCTCCTCACTCCAGTTTCCTCCCATGGAGCTATTACTTTAATACTGGTCCCTGTGCAGTGCTTCCAGAGCTTGTGCTGCTATAAAAACCTTACTTCAAACCACCTGACTCTTATTTCCCTCTCCCTAAATCTAAAAAAAATTACTTTATGATATCTGGGGCTTATAATAGATGGGATGCATGCCAGGGGGAACAATAGGAGGAAATGAAAGATGAAATTATTAGCCAGGAGTTAAACAGGAGATGAAATTACTCTGAAGCGTTTTGGATATAAGAGGGCCTTTATTTTTGGAAAAAGCAGGAAGATTCTCAAGACCGATTCTGGGCGGGGAAAATCTCTTACAGATAAAGAGACAATTGCTATCCTCTTCTAATCCTTGCTGTTCCACCCCAACATATTTTAAGGATCAGTTCTATTCTTGCACACACAATACATCGTTTCTCCCCCACCCCTATTGCCTATGCTTCAACAGGCATGATAAAAAAAATATAATAGTATAACTATAATAATATAATTAATAAATAGTGTAATAATAACAATATATAAGAAAAATGCTAGTGAGCAGCAGGACAGGCAAAACCAAACCAGATAAGACAAGACAAGGCACAGGTTTTGGCGCATAACCCAAAACTGGCAGCGACAAACTTCCCTGGTTTAATCCCAGACTGAATTTCATACAATTCAAGCTGGTCTAGCACTGAGGTACAAAGTAGGGGCTGTACAGCCTGCGGGTTTCACTCACCATCCTGCTAAGAAGACAACACTCACAGTGCTGAACATGTCCTGGCCTCCTCCAGTGGTCAGCTTCTTCAGACTGAGGGAACTACATATGACTCCTTCCTTTCTTCTTCCATTTAAAACCTACTTATCAGGCTGGAGAACACACATGGTCATTAGGCACTCATGAGAACCTCCTGTGTGTGGCCTTTTTTTTTTTTTTTTTTTTTTTT